>NC_064921.1:657320626-657920626 GCF_023897955.1 Schistocerca gregaria | reverse complement strand
CCTATGTTTGATACTAGTAGACTTCACTGGGCCAGGAGTGCCCTTTTTGACAGTTTGAGCCTGCTTTCGATATCCTCCTTGCTCCGTCCGTCATTGGTTATTTTGTTGCCTATGTAGCAGAATTCCTTAACTTCATCTACTTCGTGACCATCAACCTGATGTTAAGTTTCTCGCTGTTCTCATCTCTGTTGCTTGTCATTTCTTTCGTCTTTCTTCGATTTACTCTCAATTCATATTCTGTACTCATTAGACTGTTCGTTCCAGTCAGCGGATCCTGTAATTCTTCTTTACTTTCACAGAAGATAGCAATGTCATCAGCGAATCGTATCATTGATATCCTTTCATCTTGAATTTTAATTCCATTCCTGAATCTTTTATTTCCATCATTGCTTCTTAGATATACAGATTGAACAGTAGGGGTGAAAGACTATGTCCCTGTCTTTAACAGCCTCCTTAATCCGAGCATTTCGTTCTTGCTAGATTATTATGTCTTGGCTTTTGTACATATTATCCGCCTCTCCCCATAGCTTATCCCTATTTTTCTCAGAATTTCGAACATCTTGCACCATTTTACATTGTCGAACGGTTTTTCAAAGTCGACAAATCCTATGAGCTTGTTTTGATTTTTCTTTAGTCTTACTTCCATTATCAACCACAACTTCAGAATTGCCTCTCTGGTGCCTTTACCTTTCCTAAAGCCAAACTGTTCGTCATTTAACACATCCTCAGTTTTCTTTTCCATTTCTATGTATATAATTCTTGTCAGCAACTTGGATGCGTGAGCTGTTCGGCTAATCGTGCGATGATTCTCGCCCTTGTCAGCTCTTGCAGTCTTCATAATTGTATGGATGAAATTTTTCCGAAAGTCAGATGGTATGTCGCTAGATTCATAGGTTCTATATGCCAACATGAATAGTCGTTTTGTTGCCACTTCCCCCTGTGGTTTTAGAAATTCTGCTGGAATGTTATCTATCCCTTCTGCCTTATTTGATCTCAAATCCTGCAAAGCTCTTATAATGGCCTGATATTGCCAACAGATTACGAACCCCCAGGAGAAAATACAGCATGTTTTCATAAATGTGTTTCGTTTCGTGTTTCTTCTTTTCCATTACAAATGAATCTACGGTCGAATATCACGCATACGAGGGAAAAACTGTAGACCTGAAAGTCAGATCAAGTCATACAAAACAATGTTATGGACTAAGCTCTAGTCGGTTATTACGTTCTCTAGACGAACAAACTGGACAGTTTCACTGGGCTTCTCACTCATTAGTACCTCACATTGTCATTATCGATGCAAGTCGCTAACAACTACCGGCCGTCTTAATGCGTTTCTTACAAGCGAAAGTTAAACTATTGACAAAAAGTAGTAAATATTAAAAAACATTTAAAATATCAGTTAAAAAGAAATAAAATTATAGAGGCCAAAGCTCAGAAACTAACTTATATGTGCGGCTGGCCAAGATGGCGGCAAAAAGAAATACTTAGAATATAATAGAGACAGCAAATAACGTCATTATCCGGGAACCAACATCTCGACTATCTGGTTCACAGGTACCAGCTGCAAGCGGATTGTGGGAATTTTATTTTTTTAGTTTTTTTATTTTTTTTAATTTTATTTTATTTTATTTTATTTTATTTTATTTTTTTTTATTTTTTTTGCTGTATTGCAGTTTTCTTCAGTGAGCGGTGGTTACAGGGAGAAGCGACGGAGAGAAGGTAATATTACGTTCTGTGGGTAACACTGTCTTAAAAACACCAGTTTACGACTAAAATTTTTCTATATCAAAGTATTAAATTCTATACAGATGGCATTATTTCCTACGATATAGCATTTTTTATGTTTGTTTAAAACATAATAAGAACTTTCTAACTTCATTCACGTAATCATGAAGACTGGTAACACTATAGTTCACCAATGGATAACCCCAAAGACTAAACTTGACAGTGTGCGTATTGTTTGCTAACGGATTAAAAGTTTGAGTAAGCAGTTTATATGAGAAGGATATCTACGACCACAAAAAAGGCTGCTACACTTTTGAAGATGTTGACAATTGTAGTGGAATGATGTAGTTAATGCAAACACAGTGATACACAGATCACATAACCAGACTGACCGACCGTTTGGCTATGGCAGGCCAACATCGTCACGGAACTTCCTCCTAATGCAGACGTCATCTCACGCTTCACCGTACGGTGAAAGCTGTGGCAACCTCGCCCGTGCGCAATCAGCACCAAATGGCTTTCCACTGTTTGACGTGTGAGAAGAACAGTTGCTTCTGAGATTCCGAGTGCCCGCTAGTATGTCAGCTGTAGAAGGAGAAGACGGACAAGTCTTGCTCTTCTCTTCAGGTATTAGTTAAATTGTCTGATACAGTAGCCATCTTTGCTGGGATCTTCCTCGACTACCGTTCCCTTTTTGACACACAGTTTCTAGCCTTTATGTGCAATCTGTCACTCTTCATTCTTTCTCTGTATTCGTTTCAGTTTATTCCGTAATCTAGAATTTTATCGTGTAACTATAATTTGTAGTTATTTTCTAGTATTTTGGCTGTGTTCTATTGTGCAACCTTTAACACTTCTCAGGAATTTCATGTCTTGTGCATGAAGACGGCCTTCTAGTTTTTTAGTAATCACCCAGGTCTCGCTTCCATGAACAGTTTGGTGGCTGACACAGTTTTGTAGAACTTAATTTTAGTATCTTTCCTCGTTTTGTTTTTAAGGTTACTGCTAATATTTACACATACCCGCCAGAATTTACTCTGTTTCTTGCGTGTAACTTTGCTGTACCCACATGTCGCATTACATCCCAGGTAAATGCATTGGTTTACTTGTTCTGAAATATTCATATCTCTCACTGTTTTGGTTCTACTGTGTTATCTCTCCTTATGTTTTTTTTGTAGAGATCTCCAAGTCAAATTTTGCATTTATTTGTTTCAGGAAGTAAATTCCTTTCTGACGGTCCTTGTATCTGCTAGCCTCACTGCGTCGTCAACATACAGTAGGTTATTTAAGATTTTCCTGTCTAGATATATATCTTTTACAAATTATGTTTCTCAGTTAAGCGTTATTCCACGTACCGAAATGTTGAACAAATTTGGGGAGTTACAGCTTACCTTGACGTACTTCTTTGTTGATGTTTCATTTTTCCGTTGAGATTTATAGTGACTGTCTTCAGATATAAACGTTTTATTGCATTTATTAGACGTTTCGGATACCTGCGGTTTGTCATTATCTTCATAATTCGTTTATTGGCACTGTCAAAAATGCTCCTAATGTCGTTAAAAGCAATGTGTGTTTCTTCATTATATTCTCTGCGTTCTTGTATTATTAACTGTAAAATAAAAACTGCATCTATCGTAGAGTGTCCTTTCCTAAAACCTACTTCTTCCTCATGCACTATTTTCTTCCGTTATGTTTTCAAGTCTTGTGTTTAAAATCATAGCATACCTTTTATGCCGAGTACATCAAACATTATTCCTCCGTAGTTGCTAGATAGGCTTTTATCTCCATTTTTTTTATTTGAAATTACTCTAGCAAACTTTAAATCTTTGGGCATATTCCTGTTCTTCCAAAATTCGTTTAAAAGCCGACAGTCATTGATGTAGCGCCATTCTTCCTTAGTTTAACAATTCATCAGTTGCACAATCTCTTCCTGTCGCTTTTATGTTCTTAAGTGCTGTTAAGGCACATGTTATTTCGTGTGACACATTTCTTTTGATCCCTTCGCATTTACTGTTTCAATTTCAGTTTCTTGTCCTAAATTATCATACCATAATCCTAATAGCTTACACATTGTTCTAAGCATTGTTTAGTTATATCTTTTCTTTTTCTGTTGTATTTTAGTTTAAAAAACCCAGTGGCGAAGCGTCTATTAGGGCTCTAAGGCTGAGTCTACCCAAAAAAATCCAAAATATTGGGTCAAAACTGGATTTAATCCGACGTAATCACGTACTCTGACAAATTTTTTCAAATATTTTACGTTTGAAGTTGGTATATGCACCCCCCAGTGTAATGCATCACACCTCTTGCTTTTCGACCAATAGCAGCTCGGAATCCCGTGCTTGTTACCAGCATGGTCTGTAAGCCTCTTTTCTTTCATGTGGCGAACTGGGGTTTCTATGGCGTGGATACGGTTTTTAAAAGCTGGAGTTTGATTTCTTTCTACTTCTCTCCAGCAGGTGGATACACGCATAAGTAAAGTGAAAAGTTATTCAGCAGTTTCCTAACATATAGCCGTACTTCGCGTCGTCTAGCACGCCAACAGCAACCCGGCTAGAATGTGAAACCATTAAGTCTTAATTTAAGTGTTTATTTAAAACACAAAGAGCAAGAAGTAATCGATTATTCATAGAAAATAAATTTGAATGCGTCTCTGGATGTTGTTGCAGGATGATAGGAAATAGCTTATGTATTTTCATTGTTCTTCAGATTAATGTATAGTAGACCTACTTATTTTAAACGTTGGTAGTTCAGTAGCGTGTCTGTATGTTTTCATATCAACAGTGCTAGACGTACTTATGGTGAAACATGCAAGAAAAATTTTGTATTTAAAATGTAGTAAGTAGTGATAGCGATTAAATGATAAGTGAAGCATATTCCGGTGTGCCCTGTCACGTGTGAGGTGTCAATTCGTCTTGTGATTGCGTTATCGAAAGGAAAACTGTGTAATTAAATCATCTTATAGCGAAATGGATTGCTGACTACCACTAACTGCCATGGACGCGTTTATTTCATCAAAAGCTCGACTGAATTTTTTGATTGAAAACCCCACGGTTTTCTCTCGTATTTCTTTGGGAGATAAACTCCTGGTGAAAGAACGAAATATTTTGGAAAATTTGTAAGACATTTCCAAACACAATAGAACAATTCAGAACGGTGATTAATTGACAGCGTTGTACGAAAAAACTGTTTTGTGTTTACTGTGTACTATTAGGAATGGGTAATGACGGTTTTGAATGCTGTAAGCGGGGAGTAGGCAACGAGAGTCTTCAAAATTTCCTTTAGAAAACTAAAATACAAGAATTTTCCATTTCACATACCACTACAGCTGTTAAATACAACCAACTATGTATAGTAAGAATTAACCATGATTTTTCAGGGGCAAACTCACCTGGAAGCTTTGAAACAGAACGGAAAGGTTGATTGACACAGAAATGTAATGAAGAGACTTATTTAGCCTATCTGCATGTTAGCACGGCAAGAGTTCGAGTTCATGACGAATTTGAGATGTCAGTAAACAAAGAAAATTATTTAGCATTTTTGGATATATTGGCAGAAGAAGAACCATACTTTAAAAAATCATTTAGCATCCGATGGAGTATTTAGACACTTTCTCTGACACACAGAATGAATTGATAGCTTGTATTACGACTGTTATTCATCAACAAATTTCAAGTGACGCTAATAATAGTCCATTTATTTCAGTACAAGCCGACGAAACAACTCGAAGTCAAATCAGTGTAATTTTTCATTTTTCAAACAAGGAATCAGGAGGATTATAAGAGAGATTCGTAGGGTTTTAAGACATATCCAGAGACTAGTGTGCAAAAGGCATAGCCACAGTTTTGTTGCAAGTGCTAAGCAGGTGGAATATTGATAAAAACAAATTGGTATCGTAAACATTCGGCGTCTGCAGTGCAATGCCAGGGAAAAATTACAGTGTTCATTCTATTGTGAAATAAGCATATCCTCAGGCTCTCTTTATCCACTGCCATGCACGTCAGTTGAATCTAGCCCTGATTTATGCTTATTAAAGAATTACGCAACTGAAAATTTTTGTGGCAAATCTACCAGGATTTCACACATTTTCAGCCCTTCCTGTATAAGAAGTCAACTTCTGAGGGAAAGGGAACTACAGAGGCCTTGTGAAACGACGTGGAATTTTCATTCATGCACTGTACAAACCGTTATTCTTCACTATTCATACCTGAAAGCATCAGTTAATGATGTGATATACAATGAAGAATGGGATGATAATTATTTACATAAAGCAATTTGATACAACTGCCTTAAGTATGGTGGATGATCAAACGTTTCTTGTGCTGCTTCAGATTTTTCTGAATACTAATATTTGGTTCCGCATCTTGCAATGTAAAACTCTGGGCATAACACGCTGTAAGCTTCAAATTGAAAACTGCATTAAGGCTGCTGAAAGACTAAGGTGTGAGGATATTATTCTGAAACGCATAGTGGAAGCTAAGAGTCTTAAAAATTAAGTAGTAGTATCTGAAATTAATTTTAACTTAACAGAAGCAAGTATTCAGAAAGAAAGAAGACTAACATTAGAAATAATTGACACAGTAGTAGTAAACACGGAAACTAGATTCTAGGACATTCACGAAACAGATTTTATACAACTTGTAGATGAGAAAATTTCTCAGGTTAAAGTTCGCCAAACAATTTCCCGATATGTGCAGTTGGAAAACTATTTAAAATCTATCATTTTTTGACAGTGAAAATCTGAAATGAGAAGTGAAGTTTATGTATAAACGTCTATTGCCTCTAGACCTCCTTCAATCCATTATAAACAACGGATTTAAAAATGTGTTCTGTGAATGTGTGAAATTAATGTCGTCCATTCTTGCTATGCCAGCAACCACCGCATATTGCGAAAGAAGCCTGAGTACATTAAAAAGCGTTAAAACCTACCTTCGCAACACAAGACAAATGGCAGATTGTCAAACGTGACGCTTTTGACTATAGAGGAGGTAACTATGAAATCTCCAAACACACGGCAGGAGTTCATATCTCGTGTTTTGGATGTTTACGCGCAGAAAAAGAACAGGAGGATAGAGCAATCTACAAAAAGATTTAACACTGAGTAACTATGTGTCACATCTTCATTAATGTAATTCTGTAGTAGTTCCATTCTTAGCAGAAATATTTAACTAAGTTACTTTTGCAGTGATTCTGTTTTACAAGATTTTGCTTTAAGATTTTTTTTTCTTCTTCCGAAATTCGTGGTTTGAAATATACCCTACAAAAAATGCCACGCTTCGCCACTGATAGAACTTCATATCTTTTCGTCTCCCGTGAATATCATTCTCGATATTAGCAAGAAATCTATCCCAATAAGTCTGGTGTCCTTTTTTGCTGTATATATAGCGATATTTCTTCTCTACTTACAGTATTGCTTCATCTCATCTGTGGGGTTGTTTAAGTTTATATACAAGGGCGTGCTGAAACGTGATGCTCCGGATTTTTTAATGTTAAAACTGTTAAAGCTTTTTAACTGAAAGAAATTTTGCTAACGTTCTACACCTTTCATGTCTGCATATTTATTTCTGCAGGAACGAAGACCGAAATTACTTTAATTGAACGCGTATGATCCACATCAGTTTTCCAGATTTCATATTACTTTTAATGTCTATTTGAGAATTCATCAAGCAATGTAAGACCATTGTTAGTAAAATTTCTTTGTATGAAAATCAACTACAAATAAGACTAAAGGAAACTAATGCAAATTAATAATGGGTACAACCAAGCAATGAGATTTTGTAGTTTAAGCAGCTAATGTTATGACTATATGGGTAGAAAAACACACACACACACACACACACACACACACACACACACAGAGAGAGAGAGAGAGAGAGAGAGAGAGAGAGAGAGAGAGAGAGAGAGAGAGATAGAGAGAGGATTGCAGATCGGATCTCTGGAACCATGGTACGTGGTAAGGTTTCACAATGTTCCATTAGGAAGGAACCATAGTGCAGTGAGTCATCAACAAATTATCTCTCACCGGCGCTGAGGCATGCAGGGATTTGTTGACATATCGCCTGCTTCCCTTACTTTCTCTTGGAAAACTTCACAGAGTCAATGAAAGGCGCTACCGGTGCAAGTAGCCAGTTAAGATGCTGTGCGAAACAGTACTGCACCAGTTTATGCTTCAACTAGATACAGAACGGTTTGCCCAACTGATATTTTACAGGAAATCTGGTTTCTGGAGAGATACAGGGACTCAGGAGGCAATACTGAACCTACGACCAATCGTAGAAAGTATATCGAAGGAAAAGCGATTCATATTTATACGACGGCATGTGGGAATGTAATGGCTGACATTTTTACACGTATAAACTCTAAATTCTTTGGTAATAAAACAATTTTTATCAACATTGCACATCTTTATTCTTCATGTATACATATTTATTTCTCAATAGTCACCCTGGCGACTAACACATTTGTGCCAACGAGAGACCAGTTTGAAGACTGTCACTGTAGGCTGTTTGTTGACGGAACTACAACCTAACAAGTACTTGCACCGCTTCATCGCTATCGAACCGAAGTCCTCGTGAAGTACTCGTAGGAGTTCTTTACGTTTTGGAAACAGACGAAAATCGGATGGGGCCATGTCGGGACTGTATACAGGATGATCGATGAGAGTGATCCCGAGGTGTCGAACTGTTGCGGATGTCGCAGCACTCGTGTGTAGTGTGGCATTATTATGCTGAAGGAGGTGTTCCATTTGTAGACGGTAAGAAACTCAGTCAATAAAATTCTTCTTGGTTTAAGGCCGCTGTCAACCATACAATTCCGACGCTTCGGCGACTATTGATGAGACGCCTTCCTTAGCGTGTATTGCTAGCTGCTGAAACTCAGTCACAGCATGCTGTTTCTGACGCACCGACATACTTACGTTACACACCACCATGTTGCATGCTAAACCTAGGAGCCCTCTAACGACAGAGGGCAGCAACTTACGCCAGCGAATCGGCAAATGCGACTATGTAATATCTACGACATGTAATGAATCAACCGATACTAAGACCAGAATAAAAAATTCGGAGACCTTACTTTTCAGCACGCTTCCTTGTATGCATCCTAGTTTTCTTTAACACCTTTCAGTATATACTCATTCCAAATTTTATGACTTTCCTTTTAATTTTGGTTTCTGAGACTTTGTCCTGCTACTCTATACCACAGACTTTAGATTTGGCCTTTCGTCTTCTGTATCTTTAGTTTGATGGTGTGCCTCTTTATTTAATCTGATTTGGTAAAAAAAAAAAAAAAAGGTTTGAGGCTGTTCTCTTTAGGCAAATACATTTTATAAAGACTTTGATTTTGTTGCTTATTCATTTGTTTATCATTTTCTTTCATTCCGAAAACATATGTATTCTGGAAATAACTAAAAATTAAATAATCCTATAGCTTGTCCTCTATAAAATGTGTTCCTTTTACCCTGATAGCTTATCAATTGCTAAGACGTAGTCAGCTGGTGACCTAATAACTCTAGTGGACCAAGTATACTTATGTATATTTCTTTCCTTAAAAAGAGAGTTTGTTATTTTTAGATAACCTTAAGCGGCAAAATATTTTAGAATTTTTCAAATTTCACTGCATAGAGGCTCTTCAAAATTCTCTGTAATATTCGTTACTGGAACATATCTTATTCTGCTTTCGAAATCGCCCTTCATAATAATCAGACCAATAGCACTGAACTAAATATGTTCCCGTATCCCTCGCGGGTGTATTTTGAATTCGAATGAGTGAAAACATCATTGATAAATAAGTGCTCATAAAGAGCCATAAGGACCCGGTCGTGTCCAATTTTATGTGCCGTAGACATTGATATAACGCATGATTTGCGCTAGCTGAACAGGTACTATATGAAGGGCTTATTTCAATAGTGGTAGAAGTCCATTATCTCCACTTTTCTGCCTATAATGCTTCTGAAATTCATCTCCAGCAAGAAGCCATAAGCTTGAATATTTCTGGTATCTCAACTGCAGATTTTTCAGCCCTCATTTAACTTTAGAACTCTGTATCTCAGAATGAACAAAAATCGACTTGTACCACTATTGAAATAAGCCATTCACATGATGCGTTTTGAAACTGTGGTGTCCACAAGAAGAAAAGGAATCGAATGTGGGCGAACGAGCGTATGTGAACAGTTTGTTAGTCCTCTGACACAGGTTTCTGTTTCTATTATTGTGTGACATGGGGCGTTACAGAGACAGTCACGGCACTCATTGGTGTGAAAGATGTTTCCCTTTCCCATGTGGGGTAATAGTAGCGGTCATCTTTTGACGTAATACATGCCCTAAACATAATGTTCCTATTGTATGTGTTATGTATATAACTAGCAGTAGGGTAGTAGGGTGCTCCATACAATTTTGATATCAAACATATGCAAATTAATTCAATTGATCAATTAATCACCCCCTCCCCCGCCCACGCTCGCCTTCGACCACGCCCACCCCCGCCCTAGAAGCTTTTAACTTACTGAGGCCCTATAATATAGGAAACCACCTTAACCACGAGGCAGATTTCTAGGGTGGCCTACGGCTGTGCGTCTGAAATATGACTTGTGAGGTTTTAACTTATTGCGGTTCTAATATGTATACCACAGAGGTCGATAACAACCATTAGCACATCTTATACAATTAGGCATAAATACATATTCTATGTAGGCGTCCCTAAACTGTCTTTACAATTGTTCAAAATCAGATTTGTAGTGTCACATTTCTTCTAATACAATAACTGCAGCCGACGCATTTACTTTGTTTCTATAAAAGGTCTTAGAGACGATATCATTACGTGCTTCCGGGTCAGGTACCAGGAATGCAAGCCGTCCGGTAATGAAACCCGGGACCTGCTCGTGCGTGAATTGTCACGGAGTGTATGCAGTTAATGAGTCACTACCACTAACCAGTACTCCAACATATAATGGATTAGTCTGAAATACAGTATTACGAACACCACATTGTTTCTCAGTACTAGTTCAGTCCGTTACTTTATCCAAAGGTACTGAGTTCTCTTGCCTACTATACGTGACAAAGCGATACGAAGTGTTATCAGTATACCTCCTCCAAGGTACACCAGTAGAATCAAATCCTTGGTATCTAAAACGCTGGTACATTAAAAAAAATTGTTGAAGGTACGCCTGTAACCTTAAACGTTAAAAAAAAACAGACCTATCAGTTATACATATCGGACTTGTAATACTTGTGGCGAATGAAATGGCTATTGGTGACGAGGCTCTTTTGTCGCGATTGAACGTTGTTCACGCTAATTGTCACATCGGTCATTGTTTGTCTATGAAAGAGGAGATGGATACCTCACTGACCCCGTGTAGTCCGGAGCGCCATTGTAGGAGATCTCGTCAGATGAAGTGTCGTCTTTTTCGCAGGAGGAGACGATGGTATCGCAGCCGATCGTGTATGTCTTTGGGAAAATGTGTCGGTGGCGTACACAGTTTGCTGATACGATAAACGTAGAATTTAACTACCGTCGTCAAGGAGCTACTATTGATGGCAAGTTTGCTTCATATGCTGTGCAGTTCCCTGCGGTTTAAGCATTATAATATTAAAGATGAAATTCTATTTTTGTAATTATTGTAATTATAAATGTAATTATTAACCAATATATTCCTCATTTTCAGTGCATTTGCTCTGTTTTCTGTAAGTATGTATATGTGCTAGTGCCCCTGATGGCTCCCAGACATACAGAAAACAGATCCAACGTCCTGCAACTGTAGAATGTTCGGTTGAAGGTGACTGGTTGCATTCGAATACAGCACTATACTACGCCGCCCGACCAGAAAAATAGTGCTCTTCAAAGTACTTTGTGTTTCTGACAGAATTACAGTGTCATCGGCGAACCTTAAAGTTTTTATTTCTTCTCCATGGATTTTAATACCTACTTCGAATTTTTCTTTTGTTTCTTTCACTGCTTGCTCAATATACAGATTGAATTACACTGTCTCACTCCCTTTCCAACCATTCCCTCCCTTTCATGCTCCTTGACTCTTATAACTGCCATCTGGTTTCTGTACAAATCATAAATAGCCTTTCGCTCCGTGTATTTTCCCCCTGCCACCTTCAGAATTTGAAAGAGAGTATTCCAGTTAACATTGTCAAAAGCTTTCTCTAAGTCTACAAATGCTAGAAACGTAGGTTTCCCTTTTATTCATCTTTCTTCAAAGATAAGTCGTAAGGTTAGTGTTGGCTCACGTGTTCCAACATTTCTACGGAATCCAAACTGATCTTCAGCGAGGTCGGCTTGTACCAGCTTTTCCATTCCTCTGTAAGGAATTTGTGTTAGTATTTTGCAGCTGTGACTTATTAAACTGATAGTTCGGTAATTTTCACATCTGTCAACACCTGCCTTCTTTGGGATTGGAATTATTCTATTCTTCTTGAAGTCTGAGGGTACTTCGCCTGTCTCGTACATTTTGCTCACCAGATGGAAGAGTTTTGTCAGGACTGGCTCTCCCAAGGCCGTCAGTAGTTCTAATGGAATGTTATCTACTCCCTGGGCCTTGTTTCGACTCTGGTCTTTCAGTGCTCTGTCAAACTCTTCACGCAGTATTTCATAAGTACGGTGATTCTAAGCGACATGCGTCTGTGAGGTACTACAGCCTTGGTATATTCATCTGCGTGACAGATTTACGGAGTTAGTGGCGGCATGACGTGTCATTTCACATGTCAATCGCACTGCCATGTGTTTGTCCCTTTCTTCGTAAGAGGCATTCGCCGTTACTAACGATCATTTTATATGGGACTGATGCGAGCATAGAATAATTTCTGAACCGTGATCGCATGTGAATAGTGGAGGCTATATACCTCTGTAAAGCTATATTGTAAGTGTATCACGAGGAACTGATGTTTTAAGGAAGTAGTTTATCATCATATGTTATGATAGAGAAACTTGCGCTAGAAATATGTTCCTTACATTGGGATAGTAACAGCGTTAGGAAAAGGCAACGATCTAACATTATAGCGTATGTTAAGAACACAACATTGAAGCCTTAGGAGTGCATGCCTTTATGTTCTCTCTTACCAATACCTTCTTGGTAATGACCCCAGACACTAGAACAATATTTCAAAATTGCTAGCGAAGTTGATTTACATAAAACACAGCAAAATCCCTCCATCTGGAGATCCATCATGCATAAAAGCCGTTTCTTGTTCTTAACAGTCTGTTTATCATCAAAACAGTTTCATATCTACTGTACACCGCTAAGGTGAGCTAAGCTCCTCGACATTCGCGCATCTGGAGAAATCTTGTGCCCTTGGATGAGCATGGCACAGTAGTTACATCCTCTGTTCGCACTGTTCCTACACAAAACGTGTAATGTAGCCATCTGCTTCTGCTCAGCTGCAGGGAGCGTTGGTCAAAGGCAATGCGAAGAGCTCTTTCGGTCTCTAACTTCATCCTAAGAATGCGAGAGTGCCCTCTGACTCCCATCGTAAGTTACGCACTATGATCGAAGTGCTAGAGGTATGTACGTCGCTGTCTGGTATACTTTGGTATATATGTTCGAGAATTAATAACGAATGAACATACTGCACAATCATCTACTTACATTCGCGATGGCACTCGCAAAGTAGTGGAGGGGCTGTTTAGTGATGATAGAGAAATTGGTAAGCATGCTTTCATTGTCGGTGTTGAAATTACGATAAAACTGCTAAAATTGATCGCGCTATCAACTACGATGCTTACTATCACAGTACAGCGACAGTGTTTTTCCCATCCCAAGAGTCCACTGGTACAATGTTAATTATCAAATAATGTGATTTACATTGTGCAATGCCTAGTTTCCTGGGGGAGTCAATGGGCCAAACGTGTTAATGTCAGTTAAGAATCTGACACAAGCATCGAAGTAGTTTAGGGGGAAAAAAAATGCCAGTGAACAAGGCGTGTTACAGCAGAATAGGCGGTGTATCAAACAATGAAACAGAGTCCCTCAACTGTGACTAATAACGTGTGGGAGAAGGTTCTTGTACAGTACAGGGGATGAAGCTTTACACAGGTGTGTGCATGCGATATCAATCATTGGCCACCTTCTCCAATGGATAAATACCTGTATGTTTAATAGGATCACCGCATATGCTCGATGCCGACATGTAGACGGTGTTCATTTTCGATATATCGGAAGACAGAGATGCGGTAAAAGATCTTTTGTATGAAATTAAAGAAGCTGTTATAGTTCGCAATTTTTCTCTGCTGGATAGCACTGAATAACGATGATCAAATGATTGGGTGATAGACGAGAATGCATCCTGAGGGACACGGATCTGCTTCGATGCTCAGTCTTCCTAAATTTTCCAGCAAGAAACACCATCGTAACTGTTCTTACTGTCGTTGTGTTGCAGCAGCAGGCTTCGTTTGACGTTGACCTTACACATCTTACACTGGTGGCACAGCTACGACAACATGTTCCCACTTCCACCGAATGGTCAAAACATGCCCCTACAGCATTAGCTCAGCTCACTCTGTTTCTACACAGGTTGCAGAATGTGGTGAATATTGCTGTATCCGACTTCTGGGTAAAATTGCTAAAACTGATCTCGCTATCAACTGCGGTGTGTATTAAAGTACATCGCTCCACATCAGTGCTGTCTTTCCAGTTCTGACTATCCGCTGGGTACGCTGTTGATTACCACATAATGACTGACTGACACTACTCCGTTGTGATAGATGCAACTTTGACGGAACGCTGGATATCTGCTACTTGTCGCTGATGAACATGGGATTAAATGTGGAGGTCATCACCTTAATACAGTTGTTTTGAAGTGTTCCTCATTGCTACAGACTCATCCTGTTTCCATATACTGTGATAGCCCACAAATCATTCTACTTATTTTGTTTTTCACTAATACGATGACAGTACATATTTTTATTTGTGCTTCATCTCGCGTGTTGTGAACAATACCTTCTGACAATGGTCAACATTGTAACAGAAATCATGTACATGACTGCAAAATGAAGGAACAATGCTTTTCGAAACGGCGTACCGAGACATCCGCTTCCCCTTTCGATGGGAAGATGAGATTAACTGCACAGGTAATGACCTTCGAATAGTGGTTGGAAACGCTCTACAATACCACACACACTTCCAGTTTCCAAATGTTGCGATGTCTTCCACATTTCTGTCGATGTGAAACAATGCGTTTGTGTTTTATTTCTACCAGCCTGTGGTGTGGTTGCTGTATAGTTTATGCCATGCGAGGTTCAGTTTTCTGTGAGAGCCAGAGGATTGAAACGTCTTAATGTCGGTTTAGCAGAAGCTGACAAAGGTATGGTACAAAAAACAAAGTGTATGGCGGTGTACACTAATTGAGAGTGTTACAACTGAAAACAAATTGTGAAATTGCTTATGAAGGAGCAATACGGGAACCCTCTCTTGTGACTGATAGTCAGTTGGAGATGGTCATCCTATATTACAGGTGATAAACTTTACACCAGTCTGTGGAAGCGACTTCAGTCACAAACCACCTGCTCCAATGAACCCAGTACCTGTGTATTTAATAGGATCGCCATATATGTTTGGGTGATAGACGTGAATGCACCCTGAGAGACACACATCTCCATTGGATTACCTGTATGTAGTTAGGAGGTGTGTTGCAAAATCTTCGTCCCTCCTCGATGCCATGTATGATGTGTAGTCTTCCCAATTTTCCCAACAAGAAACACCACCGTAACTGCTCATACTATCTCTTGTACTACCTCGTGTTGCAGGGGAAAGCTTCGTTTGGCGTTGATCTTACACACTGTACACAGTTGGTGGAGCTATGTCACCATGTTACGATTTCCACCGAGTGGTCGAAGTGCGCTGCTGTCGGATTAACTCAGCTCGTTCTGTTTCCCCACAGGATGCAGAAGCTGTTAGATATAGCGCTCTCCGACTTCCGCACAGATCAGACATAAATTTGGACGATCACATGGTCTTAGCTGCAGGGGCGGCAGGGCAGAGACATAGGAGCAGTTGCAAGATGCAGGGGGACTAAAAACAGCGCTAGAGTTCTTGGTGTATGGAATCCTTAGCAGACAGGTTCTAAAAAAGAAAAAGGTGACCCGTTTAGAGATACGAGAGTGGCACGGATATGATTCACCAGTGCCTGTAATCATTAAAAGACATCTCTATAGGATCCAATGCAAATATGTGGTTGACTGGATAGACTTGATTCTAAATTGGGGAGGGCATTGCTACCTGAAAGTGTAACAATATCAGCGACCATGTGTGCCTGTAGACTCAAGACAGCTTTTTATGCAGGGTGATGGTAATATAGGCGTTATGATCGTGCTTTTTAAACCGTGGTCCTTACGCGAAATGTATATTGTGGGTTGTAGAATCCCTCTTTGGTCAGCTTCAAATGTCACTTATCAATAGTGTTCCTCTAAAATAACATAGTATCCTCTCCATGGATTCCCAGTTGTCCTATTTTGTGAGTGTAATGAGACTGCTGAAAAAAAATTACTCGGCATGCAAAGTCATTCTCATGACCAATTTAATTAATTAGCCTATCAAACTGATATCAATGACGTGCCGCCTGGTGGGTGGAAGAGATGGCTAGGACACCATGGAATGATTCTTGCCAAGTATCTTTTAATGAAATTTCAGTCTCACACCTACACAGCGCGAGATGGGCTCTCAAGATTTGTTTCGTAAATGCTAGTACGATATAGCATCGCATTGGTAAAAGTGTACCTGTCATAGTGTGCAAAACAGCTATGTCCTCTTGAATTATAGCTTCTTGTTGTCAAACGTTAAATGAATGGGCCGACATGTGTGCCAGTGATGTGAAAGATTGTCTCAAATGTTTGTAATACACAAGTGAATGAGAGTTTATTTGCAGACACTGAATGCGAGAAATGCTCTAAGATCGTGTAATTTGTTCAACAAGATGGAAAAAATTGTTTAACATAGATTTTTTCTTTGGTGTTTAAATTCCTGCTTTTTCTTTACTCTGATGATGATTTCGAGATAACCAAGACATTCGGCAGTGATCGGTAGTTTTCGTATCAAAATAGTCCAAGTTCTTTCCGATTCTACGCAGGATGGGCATGTCGCTATTGATCATTTGTGATCGGTAGTGGTACACTTAACTGGACGTCATAAAATAATGACATGCAACTGCGGTCGAAGGTAAAAACTATTCAGATTTTGCTCATAAAACTAAAAGCAAATGGACTTTGCCTATGTTCATAGAAAGAGGAAATTTACTATCGTCATGCATGTTTTTTTTTTTTTCCTTTCTTAATGGTTGCTTTACTATAGGAGTCGAGCTGATGTTAAGCGCAGAATGGCGGGCGACTTCCCTACACTGCCGTCGCTCTCCCTTGGTCGGTATAGAGGTCATTTATCATGCTTCTGAGTGATGCTCGCTTCGTGTTTTGTACTGAAGGCTCTGCGGAAGGGGCTTTCTGTTTCGCAAACAGCCAACTTTTGAAATATCCAACTGGGGCGTCCTTTGGATGGGCAGAGTTATGCTACTTAATTTCGCTTTTGTGTTGGCTAGGACCATCGCCGTAAGGTGGCGGCCACATGGTGGAAGGCCGAGTGTGGCCAGCACGCACAGTGTGTGGCAGCAAAGGGTGGATAGTGGCGTGCCTGCACTGTGATATGGTCAGCAGAACAGCTGGCCGTTTGAAGAAGCATGTGTCCTCCCACCGTAGGTGGATGAAGGGAGGGAGGGGTGGAGGAATGGAGGATTTTGGCAGTTTGTGGACGCTTATCGAGGTGAACGCAGATTCAACTACCACCTCCTCTGCAGTCTTTTAGGACGACGCTTTTCCCCCAGTACATGTGCTGCATTATGACCCGTTCATTACGAGTGCTGGTTTCTTCAGGGCAAATTCGAGGTTTAATTAGAACTTTGACACAATTTTTTTCCATCAGTTGTGGTAGTGTGTACTGGCTTCGATTACCTGTGCTGCAGGGTGGTTTTTGGGCAGGAATCTGTACCAACTTCTGACGTCAAAAAGTGATCGACACTGTGTACTTACAGGCAAAACACGTTTCAAACCCCTCTCTGTCCAATACCAGCATCTCGTCAGTTGGACGTTATTTTCCACCAAAAAGTATAGAGATAGTACCTTACACCCTAGCGTTTTTCCCACCAGCTTGCAGGTGTAGGGTAGAGTTTGTGTGCATCTGTCGCCAGTTTCAAGTGGTATTGCGAAACATTTTTCCCAGCAGCATAACACCAGTTGTATAGTATCATTAGTTTTTGTGGCGTATTGCGCTTTCATACCATCCTTGTGTAGCGCTATCCATATAGTTGTGTAATCTTTGTGATTAATTACGTATTTAGGATCGATCTTTGCATCAGTTTCCCGACCAATATAAATGAAGTACACTAATTTAACCTTACTCTCCCACATCTGGACAGCTTCCATGTGTTAGGGGGTGTACTTGGGCTTGCCATCCAGGAGCACCTGAGTTCATATCCCAGAAAGAGCACTGTCATTATTAATTTACCATCGATTCCAAGTGTTTCTGGTGGTTTAATTGTGTTAAGGGGGTAAACTTGGGCTCTCCATCCAGGAAGCCCAGGGTTCGAGCCCTTGAAGGGCACCGCCATTTTTAATTCCCCATCAATTCCCGGGTGAGGGGTGGGGTGGGATGTCAGCACAGTCCTGGGACAAAGAAATTTTCCGCCCAAATTCGAAATTTCCTCCAGTAGGGTAGGTTGGGGGGAGGGGGAGAGGGGAGGGAGGGAGGAGTGGGGCTGGGGCACAGGTGCAGCTGAGAAAACAAGAGACGTCAGCCGGGGCTAGGGGTGGGCGTGGTCAGGTGCAGGGTGAGCGGAGGAGAGGATGATTAATTGATCAATTTAATTAATTTGCCTACTACTATAATTTATAAAATATTTTTTGTATTCTACCTTCCAGACATTAGTATAACGTCTGGAAACGATACAAAAGCAGTAGCAGATAGAGTTAAATTCTACTAATGGGATGGTGAAAGGTACAATGTATCCAAGAAGAAATGCTTCCAGAGGTGACTTAATGAGTAATTGCAACTTACAGACCTGGAACCAGCAGAATACAGAAGTATTGCTTCACTTGGAAGAAATGTTATTATATGTTGTGAGCTAGTTCTAACTAATGGTAAAAAGGTGAATGCTCTGTAATTAGCCACCGGTCAGAGTGGCAGAGCGGTTCTAGGCGCTACAGTCTGGAACCGCGCGACCGCTACGGTCGCAGGTTCGAATCCTGCCTTGGGCACGGATGTGTGTGATGTCCTTAGGTTAGTTGGGTTTAAGTAGTTCTAAGTTCTAGGGGTAGCGTCTTTGATTCATAATCAAAACGTCTTCGGTCCCGGGTTCGATCCCCGCCACTGCCTAAATTTTGATAAATAATCAGCATTGGCGGCCGAAGATTTCCGGCATAAGAAGTCAGCCTCATTCAACCAACGGTCTTGTCAAAGAGGGCGGAGGAGCGGATAGAGGTTCAGGGCACTCTCTTGTCCTAGGGGTGGGAAATTGCCCCTAAAGGCGGAAGAATCAGCAATGATCAACGACATGAGGATGCAGAAGGCAATGGAAACCACTGCATTAAAGACACGTAACGTGTATCCACAGGACATGTGGCCTGTAGTTGAAGAAGTGTCATGATGATCTCTCCATTGGCAAAAGATTCCGGAATAGTCCCCTATTCGCATCTCCGGGAGGGGACTGCCAACGGGGAAGTTACCATTAGAAAAAGATTGAATAATCAACGAAAGGATAATGTTCTACGAGTCGGGGGGTGGAATGACAGAAGCTTGAACGTATTAGGGAAACTAGAAAATCTGAAAAGGGAAATGCAAAGGCTCAATCTAGATACAGTAGGGGTCAGTGCAGTGAAGTGGAAGGAAGACAAGGATTTCTGGTCAGATGAGTGTCGGATAATATCAACAGCAGCAGAAAATGGTATAACAGGTGTAGGATTCGTTATGAATAGGAAGGTAGGGAAGAGGGTCTGTTACTGTGAACAGTTCAGTGACCGGATTGTTCTAATCAGAATCTACAGCACACCAACACCAACAACGATAGTTCAGGTATACATGCCGACATCGCAAGCTGAAGATGAACAGATAGAGATAGTGTATGAGGATATTGAAAGGGTAATGCAGTATGTGAAGGGAGACAAAAATCTAATAGTCATGGGCGACTGGAATGCAGTTGTAAGGGAAGGAGTAGAAGAAAAGGTTACAGGAGAATATGGGCTTGGGATAAGGAATAAAAGAGGAGAAAGACTAATTGAGTTCCGTAACAAGTTTCAGCTAGTAATAGCGAATACCCTGTTCAAGAATCACAAGAGGAGGAGGTATACTTGGAAAAGGCCGAGAGATACGGGAAGATTTCAATTAGATTACATCATGGTCAGACAGAGATTCCGAAATCATATACTGGATTTTAAGGCGTACCCAGGAGTAGTGATGAAGAGTAGGCTGAAGTTCAAGACATTAGGCAGGAAGAATCAATACGCTAAGAAGTGGGATACGGAAGTTGTAAGGAATGACGAGATACGTTTGAAGTTCTCTAACGCTATAAATACCGCAATAAGGAATAGCGTAGTAGGCAACACAATTGAAGAGGAATGGACGACTCTAAAAATGCCATCACAGAAGTTGGAAAGGAAAACATAGATACAAAGAAGGTAGCTGCGAAGAAACCATGGGTAACAGAGGAAATACTTCAGTTGATTGACGAAAGGAGGAAGTACAAACATGTTCCGGGAAAATCAGGAATACAGAAATACAAGTCGCTGAGGAATGAAATAAATAGGAAGTGCAGGGAAGCTAAGACGAAATGGCTGCAGGAAAAATGTGAAGACATCGGAAAAGATATGATTGTCGGAAGGACAGACTCAGCATACAGGAAAGTCAAAACAACATTTGGTGACATTAAAAGCAACGGTGGTAACATTAAGAGTGCAACGGGAATTCCACTGTTAAATGCAGAGGAGAGAGTAGATAGGTGGAAAGAATACATTGAAAGCCTCTATGAGGGTGAAGATTTGTCTGATGTGATAGAAGAAGAAATAGGAGTCGACTTAGAAGAGATAGGGGATCCAGTATTAGAATCAGAATTTAGAAGAGCTTTGGAGGACTTACGGTCAAATAAGACAGAAGGGATAGGTAACATTTCATCAGAATTTCTAAAATCATTAGGGGAAGTGGCAACAAAACGACTATTCACGTTGGTGTGTAGAATATATGAGTCTGGCGACATACCATCTGACTTTCGGAAAAGCATCATCCACACAATTCCGAAGACGGCAAGAGCTGACAAGTGCGAGAATTATCGCACAATCAGCTTAACAGCTCATGCATCGAAACTGCTTACAAGAATAATATACAAAAGAATGGAAAAGAAAATTGAGAATGCGGTAGGTGACGATCAGCACGGCTTTAGGAAAAGTAAAGGCACGAGAGAGGCAATTGTGACGTTACGGCTAATAATGGAAGCAAGGCTAAAGACGGGTCATATACAATATGTACAACAACCAAGAGGGAATAATAAGAGTGGACGATCAAGAACGAAGTGCTCGTATTAAGAAGGGAGTAAGACAAGGCTGTAGCCTTTCGCCCCTACTCTTCAATCTGTACATCGAGGAAGCAATGATGGAAATAAAAGAAAGGTTCAGGAGTGGAATTAAAATACATGGTGAAAGGATATCAATGATACGATTCGCTGATGACATTGCTATCCTGAGTGAAAGTGAAGAAGAATTAAATGATCTGCTGAACGGAATGAACAGACTAATGAGTACACAGTATGGTTTGAGTGTAAATCGGAGAAAGACGAACGTAATGAGAAGTAGTAGAAATGAGAACAGCGAGAAACTTATCATCAGGATTGATGGTAACGAAGTCAATGAAGTTAAGGAATTCTGCTACCTAGGCAGTAAAATAACCAATGACGGACGAAGCAAAGAGGACATCAAAAGCAGACTCGCTATGGCAAAAAAGGCATTTCTGGCCAAGAGAAGTATACTAATATCAAATACCGGTCTTAATTTGAGGAAGAAATTTCTGATGATGTAAGTCTGGAGTGAAACATGTATGGTAGTGAAACATGGACTGTGGGAAAACCGGAACAGAAGAGAATCGAAGCATTTGAGATGTGGTGCTATAGACGAATGTTGAAAATTAGGTGGACTGATAAGGTAAGGAATGAGGAGGTTCTACGCAGAGTCGGAGAGGAAAGGAATATGTGGAAAACACTGATAAGGAGAAGGGACAGGATGATAGGACATCTGCTAAGACATGAGGGAATGACTTCCATGGTACTAGAGGGAGCTGTAGAGGGCAAAAACTGTAGAGGAAGACAGAGATTGGAATACGTCAAGCAAATAATTGAGGACGTAGGTTGCAAGTGCTACTCTGAGATGAAGAGGTTAGCACAGGAAAGGAATTCGTGGGGGGCCGCATCAAACCAGTCAGTAGACTGATGAACAAAAAAAAAAAAAGTTCAAGGGGACTGATGACCTCAGAAGTAAAGTATCATAGGGCTGAGAGCCATTTGCAGCATTTGTGTAATTAGTCACTTATTAAATTCGATTTCTCTTAAAACTGCACATTGTTAAGGATTCGTAAGCAATCAATCTGAAATAGATTCCATACAATAATATGCCATAGTACGAAAATGTTGAATCCAAAGATATACTCAACATATATTCCAGAAATCATTAAGCTTCTTTTCAAGTGCTCACCATATTTTCAGATATGGAAAATTGTAGCAGTTACCTTTGGGGACTAAGAAACGCACTGCACTTACGTGCTGAGAGATGAAGCCCTGTTAAAGACATATGTCGGGAAGAGCACAGAACCTGAAAAATGTATCCAACGTGGCTAGAGGTGAACATAATATTAAACCACAGTTCAGACAGTAAAATGCGGGTAGCACAAACCACCCAATGGTTGACAGTGAATGAAGATGGATTGTAAAGTATCATATCGTATTTCATATGGAACCAAGTATAATGAACACCGTCAGATTATTACCTTAAGAGAGCAGGAGAACTATTTTTATCAGCTTTCGTGATGTATTTTTGAAGTGCAAATGGAAGAATTTGACATGGTAACTAGCACTTGATGTCATATCAAACTTAATAGAAAGGTTTGAGCCCACAAGTGAAGAAAAATTCCCTACAGAATTGTTTGCTTTTAAGGCAAAGGGGAAATAGGACGCTCGGTTTCCTGACTGCAGGTGCAGGTTTACTTCCACTGATATTTGCCTTGCTCCTATGGCAGCAACATCTTTGGCACTCTTCACCCTGTGATTGCAATTGTTACGCAAGCGAATTGGATCTACAAGAATAAAAAAATAAGCGATCCAAATTTTGAGGAGAATATGATGTCTGTAGTCTACGAACCAATACAATAGCGCCTTGGGCAACTCCTCTTCCCTTCCTCCTGGTACTAGATCCCATTATAAATATAAACAAATACGACCTGTGTTCGTGCGGTACCATGTGCTGTAACTTAAATAAGTAAATAAAATTAGCGTTTTGCAGTCGTTGATGGTTTTGGTTGTTAGTTTAGTAGAATTACAGATGAGATGGCAAAGAGTACGTGTGCTGTTGCAGCGGCAGGAATTAGTGGGTGAGATGCAGCTGGTGGCGCTGTGTGCGGTGCTGGTGGCAGCTGCAGTGCCGGGTGGCCTGGCCGCCGTGGACCTGTTCTGCGGCTGCCGAGTGCAGCACCACCAGGACTGGAGGTACGCCCTCCACTGCACCAGGGAGCAGGTACTGTATTGTACAGCAATATCCTCATAGATAACAGTAAGTAAGTGAGGGGCTCACGCATCAGTTATGTACTGTGCGCGTCTCACGTTTATCGTTTGAAATCTTAAAAGTATATCCATAGCTATCAAAAACTGACAGTCTCACATGTTCAGGGATATACATAAGGGGGCATAAATCTACATGAGGCTAGGAGGATTTATAGTTTCTACTCCGAATTAAAAACGTGACGCCCGGAAATCTGTCAACGAAGGATTATCAAATATGCACGATTGTGAAATTCATTTTTTAAAAACCTCATTAAAAAAAAGGAATGTAAGCGAAGTGTATAGTTTTAACCTACAAAAACGAGTAACTGTTAGTTATTAAACAGAATAGTAGGGATAACAGTATAAAAAAAATTAAAAGTGTGCAGCGCGAGTCACGTAGGACGTAACACCCTTCTTATATCGTGAACGGTTCCAGATATTGCAACGAGGTTACCGGCAAGGAGTAGTTCGCTAAGGGGAACCGTGGCGGCGCGGTTCTTTCCGTCCCCTTACGACGGACCTGCACCTACCTGTGAACATCGTCTCAGCAGATCATCAGTAGGGAAGCCGAGTGAAACCTACTCTACTTCGATGTGAACCAGGTTGCAAATAAAGTCACTTTTCTAAGTTTCGGGAGAAAGTTTTCATATGAAATGAAAGTTTGGAAATTTTGTCCTCAATTAATATATTCTGAAACTTAGGTGAACAAGTATCACTGCCAAGCCCGTGCTAGTCTTAACACGGTCACTCACACTCCCTTTCACTCATGTTAACAAGTTTATGATTTTGCATTTCCAGAAAACGTAATAAGTACAAAAATTCTGATTGTTTTTGTCTGATAATGCTCGCCAAATATTAAGTCTGGCGGTACCAAATGCAGTCACAGTTTTTAACCACCGACCTGCTCAATACTATATATATGTCTTATCTCGTCGGAAAATTCACTTAAAAATTCCGAAATTTCAACACACACATCGGAATAATTCTGCCGTCACTTTCCAACACTTTTGATGCATGGAACACTGCTAGATCCGGCAACTTATCATTTCCATCGGAACTACTACTGCACACGTGCGATCTCTTTCATGGCTAGGCTTCGACTCCTCCCTAGAATACTCTGTCTTCTCTACCAGCTGAGAAAAGCGTGCGAAGGATATTACTTTACCATTGGTCAGTTTTCTCAACAGCCAATAGCAAAACAACATTCTCCCGCGTCAGTCCGCGCTTTTCATCAATAACCAATGGCAAAATAGTAAACCTAACGACTGCACCTTTTACCGACGTAATTATCTAATATTCTGAAGTTTTGTTTACCTCAATTAACTTTCCCTTCACCATAAACTTACTTTACAAATCTATTCTCCAAAAGTCCCCTTTGTTCATATCCATACTTCTTCGAAATGTTCCCACATTAAATCCTACTACATAACTCGTTAAAAAATTTTCTTCATGTTATCATTAATCCACACTCACGCATTAATACTGCTAAAACACATTTATAACATTTTATATACACAAAAGACGTAATAACACTTTATGAAAATACTAAAACAGTTTATGAAAAACATTGTATTACTTTAGTGCACTCTACTGGGCACAATCGTAACTAAATCAGTCCCCTATCCAATACTGTCCTCTATCGGCTGATACTAAACTACGTGTGCATCCAGTCTCGCCGTCACCATCTGTCACTATCCAGCTCTGAGACACATTTCCCACTTAACCGCCTCCAAGGCAGGATCGTTATATGGCGCAACGCCTCAAAACATACTTTGATATGCAAGAAAGTATCTCATTTTTGTATCGATAAGTATATTACAGTGAGGACAAAGTTTTAAATAGAATGATATATTTTTAACGGCATCCGAAAGCGCTTGAAAAAACGAGTACAGTGGTATAATGCGTGTTAGTTTTGAAGTTGGAACTCCAGGAAGAATCCAGGAAATATTCTCAAACTGAAAAGCTAATAGCACGAAATCGTCTATTGTGTTGTTAACACGCTCATGTCAGCCTACGTCGTTGTATGAAGCCTTTTGACTGTTTACCTCTTTACACTGCAGAACTAGCAGGAACGGTGTTAGCTATCGGCAGGTCATTCCTGCTTCAACATCTCTTTCATGCAAACATGTACACCAATATGGAGATATTAGACATGATACTTTCATGCAGCGAATGCTGTGGAAATGGTAATGGTAAAGTGCCTGACGAAACTGTAGTTGTCTCCACAAAAACCTAGAAAAGTACACACATTAGAAATAGTTTTCCTAAGCACCACCTGTTGCTTCAGAAGCTATCATATGCCAGAATCTCATACACAAAAACTGTAGCTCATCCTTTGTCTATGACATATAGAAAATGAGTTTTATCAGCGTAGGCCCGTCGTGCTGCATATAAGTACAGAGCCTTGCTTCCATGTGTAACGCGTATCTCAGACTCTTTTGAGAAAGCTTTTAACGTAAATGCTAACAAGCGCTATATCACTGTAACTGCCGTTCCAAGAGCTAACAAACGCAGTATGGAAAGTATACGGTTGCATTTTGAAAAACCATACTTGCTTCAATATATAGGTTGATACCAGATTTCAGAGCGTTGGACATACAAAATATTAGGAACTCCTCGCCAAACTTCCACCGTTCAGGAAATAAAATGCGTCTTAAGTGACTTACCGTCTGTATTACTTACCTGTAAAAACTAAATTTAATTAAAAACCGGGTACAATACTGCTCTGTGAAATCTGTTGTAGGGTCAAAGTTTTAAAAAAGATCAATATACATAACTAACTTTTTTAAACGCCAGTTACGAAATAACCAGCAGTGACGTGCAAAGATCAAGAAAAAGCTAACCAATAAAAAACGTTAGCATGAATTTGGTGCAGTTTAACTGGAACCCAGATATCTAACGCTGTCGAGGGTTGAATATGTCGGACTGGTATCCGTTACTAATGGTTTAGTGAAACTTTCTTCTGCCGCAGGACTACTAAATTCTTTTCTGGATTGAACTAATTTTTGACACAAATTATTTTGTTTAGTGTACAGACTCATAACTTAAGAAGCGTTGTATTGTAGGTTCTCTCTACGAATTTCACAAGTATTCAAGGTTTCTGAAGCTTCACCTCAAGAGATGTGAACTGCAGACTTTTCTTCTTCGTCGCTGTCTCTTTCAGGAACTGGGTTTAAAACACTGTGTAGTATCACACTAAATTTCTATCACTGTCGACCCATCAAAGATGTGAACAACCATGCATGAGCATCGCCTATTAGACGGAGGAGGTCCGACAGCACATTATTTCCAGTCATTCCACCAGGAAGGAGGTACACGGCTCGTCTTGTCTGTAGTTCAACCATGCCTAGACGGTCAATACCGCGGTTTGATATCGTTCACTTTGTTACGTTGTGCCAGGAAGGGCTCTCAACAAGAGAAGGTTACAATGGTTCTGAACACTATGGGACTCAACATCTGAGGTCATCAGTCCCCTAGAACTACTTAAACCTAACTAACCTGAGGACAACACACACATCCATGCCAGAGGCTGGATTCCAACCTGCGACCGTAGCGGTCGTGCAGTTCCGGAATGAAGCGCCTAGAACCGCTCGGCCACCATGGTCGGCCAACCAGGGAAGTGTCCAGGCGACTCGGGCTGAACCAAAGCGATGTTGTTCGGACATGGAGGAGATACAGAGAGACAGGAACTAAAGATGACATGCCTCGCTCAGGGGCCCAAGGGCTACTACTGCAGTGGATGACCACTGCCTACCGCTTATGTCTCGGAGGAACCCTGACAGCAACGCCACCATGTTGGATGATGCTTTTCGTGCAGCCACAGGACGTCGTTTTACGACTTAAGCTGTGCGCAAAAGGCTGCATGATGCGCAATTTCACTCCCCACGTCCATGGCAAGGTCCATCTTTGCAACCACGACACCATGCAGCGCGGTGCAGAAGGGCCCAACAACATGCCCAATGGACCGCTCATGACTCCCATCACCTTCTCTTCACCGATTAGTGTCGCATATGCCTTCAACCAGACGATCGTCTTAGACGTGTTTGTAGGCAAACCGGGCAGGCCGAATGCCTTAGACATGTTGTCCAGCGAGTGCAGCAAGGTGGAGGTTCCCTGCTATTTAGGGGTGGCATTATGTGGAGCCGACGTGCGCCGCTGGTGGTCATGGAAGGAACCGTAACGGCATTCGACTGGATTCCTATGTATATAAATTTATGATACTCCGAGAAATGGTATCGTACTCCATATCGTAGCCTAAAAACAATTACTGTAACTCTCATATTTCAGGTACCTTAGAAGCTTTGTTACAAACGAGTACTGTGCAAAAAACTACTCATGATTTTTTTCTACTACAAACAGTATCATAAAAGCATCCTTTGCTTGCAGTACTGGTGTGAAAACAGCTGATAAATATATCAGTGACCAGTCACCAACTGCGGCAGGACTGATGTCTGCAAAGGGCAGGTGTTCACCATCGCCGGCCGTTGCGGCCGAGGGGTTTTAGGCGCTACAGTCTGGAACCGCACGACCGCTGCGGTCGCAGGTTCTAATCACTCCTCGGGCATGGGTGTGTGTTGTCCTTAGGTTAGTGACGTTTAAGTAGTTCTAAGTCTAGGGGACTGATGACCTCAGAAGTTAAGCCCCATAGTTCTCAGAGCCATTTGAACCATTTGTTCACCAACCTCTGTCAAAGCGAGATACATATAGTTCTGCAAATATGGCTAAGTGTTTGTATAAATGGGTGTTCTCTGGCTTCCCTTGAATGCTCACTGGTTACAAGGTAGCATGTGCATCATACTTGCAGGGACATGGTTGATAGTAAGCCTCGTTGCACAATGACGAAACGCATTGTAGTCTCAGAGGATTGGTTGTAGTGTCCACAGACGTACAGACAAATGAGAGTTGGACACGTCTGTGCCGGCCGCTATGGCCGAGCGGCTCTAGGCGCTTCAGTCAGGAACCGCGCTGGTACTACGGTGGCAGGTTTGATTCCTGCCTCGGGCATGGATGTGTGTGATGTCGTTAGGTTATTTAGGTTTAAGTAGTTCCAAGTCTCGGGGACTAATGACCTCAAATGTTAAGTCGCACAGTGCTTAAGCCATTTGAATCATTTAACACGTCTACAGCACGGTTTTCCAGTAACACTATAGACTATTGAGAGTTGGATACACAGTGTTGAATTAAGTCATAAGTTTTACTACAAAAGAAAACTATTAAATTTTCAGTCGTAGCGTCTCTGTATAGTTAACTGGCAGTATATTTCTGTTTAGCATCGAAGCTCACTTCGCTCATCTGTCTTATTACTTTAAGGTCTGAAGAAAAAAGTTGAACTTGTTGTCCACCTTTAAATATCTAAATGTGAAGGCCGTGAAGGAATAGATGGGCGTTCTTAAATTGATGAAGTCGAAGTCTTGATGATAATCTTCCAGGCATTTAAATGAAATTATGTCTTTAAGAGGAATGCGCCATCGCACCCACTAGAATTATGTGTTACCAAGCGCAACTTCCACTTCAAGAAAATTTGTCCAGAACTATTTAAATAAACATTTTGTATTTAAGAATAATACGCCACAGATCTCGTTCGAAGTATTAATTTCTAAACGTACTTTGGCCAACAAGGAAATTTGCCCACAACAGTTTAAATAAAAGTTTTGTATTTAACAAACGTACTCGTCGGTGCTCTTTAAAATGAATTATTGTTAAGCGTAAACTTAACCAACAACAGAAATCATCAAAAACAATTTAAATACAAATTGTGTATTTAATAAGAATGTAGTACAGTGCTGATTCGATTTACTATTTAATAAGCGTAAATTGCCACACGCGAAAACTGCCCAGAGTTTTAACCTTAACAGCCGTACAAATAAAATCAAGTACGTTTAAGAAATGAGACGCAACACAGAATAAAATTATTAGGTGCAGTGTTACACCTTCAGTCTTAAAATCGTAGCATATCGACAGGAGGTCGCTTGGCCGCTGAGATAGCGACCGTTAGATTCGCCGTCAATCACGACAGTGGAAAATTTCAGAAAACGTTTTTCCCGTTAACTCCGGGATGACACAGACCAATAGATCGTACTCAGCTACAACAGGTTCCAATTACAAATTAATAATTTTTAAATTACAAGATTCAACAATTTCAAGCTGAGGTATTAAAGACCAGTTCAGCTCGAAGAGAACCATAATTACTTTCCTGGACTAGTTTGTGCGAGCAGGACCTTTCCAATACTTAACAATCATCAAAATTAACATTATACTACAGGCAATGAGAATTTTTAAACAACAAGATCATGTGAGTAGATTAGTTTTCGAATATTAACAGTAACTACGAAACTTAGCGATGGATTATCACGCTTCTACAGAGATTGGAAGCACCCTAACAGTATATCATATAGCGTTTCCTCCACAAAATTATAGTCCGGTCTCGAAAGGATTGCCCGTATCAAGGGCAGGCTCATTACGTCACTAAGCAAATCAGTGTCCTCAAAGTTCCACTAGGACTTCAAAAGCAGTATCCGTAAGATCTCTTGTACAGACACAAAACAGTCTCTTATCGGACGAACACCTCACCAGATTCAGAAGCCAGAATTGGCCACTTGTGATCCGGGGAAGTCTAGAATGAAAAGGCGGAACGTGAAGGCCGCCGAGCTTCCCTCCTGTAAAGTGGTGATAGCGGCTTACAAATGCAACACACTCCAACACGGAGGTCGCAACTGACCGACAGCTGCACAGCGCCTCTGCCCCCCCCCCCTCGCCCCCCCTCCTAATAAGAGAGGACCTCCCCACTGTCTGCAGCGGCCTCACTTGCTTCGCCACTTCTCGTACCTGTCGCTCCTCCCGAGCTACAGCTCACTCCTTCCCAGCCGAACTCCGCCAATAATCGCGAACAAGCAGACGAGCGATACCTCCAACCGAGCGCCACGGCTCAGATAAGTCGTATTAAGTTCTTTGTAGAGCATCGGGAATAATAAACTGTAAAGAAAAAAAAGTGTTGATGAACCAAATAAGTTTTGGATGCAGTTCTTCACAATTCATTTTGTGTGAACGACGTTCGGAAATTTCCTTTTAAACTTCTAGGACTTGTGGAGGAGAGTGAGTACATGATATTTTGATAGGAACCTATGTCTGTAAGCGTACCGTTTTCCTGCTTCAGCCGTTGGAAAACATGTTTGCTAGGTAGATATGCAACAGGGTAGTCACGATGGGGGTGGTTGCTTTCGACTGTCTATCCTAGCTCTCTGACCTGATTCGAGCCTCATTCACGTGCCTGTGACAGTTAGAGCAACATGGTTGAGCGCGCGTTCGCAGAATACACCGTCATGATCCTCCTGAAAGGCGTAAGGAATGTGTCAGAAATCTCTATTACATTGGAAACAATATAGCCAACTTAACGATATTCTTTGCATTGAGTAAAATTCCAAATCAATAAGCACACAGATAGCGATAGTAACAATCTGAGGACGAAACACCGGAGTGCGATTTTAAGCATTGTTGTGAGACGAGGGCTGTTTGGGAGAGTGGAAGTAGTAATGTCGGTCGAGAACTCGGAGGCAGAGGACGTGTCACGCTGCCCTCACGTCGGTGATGGCAGATCTTACCAGATTCACAGCCTGATTTCAGGAGAGATTTAGAAGACTTAACTACACTTGATGATGAAATTCAAGGTAAAATTAGCAAGCATCGCGTAAAGCACAATTGTGCAAGGCCAGGCTCGTGATTGTTAGTCCCACGTTTTGCTTGTCAGTTAAAGAAGCCTCCTTATTCACCAGATGTTTATAATTAATCTCCACATCTAATTAATAAATTTGCTGTGGTTATTAAATATTAATGTAACTTTGAAATTGAAATCATTTGTTAATCTGGCACTCAGCCATTATTGATTCCTATTTCATTGTCATTACCATTTTCTGTTATTGGACATGATGATTTCTGAAGTTTTAAATAGAACTAATGTATGAAATCCCTTCTCACAAGCTATTCAGTAGTTAACGGGACCCAAGAAAACTTCTTTTTATTAAATTCATCCTTAGTAACAATATGCTTTAGCTGCTGCTGCGAATTGCTGCAAGCCGCATGGAAAAAGGCAGTCATCTAAAGCGGTGAGTGCAGACTTAGGCCAAGAACAGAGACACTGACACACGACAAAATGGCATGACTCTAATCCAGTAAATTCCGTTGCACAAGCCATATTCTCTACCACTTGCAAATTCTTATTCAGAAACGCAGTCGATAGCTTAGGTATTCATCGTCACAGGTTCATTTGTACCTGTAGTTTTTCATATTCATATACGCAGTCAGATAGCTTATCCAAATGTTAGTTTTAAATTTTCCATTTAACGATCTGTTGAGGGCTTTAATGGCACTGAAACCACAACACGCACACAGTGTTATGCAGGTTAGATTCCGATTACTAATAGCTCAGGTTGCTTATCGAGTTTATTTTCACAGACGAACATAGGCATATATTTGTTTCATGTAAGTTACTAAGGCGAAGCTAACGGCAGTGAAAGAGCTGCTCGTCGCCTTTATAAAAACCGTTTTCCACAACTTCAGGCTCCGTCGCATACCCTTTCCGCCTCACTTTCCATTGGAAGAGGCCTTACGGCATCACGTTGAAGACAACTCGTCAACAAGTAACCCATCAACGAGTACACGAGTAATTTCTTTAGCTATTATTGAGTGGGACTGTAAAACAAATGATGTAAAGGGTCACGCCTAAACAAGTATTTGTAAATGTAGTCGCGTTAGCAACATGTTTTCAAATGCTTTTAGCATGGAAACGGCATGATTCCGGACATGAGTTCCCATTCAAAATATTGTGTAGTCACTCCTCACTATAGAACCTACAAGCTTGTGAAAGGAATTTCCGAAGACTGAAGTTTTTTGTATATATTTGACGAAAAATGGACAGTTTTCCAGTGGCTGTCTCCTAAGCTTTGGGGTGTCATATAAACTACCAAAATAGAATTTAATTTATAATTAAACACTATTGCACGATTCGTAAGTTCCGTAATTTGTTGCTGGAAGTAAAATGGCTATTTCCATGTTGTTAAGACTGGGCAATCTACATCTACATCTACATTTATACTCCGCAAGCCATCCAAAGGTATGTGGAGGAGGGCACTTTACGTGCCACTGTCATTACTTTACTTTTCTGTTCCAGTCGCGAATGGTTCGCGGGAAGAACGACTGTCTGAAAGCCTCCGTGCGCGCTCGAATCTCTCTGATTTTACATTCGTGGTCTCCTCGGGAGATATATTCGATACCTCAAAAGAAACGCACACTCTTGAAACCTGTCGAGCAAGCTATTCCGCGATGCAGAGCGCCTCTCTTGCAGAGTCTGCCACTTGAGTTTGCTAAACATCTCCGTAACGCTATCACGGTTACCAAATAACCCTGTGACGAAACGCGCCGCTCTTCTTTGGATCTTCTCTGTCTCCTCCGTCAACCCTATCTGGTACGGATCCCACACCGATGAGCAATACTCAAGTATAGGTCGAACGAGTGTTTTGTAATCCACCTCCTTTGTTGATGGCTGTATGTAATATGTTTTTTTAGTCTGTTTCATAATTGATCTTTTCTGGGTAACAGCCTGTTTGTAAATTTGGTTGTAAGCCTAGAATGATGAAAATGTTCGATAATCGGCAAAATCTTATTGAACAGATAATATATTTCTTCAACATAGTCCTTATGATGTGCCTACCGAAGTTATCCACCAAAATACAGTGTGTTTGGCAAAGAAGACCCTAGTTGTAATGTGTCCTAAAATCTGTACAAACTGACATTAAATATTCTAGTTTGTGGTGTTTGATTCATCAACTCACCAAGTCTGGGTCCCGTGCAGTTGACAGGTGTGCTTCACCTTGGAACGGCAGCAGTACTGGTTTTTTCCTCTGTTCCCTCAGTTCAGTCCAGGCGTGCGTGCAGTGCAGTACAGTGCAGAGCAGCTCACCAACAATGTGTACTCCGCAACAGAAAGCGCAGTGTTTACTTGGCTTGTGAAAACTAAGTCAGTTATAACAGTGCAACGTAATTTTAGACGCCAGTATGGTGGTGACAGTCTCGTAAACTGACAAATGGCCAGGAGAGCGGTGTGCTGACCACATGTCCCTCCATATCCGCATCCAGTGACTCCTGTGTGTTGAGGATGACACGGCGGCCGGTCGGTACCGTTGGGCCTTCCAGGACCTGTTCAGACGGAGTTTAGTAGTAGTAGTAGTAGTATGGTGCTGAACCATGTACAGCAAAAACTATCCGTTATTGGCTAAAATCTTTCTAGGAAACTGGTGGCGTTTTAAAAGCAAAATCACCAGGTAGACCGAGAACTTCTGAAGATACTGTTGGACAGATTCGTGTTTCGTATATGCGGAGCCCGAATAAGTCACTGCTAGACGTAGTCTACATTTAGGAGTGCCTACGAACGGCAACTGTTAAATGTAATAAAACCTACTGATAAAATCGAAAGGCATGAGTTTGCTGTTGACTTTCTACACAGAATTGATGATGATGTCAATTTTTTAAAAAGATTCTCTTTTCTGATAAGGCTACATTTCATGTCAGTGGAATAGTTAATTGGAGGGCAAAGCACCCACGTGAAGTTTTCAGTATCAACGTGACTTTTCCAAGGATAATGTCTCGTACAATTTGATGGAAGATCGCGTGATTGGTCCTTTCATTTTTGTAGGAAAAACAATAAACGGGGAAGTTTACTGTAACATGTTGACAGAGTACGTCTTTCCTCAAATGGACGATATTGAGGCGGAAAAAGGGGCTTGTGTTTTTCCACCTCATTACAGTAACTACGCGCGTGTGGCTCTTGACTCTGGCTTTCCAGGAAGGTGGATAGGCAGGGCAGGCCCAGTACCCTGGCCACCACGAAGCCCAGACTTAACCACATTGGCATTTCTCTTTTGGGGCCACATAAAAAATGTTGTGTACAATGGAAAGCTCAGGGACATAAACCATTTACGGGAAAGAATCGTCGCAGTGGTTGGGACAGTTACACCTGATATGTTGGTGAATATGTGGCGAAAAGTGGAATATCGTCTGGACATGTATAGGGCAACAAATAGATCCTACGTTGATGTCTACTAACATTAAACAAAACTTGAAGGAAATTCTTTCATAATATGTACTCACTGATGTAATTTTTCATTAATTTCTCCCATACATTTATGCTTAAAACTAGGGAGTTCTTTTTCAAACACCCTGTGTGTTATGAACAGATTAAGTGGAAAGATCTATATCCACTGGAGATTGTAAAATTAGACTAGAGAATTTTTATGAATCTGTTAGTACCATGACTATAATATTACAAGCAGTTATACCAGATTTTCACAAAATCGTAAGCGATGTACCTATTACATGTTTCAATCTTTGATTCAGCCAACCTTTATTCTCGTTTCAAAACACCTCTGCATTATGTCTTCCAGCATCTCTCATCAGACCGATTTCTTCTGCTGTTATATCTAGTGCCCCTGAAGGATTCAGAATTTCCTCAGATGTTGTAAATTCACACTTAAGAATGATGAGATTACATTTAATTCATTTAATATGCTGAAGCTACTTCATACACCATCGTATGTGAAGTGAATGACTATCATATTTTTACTTTATTCCATTGTACAAAACCACTTCTATCCAAGGAGTCTGATGGCATGACTGTTGTCACTGCTCTCGCATTCTAGACGAAAGGCGTTAAAATTCCCGTAACCATCAACGTTTAGGTTTCCCGTGTTTACCCTGAATCGCTTAAGGCAGATCTCATGTTCGTTCCTGTTTGAAAAGATGCAGCCGAATCCATTTCCCTCCTCCTACATATGACAACTTCATCGTTGAACCTTAATTTCTTCACTTGAATAAACCGCACTTTTTTGCCATACAAGTTATACCCAGATACCTTTTTGAAAAGTAGAATAAAATTTTAGTTTGGTCTTGCGGCAGACGAATCACAAACTTCCATTAATTATAGGAGAGAACGGAAGTTTTGCCAAGTGTCCAACAATTGCAAACATCTGTTGTAAACATGAGAGTGTTACTGTGTCTGTTGTGGTGGATGTTTTGTAAATTCTGAGACTTTGTGTTCGTAGTGACATTTATGTTGAGGTTTAAGAAGTTGACGGATTTTTCACCTAGTATTCCAGATCACTGAGAACTTCATTATGTAGTAGGTTAATTTTTTTCGAAATTGTATTTAATTTTCTTAACAAGGTCCACTAAATTTACAATTCCAAACTTAGTCTGAAATTTTATGTTGATTTTGATATGGAAATGTAATTATTTCGTATTTTCGTGGTTTGATGAGGTGTAAGTCGGCACAAGAGGTCGTAAACATTGGCCTTTCTTGTGCAGTTTAGGGATCCCACACAGTTTAGGAGCTGTTGGGTTAATGTTGATCAGAGAGACCTACTTAGAATTAGGTCTTGGTTAATTTTATACTTTCTCCGTTAAAGGTTTGGTGGGATCTTTGGTGAGGATATAGCAGAAATTGAGTGTGATGAGTTGTTTCACTTCCTCAGCCTAATCACTTTTGCCCATAATAAACAAAGTATTACTTTTATCGGCTTTCGTGGTTATGTTATTGTGAGAAATTTTCTTCATGTTCTTCAGTTTATTTTGATCCATAGATAGTAATGTAGTATGATATAAATTTTAAACATCCAATGTCTTTTGCTGCACTGAGCTATGTAAACCCATTTACTTTCAAATGAACTGTATCACTAATGTCTATTTGTAATATTGCAGGATGGTAGCGGTGGGATTTCTTGCGAGAAAGGTGAGTACTTCATAGAACCAATAAGTGTTGGGTACTTGCATTGTTTAATTCGTGTATTTCGGGCGTATTATAGTATTTGACAGTTGTAGCATCGCGCTTTAGTGTTTACTTCGTAGATTCTTATTTAAATTGCGTGTGAGTTTCGTATAGGAGGTGCAGTTTCGAGTTTTAGTTACTGTAATCGTAAATTCAGCAGATTGTAGCGCAGTCGTTAGGCATTTGTACAGGTTAGTTGATACATTCTTTGCGTGTTCCGCTTGCGTTATCTAGGCACCGACTCGTGTTTCAGTAACTGTTGTTAAACATCGATTAGAATGGACAGGGACTGCGATTGCTGTGTTCGGATGAGGGCTGACTTGGCATCCCTTCGCTCACAGCTGCAATCGGCGCTGACTTCGGTCGCGCAGCTTGAGGCTGTTGCCAATGGGCACCACTGTGGGGAGCCGGACTCGGGTATCACGGGGATGTCAACCTCATCCCGTCTGTCCCCAGATCGGTCTGCCGCTGTGGTTGCCCCGGTTGCTGCCCGCAGTGGAGCTGAGCCCTCGCCTGTGGTTGATTGGGAGGTCGTTCCAAGGCGTGGCAGGCAGCGAAAGGCGTCCCCGGAGGCTGATCAGAAAGCCTCCCCGGTGCGTCTGACAAACCGGTTTCAGGCACTGTCTCTGGCTGAGCCAGATGCAGCTGCCTGCCCTGTTTCAGAGGATCATTCTCAGCCTTCAAGGTCCGGGCAATCGCAGAGGTTGGGCTTACTGGTAGTTGGGAGCTCCAATGTTAGGCGCGTAATGGGGCCCCTTAGGGATATGGCGGCTAAGGAGGGGAAGAAATCCAGTGTGCACTCCGTGTGCATTCCGGGAGGAGTCATTCCTGATGTGGAAAGGGTCCTTCCGGATGCCATGAAGAGCACAGGGTGCAGCCAGCTGCAGGTGGTGGCACATGTCGGCACTAATGACGTGTGTCGCTTTGGATCTGAGGAAATTCTCTCTGGATTCCAGCGGCTATCTGATTTGGTGAAGGCTGCCGGTCTTGCTTATGAGATGAAGGCAGAGCTCACCATCTGCAGCATCGTTGACAGAACCGACTGCGGACCTTTGGTGCAGAGCCGGGTGGAGGGTCTGAATCAGAGGCTCAGACGGTTTTGCGACCGTATTGGCTGCAGATTCCTTGACTTGCGCCATAGGGTGGTGGGGTTTCGGGTTCCGCTGAATAGGTCAGGAGTTCACTACACTCAGCTGGCGGCTACACGGGTAGCGGAGGCTGTGTGGCGTGGACTGGGCGGTTTTTTAGGTTAGAAGGCCTCGGGAAAGTGCGGGATGGGCTGCAATGTCAAAGGGTGCTTGGCAATTACAGGACGTGCTTGGATCAAGGAACAGTCGGAACTATAGTTGTAAACTGTTGTAGTTGCGCTGGAAAAGTCCCTGAGCTTCAAGCGCTAATAGAAAGCACAGAAGCGGATATCGTTATAGGTACAGAAAGCTGGCTAAAGCCTGAAATAAGTTCTGCAGAAATTTTTACGAAGTCTCAGACGGTGTTCAGGAAAGATAGATCAGGCAGAATTGGTGGTGGAGTGTTGGTGTCTGTCAGTAGTGGTTTATCTTGTAGTGAAGTCGAAGTAGATACTCTGTGCGAATTGGTGTGGGTGGAGGTTATACTTAACAGCCGAATTAAGTTAATAATTGGCTCCTTCTACCGACCCCCAGACTCCGATGATACAGTTGCGGAACAGTTCAGAGAAAGTTTGAGTCTCGTAACAAATAAATACCCCGCTCATACGGTTATAGTTGGTGGGGACTTCAACCTACCCTCGGTATGTTGGCAAAAATACTTGTTCAAAACCGGTGGTAGGCACAAAACGTCTTCCGAGATTGTCCTAAATGCATTCTCCGAAAATTATTTAGAGCAGTTAGTCCACGAACCCACGCGAATTGTAAATGGTTGCGAAAACACACTTGACCTCTTGGCCACAAACAATCCAGAGCTGATAGAGAGCATCATGACTGATACAGGGATTAGTGATCACAAGGTCATTGTAGCTAGGCTCAATACCATATCTTCCAAATCCATCAGAAACAAACGCAAAATAATTTTATTTAAAAAAGCGGATAAAGTACCACTAGAAGCCTTCCTAAAAGACAATTTCCATTCCTTCCGAACTGACTATGCGAATGTAGACGAGATGTGGCTCAAATTCAAAGATATAGTAGCAACAGCAATTGAGATATTCATACCTCATAAATTGGTAAGAGATGGAACGGATCCCCCGTGGTACACAAAAAAGGTCCGAACGCTGTTGCAGAGGCAACGGAAAAAGCATGCGAAGTTCAGAAGAACGCGAAATCCTGAAGATGGGCTAAAATTTACAGACGCGCGAAATTTGGCACGTACTTCGATGCGAGATGCCTTTAATAGGTTCCACAACGAAACATTGTCTCGAAATTTGGTAGAAAATCCGAAGAAATTCTGGTCGTATGTAAAGTACACAAGCGGCAAGACGCAGTCAATACCTTCGCTGCGCAGTGCCGATGGTACTGTTATCGACGACTGCGCCGCTAAAGCGGAGTTATTGAACGCAGTTTTCCGAAATTCCTTCACCAGGGAAGACGAATGGAATATTCCAGAATTTGAAACACGAACATCTGCTAGCATGAGTTTCTTAGAAGTAGATACCTTAGGGGTTGCGAAGCAACTCAAATCGCTTGATACGGGCAAGTCTTCAGGTCCAGATTGTATACCGATTAGGTTCCTTTCAGATTACGCTGATACTATAGCTCCCTACTTAGCACTCATATACAACCGCTCGCTCACCGATAGATCTGTACCTACAGATTGGAAAATTGCGCAGGTCGCACCAGTGTTCAAGAGGGGTAGTAGGAGTAATCCATTTAACTACAGACCTATATCATTGACGTCGGTTTGCAGTAGGGTTTTGGAGCATATACTGTATTCAAACATTATGAATCACCTCGAAGGGAACGATCTATTGACACGTAATCAGCATGGCTTCAGAAAACATCGCTCTTGTGCAACGCAGCTAGCTCTTTATTCGCACGAAGTAATGGCCGCTATCGACAGGGGATCTCAAGTTGATTCCGTATTTCTAGATTTCCGGAAAGCTTTTGACACCGTTCCTCACAAGCGACTTCTAATCAAGCTGCGGAGCTATGGGGTATCGTCTCAGTTGTGCGACTGGATTCGTGATTTCCTGTCAGGAAGGTCGCAGTTCGTAGTAATAGACGGCAAATCATCGAGTAAAACTGAAGTGATATCAGGTGTTCCCCAGGGAAGCGTCCTGGGACCTCTACTGTTCCTGATCTATATAAATGACCTGGGTGACAATCTGAGCAGTTCTCTTAGGTTGTTCGCAGATGATGCTGTAATTTACCGTCTAGTAAGGTCATCCGAAGACCAGTATCAGCTGCAAAGCGATTTAGAAAAGATTGCTGTATGGTGTGTCAGGTGGCAGTTGACGCTAAATAACGAAAAGTGTGAGATGATCCACATGAGTTCCAAAAGAAATCCGTTGGAATTCGATTACTCGATAAATAGTACAATTCTCAAGGCTGTCAATTCAACTAAGTACCTGGGTGTTAAAATTACAAACAACTTCAGTTGGAAGGACCACATAGATAATATTGTCGGGAAGGCGAGCCAAAGGTTGCGTTTCATTGGCAGGACACTTAGAAGATGCAACAAGTCCACTAAAGAGACAGCTTACACTACACTCGTTCGTCCTCTGTTAGAATATTGCTGCGCGTTGTGGGATCCTTACCAGGTGGGATTGACGGAGGACATCGAGAGGGTGCAAAGAAGGGCAGCTCGTTTTGTATTATCGCGTTATAGGGGAGAGAGTGTGGCAGATATGATACACGAGTTGGGATGGAAGTCATTACAGCATAGACATTTTTCGTCGCGGCGAGACCTTTTTACGAAATTTCAGTCACCAACTTTCTCTTCCGAATGCGAAAATATTTTGTTGAGCCCAACCTACATAGGTAGGAATGATCATCAAAATAAAATAAGAGAAATCAGAGCTCGAACAGAAAGGTTTAGGTGTTCGTTTTTCCCGCTCGCTGTTCGGGAGTGGAATAGTAGAGAGATAGTATGATTGTGGTTCGATGAACCCTCTGCCAAGCACTTAAATGTGAATTGCAGAGTAGTCATGTAGATGTAGATGTAGAGACCCACGACTACAGCTACTATATACCGCATCATTTTCGGGGCACTGCAATATTAATGTGAGTGATCACATGCAGTATTTTTCTTAGCCCTTCTCAGCACTGTCTAAGACATTTTGTCTTAAAATATGCTATCAGGTAATTTTAATAATAGCAAGGAGAACATAATTGCTACAAATTATCGACAAACATAATGTAACGCGAATGTGCATGTATCATGAGTGTTGTTTAAGAACATTGCATTTCTAATGTACGGCTTTATTTTCCATTTTAATGCCCTTATTTCTTAAGGGACGTTGTTTTACGTAATTTACAGCGTACTTAAGCACTGGGACATCAGAGTGCTGATATGATTACACATGAAGCTTCCTGTTACTAACACCATCTCTAGAAATACTGAGTTTTTACGCAGTGGCAGGAGGAAAACTGCACTGTACGTCGAAACTCTCGGAACTTTACTCCAAGAGAGACCTCGTGCTTAACGACAGTGTAGGACAAGGACACGAATCTAAATGTTTCATCCCCAGTAATTTTCAGTAAACTAGGAACTCTTGAGCCCTTAAATATAATTTTCATCTTTACATCCAAAATTTCGTACACATGGACTGTAATCCGCAGGTGCCTCCGTAAGGCGCCCGCCTCGAGTTAGCAGTAATAGGATGGGAAGGGCGTGTGTATGCTCTGTGCGGAAACTGGAGGATCTGGCCTCAGTTCGAGAAAAGCTGCAGACGCGGTCAGCTGTCTGCAGGCTGCCGCCACGAAGTGTAACGTTAGAGGAAAGTCCGGCGCGTCGCATGGGATACTTTAGGTGTCGCTTGTGTCAGCCACGGGTTCTGCTGTCGTGACACTTTCTAGCGTAACCGAAGCGGGGATCAGCCCTCTCCGCAGGGTGGTAACGCGTGGCTGGAGGTGGAGACTCAATGCGGAAGCTGGCTGTCTGGTCTCACCTGTTCACCAAGAGAGTGGACAGGTGGACACTCCCTAGCGTGGTCCGACCAAGCACTCAGGGATAACGTGTTTACTAGTTACCGGCTGCTCCAATCATTGGGGCATTCTGGTGTGCCTCAGGGGAATAGCGTCCAGAGCATTCGGCATGTCTGCTGGGAAGCCTCAGCAGAGATGTGGAGGAGGCCCTGCCTGCGGCAATTGAGCGTGCAGGCACAGTGTATGTGCCGAGAAAGTGGATTAGCTAACTTCGAGAAAAGCTGAGGAAGCAGAAATTGTTGCATTACCGATAAAAAATTAAAAGTAAAAAAAATAAAAACGCACCAATGACACGAGAAAGTTACAAATTCGGATGTCTACTGCAGATTGATACTTCCACCTGCATATCGTAAGAAAAGATCTTTTCTGGGAAACGGAGAAAATTCTGTTTCTACGTAAAATCACTAAGCGAGTCGAAAGTTTCTATCCAGCCACCGCTGACCATCTGGTATGGCAACAGAAGCCGATAAAAAGGGAGTTGAAGTTTTATATTTCGCGTTTAAGAAATCACTTAAGCAGAAGGAATGTAGAAACACATTGTTGTATGACAGAGGCACAGACCTCCCGTATGAAGGACACAAGAGAGTCGTTGAATAACTAATGCAACATAGTTTTCCCTGAAAAGCCCTATGTTCGGGAATTAATAGTCTCATCGCTCTGGGCGTCGAAGTTTGAGAACTGTGGCGACAAATCTTATTCCGATTTTATTCGGTGTTCTTATCAGTCTCGCAGTGTATCAGCCATCAGAGTAAAGTTGATGCACAGAATCGCCAGCGGAATGGTTACTACTTTGTGCAGCAGGATAACATGGACGAAATCCACGTCCGGAGAAACACTGTTTCGGCACTGGGTTGTTTCAAAGTTAGAGAATATATTGTGTGTGTCGGTGTTCCACATATTGCTGAGAAACCAAATTAGAGTGCCATACTGTGCAACACTTTACAAAATATGTTCGAGATTTGTGATCTCCAACTTGAGAGAGTTAAGCGGTAATGTAGGAATGATGAAAATGTTTAACTAAGACGGTTGCGCGTTCAGTACTTCAGTCGCAGAGTGGATTCGTGCATTAACGTCTCCCAGTCCCTTTATAGGAGAAGCAAAGACAATAATTGTCCCAGCACACCATTAGAATGGACTGTGCGAGGCCTTGTTTGTGTTTAGGATAATTTAGGTTAAGTAGTGTGTAGGCTTAGGGACTGATTACCTTAGCAGTTAAGTCCCATAAGATTTCGCCCCATTTAGAACCCGGGGGGGGGGGGGGGGGGGGGGCTGCTGGAAACAAGCTTCAAGTGGTGCAGAGTATGGAACACGGTGAGGATAGTTAAAGGAAGCTGGGTAGAAAATCTAAGTACCCTGTTAACCAACATGAAAGGATCCTCCGACACTACCACTAAGCCTGACTTCCCATCAGTTTTTCATCTACTGCTCTGTGTGTACCTCTGTAGCGACCGTGGGTGTCGAGCTTAGCAAATCGGCCATAGTTCGACATCCGGCGACGTGTGACACAGATAAATGTCGTCTAGATACTGCTGTTCCCTGCTTTGTCCTGTACACTGAAGTGCCTTTATTTATATGGCTCGTGGACCACCACAGGGATGTTAATAGAACAATATGTGACCGACTAACTGGGGCAAGTCACGTATGCAGTACGTTTTCATTATTATATTAGACTCCATCTAGAAACTTCGTCCCTGGATCCCCCAAGATTTTGCTCGCTGGCGGGCTGTTACGTAGCCTTGTCTGTAAATCTGTTTGTCACATGGCACCACAAGTCCGGCTCTGGTTGTTGTCATTGTCAAACATTGAGACATGGCTTCTTGCCCATAACCGGCTTCGCCGCTGCTCTGTCGGAACAATTCAGAAGTGTTCTAGTGAATATGTCTACTGCGAATGATATTCGTAACAGATTGTGTGAAACCCAGCGCGCTCTCTACGTCCACGACACTCCGAAAGTAGAAGATACGGGCACCAAGCTTGGCTTCCAGAAGATGTCCCATATAGTTCCTCACTGTCACCTGATGAATAAAATCGAGCGTACGGAACATAAGACCAAAACAGTGTGTCATTCTCAACGGAGAAAACTCTTTAGATGTAAATAAGTGTTATAAGACCATCACTTTTACCGTTATATGAAAGACCTTATCAATAACGTTGTAGTTCCATGAAGCTTCTCGCTGATGATCCTGCATATAGAGAAATCGCAACGCTAGAAATTTGTAGCGAAATGAAAGAGGACCTCCAAAGGGTCGATGCTTGGTGCAGGGAGTAGCAATTCACTCTTACCAAAAAGAGAATATAAACTATAACGATTGCATACGGTTAGGGATCCTTCCTAGATAGGACAGACAGAGGGAGTAGAAAAGATCCAAAGAAGAGTAGCACGTTTTGTTAAGGGTTCACTTAGGAAGCGCAATATCATAGACATGCTGTCAACTGCAATGGCAAGCTTTGCAAAAGAGTCATTCTGCATCACAATATGCTGTGCTGTTAAAATTCCCACAGCGTAAGTTCCTAGAAGTCATCCAATATGTTGCTTCCTTCTGCGTATACGTAGCAAAAAGACCGAGAATATATAATTAGAGAGATAACAGCCCACAGGGTGGCTCATCATCCGTTCTTCTTTCCGCAGACTATACGCGACTGCAAAAGGAAAGGAGGGCAGTGAAAGTGGTACACAAAGTAACCTGCATCTCAGACCATAAGGTGACTTACGGAGTGTTGGTGTCCTCATTACTGTTAGAGAGATTTTAATATCCGGCTCTGATGACCTTGATGCCACCGTGAATGTGAAATAGTGATATTTTTCCTTCCAGTAGGGTAGTAGGGTAAGTTCTTAGTTGACACATGGCACATAAAAATAGTGTCTGCAAATTTTCTGGCCTTTGAGTTCCTGAACATTATTTGCTGGTTTTTTACAACTTTGTGCAGAAGGGTCAGCTTGCACAATTAATAAATGTTTAATATAGTTTATCCATCTGAACGTTGAGTCTAACGATAAACGCATTTTGCACAAGGCGTAAAGCAGTATCTCTGTGACCCTCTTTTAAAAAAAATAAGCTAGGAGCTTCAATAACAAAGTCACATTTAAAATTTACAATTCTTAATAGAAGCCCACTCAGTCTCAGAACAAGATTACAGAGCATATGTTGAGTTTGTGAAGTCCTTTGTAGCAGATGAGAAGGAAACCGAGAGGGAAGGTGGACTTGCTGAATCGTCCACACCTTAAATGCACGTTCTCAGGAACCACGCGTTTGTCTATGCAGCAGAACAATAATTCGGCTTATCTTTTAACGTCTTTTCACTGTGATACATAAGATCCACTGTGTTTTTGACCTGTGTTGTTGCAGCCGAGGTGCCGGACATACCACGAGGCTACCATTATGTACCAGGCTACGCTCTAATCAAACTTCACCGCACGTACAAGAAGTGGCTGGAAGCCAAGAAGACCTGCGAGGACGAGGGAGCTCAGCTGGCAGTGCCACCGGACCGCTACGCCTATGACGGCCTGAAGCAGATCTTCCCCAAAGAGAAGGGCATATGGTACGCCTTCCTCGGAATCACCGATCAAGCCAGCGAAGGAGTATTCGTTGGGCTGGATGGTAACATGCCTACGATCTTAGTCGGTATATTTTTGTTTCTGTGGAGTTTACAAACGCTATTTACATCAAATGTGGAAAGAAGCGTGCAGATTTCTGATTATTTGTATGCATACATATCTGAAATTGAACCCTTAAATTATTCTTATTAGTCCTTAACGACACAAATAAAAATAATATCCCACATTCTGAATGATGGTTGTTAACTCAACATTTTCATTTCGATTAAGTAGCAGATCTTTGGCATCTTTCGCGGGGATCTGCTGTTTTCACTCACTCACTGAAGCAGTTTTACGTCCTTCGTTAGTCAGTTGACTTTCGACCAACGGAAATCATTTGCGATTTTTTGCCCATTGGTCTTCCTTCATTGAAAGAGAGTGAATGTGGTACACGAATTACCCTGCATCTCAGAACATAAGGTGACTTACAGGGTGTTGGTGTCCTCATTCGCTTCTGTGTTGTTCTGGATCGGTTGGATACTTGTTAGGTGGAGTCGTGTTTGGAGGGAAAATTGCATTGCGATGCAGATTCTACAATAAATTTACCTACCTATAGGCATGTACAGTGACCGCGGAAGCCAAAGGAACAGGCAAACTGGACAGATGTCTGTGTATAAGAGCAAGCAGAAACCCCCACGACACAATCCTACACGTTAACGGCAGCAGTTCCAAAGAGCTACAGGAGTGTGTCAACACAAACGATGCGAAATAGGCTCTACGAGCAAGAATTGAATGCCGGAACATTTCTCAAGGCTCCCCCTCTACAACTGGCTTGGAGACAAGCTCGTGTCGCATAGGCACGAAATCACTGATTGTAGAATTGGCAACAGTGGTATAGAACTCTCTTTGCTGATGAGACCCGTATAAGTCTCCACCTTGAAAATACTGATGTTCGTGTGTGGAGGCAACAAGGACAACATTTACACTCTAACTGTGTCGCAGAAACCCAGCCTTATCAAGATAGTTCAGATACGTTTTCGGTGGAATCATGCACGGCCACAGGACACCCCTTGTGCCAATACACGAGATGATGATTGGCGTGAAGTATCGGGCGAACACCTTGGACGCATTGTGGCGCCATTTGATGAATATATATTATAGAGTGGTTCACCCTAATTGACGCCAATGCGCGCCCCCATCGGCACAATCTTGTGAACAGCCTCGTAATGGAGCACAAAATCATTCTGATGGAGTGGCCTCCGTATGCTCCAGATCTTAACTTCACTGAGAATGCATGGGTCATGCTAAAATAAACGGTTTGCAGTCATCTTGTACAACCCAAGACCTTGCAGGGCCTTTTAAAGGATGCTGCGGACGAATGAGACGATATCCTACAGACTTTTGCAGTGGAATCTTTTGTAAGGTTTTATTCCTTTTGTGTGTGTTTAACAAGTGGGAATGTGTTTATCTTCTCCATTTTCGTTTTCTTATGACTGTACTTGACTGAAAAACCAGTTTTCCTTCCTGTTATGTCCAGTATTGACAAGAAATAAATACGCAGCATTCATTTTTACCTCTATAGTTACTCAGTACCAAGGTTAGATTAGTACTGCTAAGTCGTAGTCACTCCGCATGTGGGAATCAAATTGTGTGCTTCCGTGAGATAAAATGGGAGTTCATAGGTTTCAAATACTTAATTGAATTGAAGCTGGTTATAGTTTGGTATGAAGCTTTTTAATTTCATCATACAGTAAAATCAAAGATACTTTCCTCTCCTTAAGTACAAAATAGTTTTCCGCTACTCAAGAACTTTGGGATGGGAATATCATGTTACTTATGATTGTTGTGTACCTAAATCATGTACCTGCTGGTTTGAGTGACCCTACGAGGTTGAAATGTCGTTTCCTTATATTGTTACAGTATAATTGCTTATCCTAAGTCTGTCAGAGTTATTAGAAATTATGTCACCATTATTAGTATTGAGCCGCTTGCGTGTGCTAGGCTCCATCTCTTTTCACAGTGCAGAGTCACCCAGAATCAGTTAATGAACTCCAATAAGTCAGTGATAACGAGTGCTGTTTCTTTGCCATTAATTTTGAAATGTTAATACAGCTACGAGAACGCATGCTGTTAAGCTGAATGCTTTTTGCCAAACACTATCCTACGTAACCTCTGTTAGTATTGCGGTGATACGTATAATGTTGAATGTCAGTTAGGATTTAAATACACACCCGAATGATTCAACCAGTTTTCTATAACAGACCTAGGATTGCAAGTTTTAGTAGACCCCCGCCACCTCGCCGCCGATGGACGCTGTAAAAACAACGCCGACGCTTGTTCAATCCAGTCCATTGCCTTCACTAACCAATATAATCTGTGCAGTGTGAAAGTACTAGATAAGCAGACCAGTTTCTTCCTCCACGTTGAATTTGAGTGTGTGTGTGTGTGTGTGTGTGTGTGAGAGAGAGAGAGAGAGAGAGAGAGAGAGAGAGACTCTGTTTCTGTTTAAAGTAACGAGTCAGATAGCGTTTCCAAATTGTTACTCTGGGGTATTAGACGCACACGTTTTGCATGCCATAATATCATGGCTCGATTATCACGGCTTCCGGCAGTAGCCAATGTTTTCTTTTTAATAGGCACATCCCTTTCATCTTCTCCTTGCGTGTGTGGGCGGTCTTGTGGTTAATACACTGGACTCGTATTTGGAAGCGCGGTTTGAGGCGCCATGTCATGGACTGCACGGTCCCTCCTGCCAGAGGTTCGCGCCCTCCCTCGGGCACGGGTGTGTATGTTGTTCTTAGCATAAGTTAAAGTAGTGTGTAGATCTAGGGACCGATGGCCTCAGCAGTTTGTCCCTTAGGAATTTGCACACATTTGAAAATTTCGCATTTGGGAGGAGTTGCGTTCAGATTCTAGTAAGACTTCCCAGATGTAGGCTCTAGTCTTTCTAGTAATCATTCGAGAGAAATGCTGGGCTGATACCAATGAAATAGACATGGCTGAATTTCTGACCTGGATGAACCGTCAATTAGGGCGATTCACAAACAACTCAAGTACACATGTTATTCCAAAAACGTTATCGTGGAAGTACGGGCCAGGAGGTGCTGGTGAAATAACATACACTGCTAAGATTATCTTTTTATTTTAAAAGGCTTTCTCAGTAATAAATTTTTAAGTCTGGCATTAAAAGAAACCATTTGAAAACCATTTTATAATAGCTAAAAAAAGCTCTTTTAAGTAGCTGGCAAATTTTCCCTATGTAAAGGATATTGCATGACGTTAACAAATTCCCAATAATAAGATTTTAAACTTGTTGTATCTATGAGAGAGCAATTCCTTCAAAGAAGCACCTTTAAGTAGCTAGTTTGTACTATAGCTTAAATAGTTGTCTCTCGCCAGTTACATAACTTATGTTACACCTATCAGTTGTTATATGATAAATGTGAATAAGCCAGCACACAAACCTTCACATTAAAGACAGTTTCCAAACAAAAAAAATTCCTTTGCTCGGTGAGGGAGTGACACGTGTAAAAGGGCCAAAATCATAATAGGCAGAATATTTATTGGTGATCTACAGGGCCACAGCAGATCAGTCTCAAAACTTCCATTACAAGCCAACGCTCACGGAGTTACCCAAAACCAGAAGTTGTAGCAAGGGCGGTGCCTGCACAGACTCTGAACCACAGAGACACGCGACACCGACCCTAAATTACCCAATCTAGGTGTGAATGAAACGGCCCGACCAAGAAGCAATTCCCACATTCTCGCGGACAGGCAAACGTAAACTGTGGTGGGACGACCCCAACAAAATCACTGGTGAAGAAACTCGTACACTTCAGTAGAACTTGAAAACCTTCTCTCACTCTGTTACATAACAATAGAACTTAACTTGTCACACTCCAGCACAGGGAACACGTTGCACTTCCAAATGCTCGTCAGAGCCAACCGCTGCCAGTGGTTTCAACGGCCGATAAGAAGACATAAGGTCGCACGCGCTGATCTCCTGCACCACGGCTTCTAAGCTTCACAAGCCACGTACATGCGGGTAAGGCAGACGTAGCCCCTGACAGCCAAGAGGTCGGCGAATCACATGGCGAGCAGTTGACGACCAACAACAGGGCCCCGATCGCACCGCCACCTCTCTCGATCACCACCCAGTACACACTGCCTAAATCGTCACGCAACCGTACACTTGATCCACCTCCCGCCAGATGGCGGTAGCGATCCAAAACGCGTCAAACCGAAAGCGCCACCGCAAACACTAGACACAAAGGGAAAGCACTCCGCCTAGCGCCCTTTTCGAAGAGCCAGACACAACTACTGCTCACTGCGTATGTATAATAAATAATAGCTCTGTCGAAACCGTAGGTGACTAGCGATAACAACTAATAATCTATCGCTCCAGATTCCCTTTTGAAATACGAGGGGTACTGATAAAGACAATGGACATAATAGATATACTGTGACACGTGTTAATCCCGGCACCATTGTTAAGCTTTCTGTAGAGTCTATTGAACACGCTGTAGAACCAACAATACAAATAACTCCTACCACTGAATGAATATTGTGAAATCATTCTCCATGTACGTATTATTCTCAAAAACTGACGGAACATAGGCCAACGAATTTATTTTTGAATTCGCAAATCTGTCCGTAGCAGAAACGTCAGCTCTGAAAATGTGGCTGACAAAGGTGCTTTGTTAAGCGTAGGATATTCCTTTCCCAACAGCAGTTGAAAATTATGCACTCCTAACATCTTACTCATATGCATCGAATTGTTTACAAACGCAGCCACACTCTTGGTACCTTCCAAGAAATTCTTCAGAGAGTGCGTAGCATGGCTTGTCTGTTAGGAACGTTCTTCCCACTGGTTTGAGAATATCGATGGAATATAATTTCGTTAAGACTCTACAAAGTTCACTTAAATCCACACATAAGTAGACTGATAAAGGAGCTACGGCGTGTGAACTTTCTGACTCACTCAGTACTTCACCGCTTCACTAATAGCGGCCTCCCAATCCGACGACGTGGAGAAATAAACATTGGCGGTACTTCTCTGCAGACTGCGTCGTTACGTGGGCCACGTCTCGTGTTCTGCAGTAGTCTTAAGTCTGACGTACTGAGCTTAACAAGTCTACCTGAAAAAAAACGTGAAGCATCTAGGAGATATGACCAGTGTAACTTCGTCCACGTACTCACCATCAGCGAGTGTGTGAATAAGTAGATTTGCAAGTCTCTCTGAAAGGTGTGCAGCTACCTGAGTGAATTAATGTTGTTCCTCTTTAATGTTGTTATCACGCTGACAGGGTATATGAGGAGTATGAACAGCTAAAGATGTTCAGCGATCACTTCTAATACCACTGAGATTCCACATAGGCGTGTGAGTCAGCATTATCAGCACCGGAAGGCAGGCTGAAGGGAGCGTCCTCGTGGATCTCTGTTTGGCCCGCCAGTCGAAAAGCGCAGTATCCGGATTTGTAGGAGCTTGATGTGTGTGAGTGATTTGATGTGGAACTGCATCGAAACGTGACGGCAGCCATACTCTCCATCAAGATTCTGGTCGATCGTGTTTCACCAACGTAAGGCAGTATCGCCGTATTGTGCACCATGACATTTGCGCCTACGAACCAAGAAAACGCAAAATTCTGCGTCATACCGCAGCATTGGTTGGAGACTAGCAACATCTGGGCTATAAAAGAAAAAAAAAAATACAGTCCCATGCGTAGCCTAGGGTTAACACCACCAAACAAACGGGAGTAGGGGAGTGGTCGTGACCTGGGAATACTGACTGCTAGTATATGCTCTCACATTGCGTTCAGTGACGAAGCTCGGTTCTAACCATCCTGAACGACACTCGTCAGCGAGTATGCTGTCAAATAACGTAGAGGTCCTTGTGTTGCCTGACATGCGACAGCGTGTCTTTTGACATTTTCCACGCACATAGCACGCGCCTCTACGAGCTGTCTTGATGTTGGGGTACTCCTTTGGCCAGGAAGATCCGCAAATGTCTCCTCGATAGAACGTGTGTGGAGCCAGCTTGGACATCAACTCCGTGCCAGTGGGAGAATGAAGGATGCCAAAGACAATTTAAAATATTGGTGGAATAGCTTGGTGCCGGGATTAACACGTGTCACAGTATATCTATTATGTCCATTGTCGCTATCGGTATTGGGGAGAAGAGGAGTTTGTGGCACAACTTGACAAGAAGAAGGGACCTGTTAGTAGGACATGTTCTGGGGCATCAAGGGATCACATATTTATCATTGGAGGGCAGCGTTGAGGGTAAAAATCGTAGAGGGAGACCAAGAGATTAATACACTAAGCAGATTCAGGAGGATGTAGGTTGCAGTAAGTACTGGGAGATGAAGAAGCTTGCACAGGATAGAGTAGCATGGAGAGCTGCATCAAACCAGTCTAAGGACTGAGGACCACAACAACCACAACAACAACAACCAGAACAGCTTGGTCCAACCGAATCAGTGCATGCACTAGACTGATTGCAACGTCATATTGATAAGTGAGATCATACTGCCAAGTCTTTTATAAATTTGACTCGACGTTGTGATCACATATCATCTCAACCTGCAAAGTTTCGTTTCATTTCCTGCTCCCCTTTTGACTGCTTCGGTTTGTCAGGCTGTGCAGTTACTCATAGCTGGCAGTTCTACAAAGAGTCTTCCTCAGATGTTAGTATTACGAGCATTGCTGAGACTGTGTACTAAGCTTGAGCTTCTATCTTAGATTGCCGCTACGTGATTTTATTCTGTTGCAAATTTTGTAGCTGTTGGACAAATCCCACCAAGAAAGAAAACGTGAAAATAAATTCGGTTTCACTGACGTATTTCCAACTTCAAGTAAAATTTATCTGGACACCATTATAGCACTAACAATGACGTCGGACACGCTGTTTTCCTTTTGTTACGATCACAGGATGTCAAGTTCTTTTCAAGTTGGTTTTTAGATTTTCACCAGACGCATGGGTCGGTACATTGGTCACAGTATTTTTAATTGTTAAATAAACATCATGAAATATTATATGTATGTAACTCATTTACTGAACTATTTTCGTGTGTATCCAGTTTCCTTTTGTTACAGTAGAGCATCTGTTATCAGAAACAGTTTTGGACACGGGTTATCGGATAACTGATATTTTGGATAACCGATCGTTTACTGAAACATGTACCAATGATACGAAACAGATATACTACGTTAAACACAAAAGTACACTCCTGGAAATTGAAATAAGAACACCGTGAATTCATTGTCCCAGGAAGGGGAAACTTTATTGACACATTCCTGGGGTCAGATACATCACGTGATCACACTGACAGAACCATAGGCATATAGACACAGGCAACAGAGCATGCACAATGTCGGCACTAGTACAGTGTATATCCACCTTTCGCAGCAATGCAGGCTGCTATTCTCCCATGGAGACGATAGTAGAGATGCTGGATGTAGTCCTGTGGAACGGCTTGCCATGCCATTTCCACCTGGCGCCTCAGATGGACCAGCGTTCGTGCTGGACGTGCAGACCGCGTGAGACGACGCTTCATCCACTCCCAAACATGCTCAATGGGGGACAGATCCGGAGATCTTGCTGGCCAGGGTAGTTGTATTACACCTTCTAGAGCACGTTGGGTGGCACGGGATACATGCAGACGTGCATTGTCCTGTTGGAACAGCAAGTTCTCTTGCCGGTCTAGGAATGGTAGAACGATGGGTTCGATGACGGTTTGGATGTACCGTGCACTATTCAGTGTCCCCTCGACGATCACCTAAAGTGTATGGCCAGTGTAGGTGATCGCTCCCCACACCATGATGCCGGGTGTTGGCCCTGTGTGCCTCGGTCGTATGCAGTCCTGATTGTGGCGCTCACCTGCACGGCGCCAAACACGTATACGTTCATCATTGGCACCAAGGCAGAAGCGACTCTCATCGCTGAAGACGACACGTCTCCATTCGTCCCTCCATTCACGCCTGTCGCGACACCACTGGAGGCGGGCTGCACGATGTTGGGGTGTGAGCGGAAGACGGCCTAACGGTGTGTGGGACCGTAGCCAGCTTCATGGAGACGGTTGCGATTGGTCCTCGCCGATACCTCAGGAGCAACAGTGTCCCTAATTTGCTGGGAAGTGGAGGTGCGGTCCCCTACGGCACTGCGTAGGATCCTACGGTCTTGGCGTGCATCCGTGCGTAGCTGCGGTCCGGTCCCAGGTCGACGGGCACGTGCACCTTCCACCGACCACTGGCGACCACATCGATGTACTGTGGAGACCTCATGCCCCACGTGTTGAGCAATTCGTCGGTACGTCCACCCGGCCTTCCGCATGCCCACTATACGCCCTTGCTCAAAGTCCGTCAACTGCACATACGGTTCACGTCCACGCTGTCGCGTCATGCTACCAGTTTTAAAGACTGCGATGGAGCTCCGTATGCCACAGTAAACTGGCTGACACTGACGGCGGCGGTGCACAAATGCTGCGCAGCTAGCGCCATTCGACGGCCAACACCGCGGTTCCTGGTGTGTCCGCTGTGCCGTGCGTGTGATCATTGCTTGTACAGCCCTCTCGCAGTGTCCGGAGCAAGAATGGTGGGTCTGACACACCGGTGTCAATGTGTTCTTTTTTCCATTTCCAGGAGTGTATAAATACACATTGAGTGTCACATTTTATTATTAACACATCTGAATGCACAACATAGCTTGAAAAGTTCAATACTGCTGTTATGGTAAAATTTAAGAAAATAATTCGAAATTATGTTTTTGTTTCAAAGTTGAGATTATTCGCTTTTTGCGCTAAATGTCGAAAAACGTTTCAAAGACAGCGTGAGTCTTATTACTCATTTTGTTATGAGCACTTCGTAGTTTTCTCGTGGCTGTGAAGTGGTTTCTCGCAGGATGATCCCTTTTTATCACAGACGTTCGCACTGGTCTTGGTAGCCGACGACAAGGAATTATTTCAATGTCCGTAAATACTTGATTGCAAGTCATCACCTTCTTCCAGACTGTCTTGAATGATTTCGAGATTGCAAGATGATACTTTTTTAGTTCGTGGACAGGTACAGTGCCTACCATTCTATAGAAATTCTTGTCTCCATCCACGAATTCTTTTAGTTTTTATCTGTGACAAGCAATATTTTTATTCCATTATTGCAGGGGGAATATGTAAGCTTCTCTGATGCGCAAATGTGGCCTGTGTGTTCCAATAACGTTTCCCCATAGCTTAGCAGCGATGCGTAATTTGGTTCCCTTCAATCCATGCGCTGACGATTGTGAGAAATTATCGATTTATTTCTTGTCCTTGAGTATATGCCTGTATTAACCTTGTGTTAACTGTGGTATCTTAAATACGATTTCTTGACATTTCCATTGCTTTCATGTGCAAACTTCCACCTTCATTGTCAACTAGACTCACAAATTTGGTAATGGGGTCAATGTTGTTTTTCATGTCTGAATTTGATACATTTCCAACTCCGTATTCTGAGTTAACTTGATCCACTAACAATTGGTTACCTGGCCCACTACTTTAAGTTTACAGGAAAAACTAAGAACGAAGAGTTCAGTTTTCGTTACCATTGCTAACTGCACAAAAAACAGCATTACCGGCCAGAAACATAGGTTCAGACGTCAACGCAGAATACACATAACTGCTCATCGCCAGCAGAGCTTATGCATGGACTCCTATAAATCTGAACATGACGACAAGAAAGTAATCGGTCAAAAAAATATGTGGTGTGCGTACTGTAAGACCTTCGGTACACACACCATCAGATTATTTGACTTGTCGCTCTAACGAAGTAGGCGAGTGTCAGCAATATGTGTCGTGGTCTTATCGTGGCGTGTTCATCTTCTGCTGTTAGGTCAGACGATAGAAATGCCACTTGCACGCTTAGAGTAACTGATTGGCGATGACCAATTTTAAACAGAACATGATTAATTTTCACACACATTTATTAAAATAATAAAAATAATAGACATTACGTAACTTGATTCTGGATGCCGTTTACAATTGAGAATCTGAAGTTCCTTTGGTCTTGGTACGTTAATCTTATTCTCACATGTCTCTGATACTTGACAAAGTGTCTAATCATTTATCTTCATGGCTATGTACGGGAATATGATAATCGTATTAGGGGATGACTGAAATTTGACTATATACTGGTGCAGACTAATGCAGATTGACTAATCGGAGGTCTGTACACTCGTTATAATATCTCGAGCCTTCAGGTATCACTGCGCGAGTATGATCCGCGAGGAGAAAAGGTTCTACGTTAGGAGCAATCTCATTGGCTGCGTTACATATTAATACGCGGATCGGCGGAAGCAGAATTTGGTCCGTCTCTAAGACAGCACCATCTCGTAGTGCGGAGACGGACGAGCGCTGCGCCTGAGCTGTTGTGCTTAGCGGGGCGCGCTCTATTGGGAAAGTTGTGTACGCGCTGACAACGCGGAAATATGTACACAACAAATTATTTATTTTCAAAAGTATTGAGACTATTTATGCTCTACTGTACTTTCTTCTTTGTCTATCATAAAATGAAGACTTCCACAACTGTATGATTTAGTTGCTGGTTCGTCTTCCGTTATGTAATGCCATGGTCCATGGAAAACTTTTGTGCACGCGGCTTTGTACGAAACAGACCACGACCAGTCAGTTGAGAAGTTTCTTTTGTCTTGTTCCGCTGGCCGCGGTGGTCTCGCGGTTCTAGGCGCGCAGTCTGGAACCGTGCGACTGCTACGGTCGCAGGTTCGAATCCTGCCTCGGGCATGGATGTGTGTGATGTCCTTAGGTTAGTTATGTTTAAGTAGTTCTGAGTTCTAGGGGACTAATGACCACAGCAGTTGAGTCCCATAGTGCTCAGAGCCCTTTGAACCATTTTTTTTGTCTTGTTCCGCTGTAATACCTGCCGCAGGACTCCGAGCGTGACGTAAGTATATAGTTAACCAAATCCCGTTTCTTATTGACCCACTTATTCTGCACCAGGTCACCCAGTGTCGTACCTGCCTTGGATGCCTAATGAACCTAGCAACGGAAATGGCGATGGCGAGGACTGCGTGGACGTCCGCAATGACGGACTGCTGAACGACGGTAAATGCGGCGGTGTGGAGCCATTCCTCTGCGAGCGCCGTCTTACGGTGGGCGTACCCAATTCCTACACATGGTCCGAGGAAGCAGGGCGCTTCTACAAGGTCCACGAGGAGAAAAAAGTGTATGCGGCGGCCGCCCAAGTTTGCCGTTCCGAGAACGCGACGCTGGCTGTACCTGACACTTGGAGCCGAGGTCTGACTGTGTTGCGTCTCTTGGAGCCGACCTACAATGGCTACTTCTTGGGCTTCAAGGATGAGGCTGTTGAAGGCGACTTCGTTACTGAAACAGGTTGGTAACGATTCTTTGTTTTTTTTTTGTATTTCTCCTGACTACTCCGCAAAACATAACATTCACAATGGGCGTAATACTGTCGGATCAGAGTAAATACTACATAAATAATGCACTAGTTATTTCTTGCACTCGAAAACTTTAGACATTGCACTGAGAAGTAGAAAACTCACTACTACCTTTGTTCTTGGGTCTCGAGAATGAAATATTAGGATTATCTTCTGTGGTTGTCCTCAAACTGCATGATTAACAACCAGCTGCAATTAGTAGCAAGAATACGAAACCAGTCAGAACATTTATGACTACCGATCCGCTATCGATATAAACCTGTCTAGGAGATAGCAGCGTCACGTGGAAAGGTGTTACTGCCAGTCAGAAACACGCACGGTACACATAGTATCAATGAGAGTGCTGTAGAATCTGAATTTGACGGAAGGCAGACTGTGATGGTCCGGAACCTGCACCACTCATCGGGTGTTCGAGGAGGGCTGTGGCGAGTGTTTTCAACACGTGGCGAAACCAATGTGAAACCACGTCCAGAAATCGTCCAGTTTTGCAGCCACCCCTCATTACAGATGTTGGACGTCGTAGACTGAACAAACTCCATTCCTTCCGAACTGACTATGCACATGTAGATGACATGTGGCTCATATTCAAAGATATAGTAGCAACAGCAATTGAGAAATTCATACCTCATAAACTGGTAAGAGATGGAACTGACCCCCCCCCCCCCCCCCATGGTACACAAAACAGGTCCGAATGCTGTTGCAGAGGCAACGGAAAAAGCAAGCGAAGATCAGAGGAACGCGAAATCCAGAAGATTGGCTAAAATTTACAGACGCGCGAAATTTGGCACGGACTTCAATGCGAGATGCCTTTAATAGGTTCCACAACGAAACATTGTCTCGAAATCTGGTAGAAAATCAGAAGAAATTCTGGACGTATGTAAAGTACACAAGCGGCAAGACGCAGTCAATACCTTCGCTGCGCAGTGCCGATGGCATTGTTACCGACGACTGTGCCGCTAAAGCGGAGTTATTGAACGCAGTTTTCCGAAAGACGAATGGAATATTCCAGAATTTGAAACACGAACAGCTGTTAGCATGAGTTTCTTAGAAGTAGATACCTTAGGGGTTGCGAAGCAACTCAAATCGCTTGATACGGGCAAGCCATCAGGTCCACATTGTATACCGATTAGCTTCCTTTCAGATTACGCTGATACAATAGCTCCCTACGCAGCACTCATATACAACCGCTCGCTCACCGATAGATCTGTACCTACAGATTGGAAAATTGCGCAGATCGCACCAGTAAGAATGGTAGTAGGAGTAATCCATCGAACTACAGACATATATCATTGATGTCGGTTTGCAGTAGGGTTTTGGAGCATATACTGTATTCAAACATTATGAATCACCTCGAAGAGAACGATCTATTGATACGTAATCAGCATGGTTTCAGAAAACATTGCTCTTGTGCAACGCAGCTAGCTCTTTATTCGCACGTAGTAATGGCCGCTATCGACAGGGGATCTCAAGTTGATTCCGTATTTCTAGATTTCCGGAAAGCTTTTGACACCGTTCCTTACAAGCGACTTCTGTGGGCCTATGGGGTATCGTCACAGTTCTGCGACTGGATTCGTGATTTCCTGTCAGGAAGGTCACAGTTCGTAGTAATAGACGGCAAATCATCGAGTAAAACTGTAGTGATATCGGGTGTTCCCCCTGGGAAGCGTCCTGGGACCTCTGCTGTTCCTGATCTACATAAATAACCAGGGTGACAATCTGAGCAGTTCTCTTAGGATGTTCGCAGATGATGCTGTAATTTACCGTCTAGTAAGGTCGTCCGAAGACCAGTATCAGTTGCAAAGTGACTTAGAAAGGATTGCTGTATGGTGTGGCAGGTGGCAGTTGACGCTAAATAACGAAAAGTGTGAGGTGATCCACATGAGTTCGAAAAGAAATCCGTTGGAATTCGATTACTCGATAAATAGTACAATTCTCAAGGCTGTCAATTCAACTAAGTACCTGGGTGTTAAAATTACGAACAACTTCAGTTGGAGAGACCACATAGATAATTTTGTGGGGAAGGCGAGCCAAAGGTTGCGTTTCATTGGCAGGACACTTAGAAGATGCAACAAGTCCACTAAAGAGACAGCTTACACTACACTCGTTCGTCAGCTGTTAGAATATTAATGCGCGGTGTGGGATCCTTACCACGTGCGATTGACGGAGGACATCGAAAGGGTGAAAAAAGGGAAGCTCGTTTTGTATTATCACGTAATAAGGGAGAGAGTGTGGCAGATATGATACGCGAGCGGGGATGGAAGTCATTAAAGCAAAGACGTTTTTCGTCGCAGCAGGATCTATTTACGAAATTTCAGTCACCAACTTGCTCTTCCGAATGTGAAAGTGTTTTGTTGAGCTCAACCTACATAGGTAGGAATGATCATCAAAGTAAAATAAGAGAAATCAGAGCTCGAACAGAAAGGTTTAGGTGTTCTTTTTTCCCACGCGCTGTGCGGGAGTGGAATGGTAGAGAGATAGTATGATTGTGGTTCGATGAACCCTCTGCCAAGAACTTAAATGTGAATTTGCAGAGTAATCATGTAGATGTAAATGTAGATGTAGCAGCGAGACGTGGAAAGGTGCACATAGTATCAGTGAGAGTGCTGTAGAATCGGGAAGGCGCGTGATCTGAATTTGACGGAAGGCAGACTGCGATGGTCCGGAAACTGCACCACTAATCGGGTGTTCAAGGAGTGCTGTTGTGAGTGTTTTCAACACGTGGCGAAACCAATGTGAAATCACGTCCAGACGTCGTCGAGTCTTGCAGCCACCCCTCATTTCAGATGTTGGACGTCGTAGGCTGAACGAACTGGTAAAATCCCGGAGGAGGTTCGAGTCCTCCCTCGAGCATGGGTGTGTGTGTTTGTCATTAGGATAATTTAGGTTAAGTAGTGTGTAAGCTTAGGGACTGATGACCTTAGCAGTTAAGTCCCATAAGATTTCACACACATTTGAACATTTGAAACTGGTAAAACGGGACAGGCGGTGAACCTTGGTGAAACTATCATCAGATTTTTCATACTGAGCGGAGTACAAGTGTAAGGCCCGAGGCAGGATTCGAACCTGCGATCGTAGCGGTCGCGCAGTTCCAGACTATAGCGCCTAGAACCGCAAAGCCACCACTGCCGGCGTGGATTAAGGACAGAAAAGTTCCACCATGGTATAATAATGGGATTCGGAAAATACTGAGGAATCACAGGCTGTTCCACTCTTGGTTCAAAAGAGAACGCGCAGAATACGACAAGAAAAAGTTAGTAGAAATTCGTGTGTTTGTGAACAGATCTATGCGCAAAGCATACCTCTACTATCACCGTCATACTATAGCAAACGACGTGACAGAAAACCCGAGAAAATTCTGGTCCTTTGCAAAATCGTTAAGTGTGACTGTGACTGGTTGATTAGTCTGGTGTGGCAGTTGAAATAGCAAAACGAAAACCAAAGTTTTAAATTTCATATTCAGTCAATAGTTCATGCGGAAGAATCGTACAAACATACCGTCGTTCGACCATCGAACAGACTCAGCCATGGACGACATTGTAATAAGCGTTCCTGGCGTAGAGAAACAACTGTAGGAGCTGAAAACAAATAAGTAACCAGATACGGATGAAATCCCAAATCAATTTTCAAAGAGTACACTACGGCATTGACTCTTTACTTAGCTTGCATTTATCGCGAATCTCTCGCCCAGCGCAATGTCCCTAACGACTAGAAAAGGAAGCAGATGACTCTTGTGTATAAGAAGAGCAAAAGAATTGAGCCGCAAAATTACAGACCAACATCTCTAACATCAGTTTGCTGCAGAATAGTAGGACATATTTTCAATTCGAATAGAATAAATTTAGTGAGACAGAGAAGTTTATGAGGATGAATGAGCATGGTTTTACAAAGCCGAAACTCAGCTTGCTCTTTTCTCACATGATATACTGCGAACTGTCGTTGAAATGCAACAGACAGATTCCATATTTCTAGATTTTTGGAAATCGTTTGACTCGGTGCCCCATTGCAGGCTGTTAAAGAAGGCACGAGCTTATGGAGTAGCTTCGCAGATAAGTAAGAGGCTCAAAGATTTCTTAAATAATAGAACCAAGTACGTTGGTCTCGATGGTGAGTGTTCATCACAGACAAGGGTATCGTGAGGAGTGTCCTAGAGAAGTGCTACACGGACCGCTGTTACTCTCTACATACATAAATAATGTGGAGGACAGCGTGGGCAGCAATCTGTTGCTGTTTGCTGATAATGCTGTGTCGCAGTTTCTCGTTGGTGTGATGCGTGACAGCTAACCCTAAATCTAAAAGAAAGTAAGTCAATGCGGGTGAGTAGGAAAAAGAAACCCGTAATTTTCGGATACGGCATTATTAGTGTCTTGCTTGATGCAGTCACTTCGTTGCAATATCTCGGCGTAACGTTGCAAAGCGATATGGAATGGAACGAGCATGTAAGGATTGTGGTAGACAAGTCGAATGGTCGACTTCGTTCTGCAGGAAGAATTTTGGGAAGGAGTGGTTTATCTGTAAAGGAGAGCGCACGTAGGACGCCAGTGCGAGCCTATCTTAAGTACTGATCAAGTGTTTGGGATGCGTACTAAGTTGTATGAAAGGAAGACTTCGAAGCAGCTCAGACATGGTCTGATATATTTGTTACTGGTAAGTTCTAACATCAAGCAAGTGTTACGGTTAGGCTTCGTGAACTCAAATGGGAATCCCTAGAGAAAAGGAGATATTCTTTTTGAGGGATTCTGCTGAGAAGATTTAGAGAAACGACATTCGAAGCTGACAGCAGAACGATTCTGCTGTCTCCAACATACACTGCACATAACGACCAAGAAGGTAAGATACGAGTATTTAGAGCTCACTCGAAGGCATAGTCTGCCCCTATAGTTGAGTGGTCGGCTTGACGGTTTGCCCGGGTTCGGTTCCAGGCTTGGTCAGAGACTGGATGTTGTGCTGTCTTCGTCATCATTTCATCCCCATTCGTCGCGCAGGTCGCCCAATGTGGCGTTGAATGTAACAAGACCTGCACCAAGGCGGCCGGACCTGCCCCGCAATATGCCTCCTGCCCAATGACGCCAAACGCTCATTTCCATTTCATCAGAAGGTATAGAGACTTTTTCCCTCGTTTTATATGCTAGTGGAACAGGAAAGGAAATGACTGGTACTGGTACGGTGTGCCGTCCGCTACGAACAGTAGGGTGGTTTGCGCAGTATCGATTTAAGAGTAGATGTAGATGTTTCAAAAGTGTGAGCGCATAAATGTGTATCCACAAATAACTCAACACAGATTCTTTCAGATGTTGAAGCTTGGATTAAAGATGAAAAAAGTGACCCTTTTTCGATTCCTTTATATCTTGGACAGTGGATTATCATGTTTTTGTTTCTCTCTTACAATTACATTTTTCCACATGCAACAGTAGCCGGTCACTGCGTCAAATACACTTCAGAGACTGTTATTTTAGCAGTTTATTATGGAAATTATTAGTCAGTACACCGTGGAGCACGTCAGCAAAGGAGATTATGGCAAGGGGCCATGGAGTTATTCGTTTCTGACCGGAATTTTCCTGATTTTCAAGTGTCTTTGTAGTTGTTTTTCTATGTATTTCAATCTCTAATATTATTTTATGTGTTTATATAGCTTCTTAGCTACGTTTTTGTTGTGTATCAACTTGTCTTAGTGCGCATACTTGGTTTATCTTTACTTTTTGTATTACTATATTATGTATGAAATGATAATTAAATCGACACCCAGCTGCAAACAGGCGTTGATATACATCATTTGGGACATGTTGAAAACGTATGCCCCTACCGGGGCTCGAACCCGGGATCTCCTCCTTACAGGGCAGACACTCTATCCATCTCTTTTTTTTTTTATTTATTTCATTTTGTTCGCTTTTGTTCGTTGCATCTGCTCGGGGCGGACGTCGTAAGACATCCGTTTAAGTTCGTTATTGATCGATTAACTCAGTTTTTTATTACAGAGGGCCACTAACCCTCTGATCGAAAAAACTGGCATGGCGCGAAATTCGATCGGTGAACCTTCGGGTTACGAACCCGAGCGCTTACCGCTGCGCCACGACGCTGCAAATCTGAGCCACCGAGTGCACAGAGGATAGTGCGCCTGCAGGGACTTTTCTCTTGCACGCTCCCCGTGAGACCCACTTTCTCAGCATGTCCATACCACTACATTCGTAGTGCTCCTAATAGATGTTTGCCCATCACACTCATTAGTCGTGGCAGATTAATCTACCAAGTCCCGTACCAGTTGGGCATAGCGTGTGCGTTCGCACAAAAAGGTCAGTGGCCGGGTAGCCATATTTTAACTATATATATTATGTATATCAAAGCCTGTTTGTAGCTAGGGCGTCGATTTAATATTCATACTGTATTATTTCGATTTTCTCTATTATCAAGCTGCCACTTAGTGTTATCGTTACGTTCGGTCTGGGTGCAAGTCTATACATCCTATCTCTTGAGTATTCTTCTTGTATTATCACTGAAATAGTGTCAATTGTTCTGACTAGGTCTGCCCATTGGTCTGGATTCATGAGAGAGCTGTACAAGTTGTCGTGTATCATACTTTGTCGTCTGGCATTTGTATGCGCAGTGCTGTGTACTCCTACATCATCGGGGAGCCAGTTTCCGTACAAGCAGGTTCGAAGTTCAGGCGGTTTTTCATCCGATCTAAGTGCGTCGGATGTTTTCCATGTGCGGTTAAGAAATGTATCATTCTACGGCTTCTGGTGGCTTGTTTTATTCCTTATCTTTTCCTTGTGTTCGGATCGAAATCCTACACTATCCGGCGCTTTTCGTATATGTCACACCTTTGCTATATATTCAACCGCCCTATTTTAAGAAATGGTTTATCGATGATACTTTCTTCTGCGAGCGCTCTTATTTTGTTTCTGAATCGCATCACCGTTCAATATGGCGATGTTGAATGGAAAGGCGCCAAAAACTACGCACAGGACTAAAGAGAGATAGTTACAATGGCTCCTCATAGCTGCAGAAGCACACCTCTATGCCTGCACCTCACCGCAGTCATGATTGTCGCCAGCGGCAATTCCTGCGTCAATTTTCTTACCGCAAAGCATATAAAGGAATCAGAAGTTGCATAGAGGTATATTCTTGTGGTGTGTTAGTGGAAGTATGTAACCTGCAGTTGCCAGTTTCTGTAGCATTTTTTCAGCGTGGTCTTCTACTGTTGGTATGTGGGTCTCGAAGGAAAGACCTTTGTTGATCGCAATTCTCTGGAATCGTGTCAAAAGTTTTAGCTTTAAGTAACGTGTGAAGTGTTTTGTCCGGGACGGTCGTCAGTTTAATTTGTATTGAAGTACGTCACTGGCTTTCTTCATAAGTTGTACTTCGAAGTTGGCCAACACTTCCGCCAGCAGGTGGTCGGCATATGTCAGGATTCCGTCACCGCTGTCAATGCTCCCCACGAGATGTACTGGAGGTGCCGTTGCTAGACCCCAGAAGATGGGCTTGAGATGTGGGTGTGCCCTTGTAATTCTTTTGACCCCATTCCGTTTCTCTTCTGGCCACTCAACAGTGTCGTCCCTACAGTAATCCCGGGGGCTGTGGTACAGTGTGGCCGCTATCAGCAGCTCCCTAAGAAGCGCAAATTTCTGAAGCCGTCATGGGTTGTCCAATGCTGCTGCAATGTTTGTCGTTATAAGTTACATATTTCATTTACATTTACATGACTACTCTGCAATTCACATTTAAGTGCTTGGCAGAGGGTTCATCGAACCACAATCATACTATCTCTCTACCATTCCACTCCCTAACAGAGCGCGGGAAATACGAACGCCTAAACATTTCTGTTCGAGCTCTGATTTCTCGTATTTTATTTTGATGATCATTCCTACCTATGTAGGTTGGGCTCAACAAAATATTTTCGCATGCGGAAAAGAAAGTTGGTGACTGAAATTTCGTAAAAAGATCTCGCCGCGACGAAAAGCGTCTGTGCTGTAATGACTTCCATCACAATTCGCGTATCATATCTGCCACACTCTCTCCCCTATTACGTGATAATACAAAAAGAGCTCCCATTTTTTGCACCCTTGCGATGTCCTCCGTCAATCCCACCTGGTAAGGATGCCACACCGCGCAGCAATATTCTAACAGCTGACGAACGAGTCTAGTGTAAGCTGTCTCTTTAGTGGACTTGTTGCATCTTCTAAGTGTCCTGCCAATGAAACGCAACATTTGGCTCGACTTCCCCACAATATTATCTATGTGGTCTTTCCAACTGAAGTTATTCATAGTTTTAACACCCAGGTACTTAGTTGAATTGACAGCCTTGAGAATTGTACTATTTATCGAGTAACCGAATTCCAACGGATTACTTTTGGAACTCATGTGGATCACCTCAATGATCATTGTTTTCCATTAGGCGGAGTTTTATCTGTTGCGCCATCAATGGATTTGTTTTTCTTCCTAAACTGATTCTGATGCGGGCTAAGCCCTATTAGCTCACGGATGACTATGGTCGGTCGTAAATAAAGGGTTCCCTGACTTTCTGAAGGGTATTCAGTAAGAAAATTCGCCGGTATGATTTTGGGTCGTCTGGTTCTTAATCCGTGACTTTATTGTATTTGCTGCAGGAATTCGACGTGGTTGCCATCGGTATCTCTTTAGTCTTGGTATAGCTTGCGCGACCTCCTCTCACGTAAATGCGCAAGTGACTGTTTCAATTCACTAGTCAAGCTATAGTGTACTGGTCTTAGGTTGAAATGTATCTGATGGTCTATTTATTCATCGTCATCAGGTGTTTTTGCAGTAAATATTCTATAGTGCATCTCCACTTGTTTATATATATATATATATTTCTCTGTCTTCATCCAGTCTGCCTTCTTATTCTCTGGAATTGTTTGCTCTTTGGTAGTATTTTTCAGCTTTTCTTGTTTTTCTTAGGTTTGAGTGTTCGTGTGACCATGGGATTTTTTAGAGTTGTGATTTATTGTTCGTGGTATTGCTGTCTTTTGTGCTGGCTGTATCATTTCGGTCAGTTTACGGATTGTGTAGTCCACGTTTTCTGTTACGTTTTGCAGACGATAATTTGATACGATTTCTCGCTATCTCGGTCTGTGGAGTACGAGTCTCTTGTTGCATACATCATCTACTATGTTGCCTGTCTGTGATTTTATTGTGACCCCATTGTGGTCACTTAGTGTGCAAACTTTGTAAGATGTCTAAATCTCCTATTCGTGTCAGGGCTTCATTATTTACGACAGAGATATCTATTACTTCGCCGTCAAGCGTTCCCTTGAAAAGTTAGTGGCTGTCCGTCCCTCCCTGTTCAGAGTATGTAGATTCTTCAGGGTATGTAGATTCTGTTCAGGTAGTGTACCGTTTACTATTTTTCCTCTATCGTCGGTTGTGTTGAGAGAGCCATTACACCGTTTTTTGCATTAATGTATGCACACACTAAAAGCTTCTGTGCCTCGCAGATTGTGCAAACTTTCCTAATGTAATGTGCCCGCGTTTCTACATATAATGCTATGACTCAAATGTAAGTCCCCATAAAGTTCCATTGTTACTATTTGATTTTGTTACTATTTGCTTGGTACCGTGTTGCCTCATTTTACTTACTACAAAGTTTTTAGACCATACCTATTACGGCAGTCACTTGGTTTTGGTCACCGCTGACGGATATTGTTCTTGGAGGAAGCCATGTGAGTCGAACATCTCTGGAGTAAGCCTACGTTTCTTGGAGAGAAATTACGTCCACACTTGAGTTCCCCCGCTACTTTCGTTAATTCTACGCTTATTAGCCTACTTCTTAAGACTTTTATAAAGTGCACTTTTTCATCACTGTCATTTTCTAAAGACATCGCAGTGAGGCGTTGTCTTGGTATGGCTGAAATGAACTTTCAAGTGCGCTTAGAAGATCTTCATACACTTTGTCGAGTTCTGTTTCCTCCGAGCGACCCTTATATGTGTTCCCCATTAGGGCACATAGTTCTGTGATGTAGATATATTGCTCATAATAACATTCTGCTGGATCAGTTGTGAGGCAACAAATTTTATCACCTTGTGGATGTGTTAATCGCTAGCTTCTAAACAGTCGGGAATCCGTCCTTGTTTTCTATTTTGTATAGTTTCTGGTCTTCTTTTCATTTTCCATGGTCTATAGTGGACCCTGTTAGGGTTAGCTGCTATGTTTGTGGACCCGTAGTTTGTTTTGCATTACGAGGCTAGATGTTGCTGTGTTGGGGTCATCAGATTCCCATTCTGGAGTAACCAGAATTCTTGAGGGGGTAGATTCCTCATCTGTCTTAGTGACAACTCTTGACATCCATTTGTCAGGTGTGATCCAATGTCTGCATTTTGCAGAGTCGTATTTCGAGTCATACCCTGTTTTAGGTGGTAGTGTGTTAGACACACTTAATCGCAACACATTGTTTCTCTCTTGGAAAATCGCCACATGCTGAATTTATACCCTCTACATCTTAAGACACACATTCAAATTTTTATTTTGTCTATACTGGAACAAAGCCGAATTAATTCTCGTAAAAGACTTTCGTTGCAACTTCGTGTAACAACTATGTCCTTGCTTAGAATACAGCCAAAGATGGACACGTGAGGATGTACTTCAGGTTGAAGTGTATCGTTTACCTTAAATATGTATGTAATTTCGACGAACATCGAAATTGTCTTGCGGCGCCGTTGCTTTTACCTTTTAAATTCGACCGTGGCCGTAATATTGTTTCTTACTTGCTCCAGTGTTTTCTGTTTCGTAAATACGCTTAAGGTAACAACTACGTCATTACATAGTGACGGATTTAAGATTTTACTATCCGTGGAAGTACGAGGCAAATATAAACTCATCTATGAACACATATATATATTCCTAATGTTTGTAGCGGATGCATTTGTACCTACGCATACAAACTTTCCCAAAAGTACTTGGTCACAATACTTCACAGGTTCTATACCATCACTTACCACCTACAATGAAATCTGGTGCCATGTTGGCAAGGAAACTGCTGTTACACATAAATCGATTTAGGGGTATGAACTGAGATAGAATAATAAAAAAAGCTTCAGTGACTTAAGCTAACTTTGGTAATGGGATAACTTCTTCTATATGTTCTTTTCGTATCGGAGAAAATTAGCTTTACGACCACTTTCAAGCATAATCACGGCTGCGAGTTCATATTTTTACGTTCCAAGTCTCCTTAATCACACTTTTGATCATTTCCAGCCACTACCATAGTACATGCATTGTTGACACTAGACTGCCACTATTGCAGATATCATTATGAAGAGTGTCAGTTGTAAGAGCACCAGTGAAGAGCTCGCATTATTGCCACAGAACATCGTAGCGCATACAAGTCAAAACGGAGTTAACTACAACTAAAAAAATGTTTTCTATTCTTACGTTACGTCAAAACGGAGTTAACTACAACTACAAATAAGTTTTCTATTCTTACGTTACATATTACATCCCCCTTGGTTGTTACCCCGTGTTTAATTTAATAATGCGTTAAGAATTGTTTGTGCTGTGAGAAGGCACGTATCCTGTCATATCTCTAGAGGCCCATTCTCTTTTCCTCTCTCTCTTTCTCTTTCTCGTTTCATTCAGAAGATGTTCATGAGGCACTTAGATGTATGTAGTTTCTACTGAGAGTGATGTAGTGTTTACTTTTTACAGGCAGGCACATAAAAGACATGGAATTCCACCCGTGGGGAGTTAACCAGCCGGACAACAACGACCAAGGGAGGCCCGAGAACTGCCTGTCTCTGCAAGGTATAGGCGCATTAAATGACGTGCGCTGTGATTCGGAACTGCCCTTCATCTGCGAGATAGTGCCCATATGACGAACTCAGGTTCCCAGAACACAGGTCTGAGGGCGAAAGCGCCGCTCTCCCTCCATACAACGAATAAAGGAAAGTTACTCGGAAGGCACGGACCTAATCTCAGATATAACTAAACGGGTTGGTACACAGAGGTACTCGTGTATGTGACATTTGAATAAAGATTTCACTGTAAACAGCAGTAGTTATCATTTTCCTCTTAACCTAGTGTTTCTGACCTTTATTTATTCCATCTGACAAGATGTTGGTCCCCAGTGTTTTCCATTGAATGAGCAATGGAACCTCGTTATTAATTCCTGTTTGCTTTCTTCTTTTTTAACAAATTCGTAGAATAAATGGAATTGTAAACTGTCAGATGCAACCTACGTTCTATTATCCAGACTTTTCTGACTCATATCAGCTATAATATATATAAAAGTCTCTATTTACCACAAACAATGGCTACTAAATAAATTCACTTTCAGCTTCCTTTTCATTATTAAGTTTCCTTCTTATAAAACTTGCATGTCACCACCGATGTTATGTTAAGCATATTTCTGTCAATGATGTTAATATTTACTAGGTGGAGATACGTAAATTATCATAGCCTTCTCTTAATCGTGTCTGAAGATCTACTAATCGCATCTCATAAAATTACTCTCTCTTTTTTGCCGGACTATATCCAAACCGATTGTTCGTTGCTGTTTAACAGTTGTGTTGTGTGCCAATTAAAAGTGCTTGAGCGTTAGATGAAATACTTACTTAGACATTTAGAGAAGCCATTTAAGAGTCACACTTGTCGCTGTTCAGCAGTGCCGATTGTAGTTGAGTTAATGTGACGAGTCCTCGACGCTTTCTCTTATCTTTTTTTTTTTTCATAATGAAAAAGTGCGGCGTGCTACCAAACTATTAATTCCTGAGAGTGTATTTATTGTTCCTATAAAGGCATGTGTTGCAGTACTCATTTCCATTATTTAGTTATTTCAGTCGATTTTAATTATTTTGGTGAGCTGAGTTTACCATAAGGGAATCTGAAAATTTATTTATGCACTACATCGATTTTTGATAATGTCTAAAAAGTGACAAAAAGGAAAATATTTACCTGAAAAACATAAATTCTTTATAGGGGAAGTCTACAAATCTTAACTCGTAGCCGGCAACGGCACTTAACATTGACAAAAGATATGGTAACCGTTTCTTGGAACCATCGATGTATATAATTAAAAACAAATCAGAAGACGCTTGTGGGAAGACATTCACTTCTCCAATCCTTATTACTCAATTTCTATACAACCAGTTCTCGGCACCTAAGATAAAGGATTTCACCAGTCAAGAAAGTCTTTTGGATATTATCCTGCTCAGTTCGAATTTTTCCAGTCCAGCTCGACTACAGGATAGCAGTTCCACCAGGTAACAGCGGCGAAAAGTATTATCCTCAACTACAGAAGGCTGTGACAGATTCGAGAACAACGACTTTCTCCGAGAGTAGGAAGAACGAACATTTAAGGTGGACAACAGCAGGTTACAAGGTGACTTCAAAGAAGAGGCAAGCAAGGAACTGTAATTAGAATACGACCAATTACACAACCTTCCTAACAACCAGGAAAACCACAGTCTATAACACAAAGAAACAATACAACAAGGACAATACCGATTGACTCGAATAGACTTCAAGAGACCTTTACCGAGCTATCAAATCGCAGGTATCTCCCCATTCAGCACAGACACTTCAGCTCCAGGGACCCGATATCTTTAGTTGCTGTGAAATTTTCGTACGAAGTGCTTTCCGGTGTTCCCTGAAATTGCACAAAATCTGTAAAACTTCAATTCTAATAGGAATAATAACTTCCAATTCGGCATTAAACAACGTGTATAACCTATCTTCATAAATACTGGAGTAATCATGTTAAAAGAATGAAATATTTAGTTACTTTGTTATTCACTCAATTTTTCTCAGCTTCTACTTCTACGCTGTTTATGATTTAGGTAACAGTAACTGTTATTCCTTCTTTACATCAAAGTTTTTGTTTCTGACTTTGACCAGAAAAGTTTCAGATCACCAGTGGGACCCCAGTACTATACCGCTCTCCAATCTCCCGCTTCCTCAGCACCCCACTCTACTGCTAGAAAGCGGAACAGAAGAGGGGACAACAATTGTGGCGCGTGCTCTGTTGCCAATGCCACAGCTGAGGCCTGCGCGTTATAAGCTATAGCTAGCGATTCCGTAAATGACCGCATTAACAGGCTACTCCAGTACAACAAACGATTCGATAAAAAATATAGATTTTTGAAGCGAACCGTTGTTTTTCACTAGAGAAGTCTAAATGTAACAATCACATAACCAAAGAATACAAAAAAACCATCTCAGTGCTGCCAGAAGGAAATGTCACAATACAAACATGGCTGAAAAACGTAGTATAGTGGACAACGTTAGTTTCCACGATTCTGTCAGTCCAAAGTAAAGAACAGGTAGGGTGGAAATTATCAGTCTCCTGGTCACTTGTACATATATATGTATATTTTCTCCTTCCGTGTATTATCTATAGTATTTCAGCCTCGATAAGTAGCGGAATGTGCGATAAAGTGGCTAGGTCGGAAAAAATGACAATTCAACTTTTTTGTCTTGGGCGGTGCTACTGCATGCCGAGAAGTGGACAGATTAGTTCTAACATACACATCATTGTCGTGAGTGAGTCTGACAGGTAAGCTTGCTCTCCGTATCTTTTAGTAAAAGCTCTGCTGATTTTCAGTTGGTTGATGGAAGGTAAGTCACGTGCCACAGAGTATTTTATATTCTGGTCATCCACATGGGTTGAAAGGCTTTGTGTTAAGAAGAATTCCGCAGACAGCTGGTAAAATTTTAGTTTTATTGATACAGAAGATTTCGCGGCCTCAAGCTGCATCATCAGGTGCTCCAATGTTAAAAGATCGCAGGTGTACCAATCGCACCTCGTCATTAATTCAGTCAATATTATCTATTTTATACTGACGAACAAAGGCTGACGAAGACATGGTACATTAATTTCGTAAGAGATGCTCGTGGGTGGATCATGGAGTTCAGACCCTTGTTTTAAAATTAGCCTGCATCGGAGAAACTTCACGAAGAACCTGGTGATGTGGAGCACAGAAACGGCCCGCACAAGAGATTAAGACTGATCCCATCCTTCGTTCGCCAATATAAGATAGGCAATATTCACTGAATAATGTAACTCGATCAGGAGCGATGGATACACATATGGCCTTCTAACATTGTTGCACCTGATGATGTCTTAGGCCACGAAATCTGTTGTGTGTCCTTATCAAAAGTCATATGCGTTACTCATACTACCTCATGGAAACGCAGAGTAATAACTTTCTACAATATCAGTGTTTAAACCACATATTAGGGATTTCAAAAGACGTTCGTTGTTGTTTCTTTCAGCCTGATAGTTGCATCTGTGAACCGTTAACGCCGAAATGGCGTCCGATCGGAAAACGTGGCTACACTACTCGTCGGAAAGAGCGGCCAGGGTGGCTGCATTATAGATACCTTGTACATAATACACCGTCCAGTCACGTTAGTGTGACTACCTGTCAAAAGCCTGAACAGGCAGCTTTTGCAGCGGTGCCAATAGGTTTGTGCAGCCACGCGGGCTCCAATGACGTGGCCACAAGCTCTAGGTTTGTTTGCAGAGGATCCATTGCGCGAACAGCCCGTCTAGGTAGTCGCGTAGATTATCGACTGTGTGTGAATCCGGGCAGTCTGGTCGCCAGCGGAGCACATTAAACTGACCGTGGTGCTCTTAGAACCCGCAAGTACTCTGCGAGCTGTGTGACATTTTGCTGGTAGACGTCATCGTGCTGAGCAATAACAGTCTGCACGTGGGGGCAGTGGACGAGATCCCCAAGTTTAGATGGGCCCTATTTGTGTTGATCCATTGTGCCTTTCTGGGTGACGAGCTCACACTGAGGTTGCCACAGAATCATCCACTAGACCACAACCCTCTCTCCTTCTCCTGAACATGGATTGGGTTGGGTTGTTTGTGGGAAGAGGCCAAACTGCGAGGTCATCGGTCTTGTCGAATTAGGAAAGGACGGGGAAGGATTTCGGCCGTCCCCTTTCAGAGAAACCATCCCGGCATTTATCTGGAGCGATTTAGTGAAATCACGAAAACCTAAATCAGGATTGAACAGTCGTCCTCCCGAATGCGAGTTCAGTGTGCTGACCACTGTTCTCCTGGACTCTTCAGGCGATTGTTGCATGTTTCTTCCAAGAGTTTCACTCCGTTCGAACATAAAGCGTGGTTAATCTGAAAAGGCCGCCGTGGTAACTCGATGGACGTCCAGTTGCGGTACTGACGTGCGAATTCGACTCTTCTTCACTAATGAACAACAGTGAGCACTAGCGCAGAAATCAGGCGCTTGCTGTATGAAGTTCATACACAGCAACTTTCGCTGAACGATAGTTGAGTAGACACTCTTGATAGCCCGTTGGTTCATCTTGGCGGTCAGTTGAACGTCTCTTCGCCCGTACACATCTCCGCACCCGTGGTTCATCCCTGGCACTGTGCTCGCGGTGCAACAATATTTGACGAAGCGCCACTTTTTGATAGCGCCATTTTCCTACGTACGGTATTCTTCAGCCACTGCAGCGCTCGAACGGTTTACAAACTTATCCATATCAGAAATGCTTCCTCCCTTGGCCGTGCCCTTTTGGACGTCAGATAAATTTCTCAGTTTGTGCATTACGTCAACGCCTGCAATATTTTCCGTGTTGTCTGACACGTTTTATACGATTGTACCCTCCAGTGGTAGTGCTGCCACGGGCCGTCTGTGAGAATTTACACCATGGTCAGGTCGATCGTAGGCGGTGGTCTCACTAACGTGACTGGAGCATGTACTACAGATTGATTTCTGAATGTATTCACATATCAAATTTTCATCTGACATAATTACCGTCTGTGCCGATTTTGATTTAAAACATAAAGAAACGACAGACAATGGCTGTGAGTGGGCGTTGATTTAAATGGATGGGGAAAGTTAAATATTTGTGCCGGACCACGATTCGAACTCAGGTCTTCTGCTTACTAGGCAGATGCACTGACCACTAACCCATCCGGGCACAGCCGCACGGGATTAGCCGAGAGGTCTAAGGCACTGCAGTCATGGTCTGTGAGGTTGGTCCCTGGGGAAGTTCGAGCCCTCCCTCGGACATGGGTGTGTGTGTTGTTTGTCCTTAGGATAATTTAGGTTATGTAGTGTCTACGTTTAGGGACTGATGACCTTAGCACTTCAGTTCCATAGGATTTCACACACACATTTGAACATCCGGGCACGGTGGTCATTACAACTGCACGAACTTCCCAAGCACACCTCCCGCCACACACAAATTCTCAACTTATCCATATACTACTAATGTTGTGACCCTTGTGCATTATCCTCATTAGTCGCGGCGTTTCACCGATTCGAGCCTGGTTTGCATCCGCGCTAAATAGATCATTGGCCGTCTTTGTCTTACTTGTGTATACGGGGTGCCTGTTTTTTTGCGCGCGCGCGCGCACACACACACACACACACACACATATATATATATATATATATATATATATACTCCTGGAAATGGAAAAAAGAACACATTGACACCGGTGTGTCAGACACACCATACTTGCTCCGGACACTGCGAGAGGGCTGTACAAGCAATGATCACACGCACGGCACAGCGGACACACCAGGAACCGCGGTGTTGGCCGTCGAATGGCGCTAGCTGCGCAGCATTGGTGCACCGCCGCCGTCAGTGTCAGCCAGTTTGCCGTGGCATACGGTGCTCCATCACAGTCTTTAACACTGGTAGCATGCCGCGACAGCGTGGACGTGAACCGTATGTGCAGTTGACGGACTTTGAGCGAGGGCGTATAGTGGGCATGCGGGAGGACGGGTGGACGTACCGCCGAATTGCTCAACATGTGGGGCGTGAGGTCTCCACAGTACATCGATGTTGTCGCCAGTGGTCGGCGGAAGGTGCACCTGCCCGTCGACCTGGGACCGGACCGCAGCGACGCACGGATGCACGCAAAGAGCGTAGGATCCTACGCAGTTCCGTAGGGGACCGCACCGCCACTTCCCAGCAAATTAGGGACACTCTTGCTCCTGGGGTATCGGCGAGGACCATTCGCAACCGTCTCCATGAAGCTGGGCTACGGTCGCGCACACCGTTAGGCCGTCTTCCGCTCACGCCCCAACATCGTGCAGCCCGCCTCCAGTGGTGTCGCGACAGGCGTGAATGGAGGGACGAATGGAGACGTGTCGTCTTCAGCGATGAGAGTCGCTTCTGCCTTGGTGCCAATGATGGTCGTATGCGTGTTTGGCGCCGTGCAGGTGAGCGCCACAATCAGGACTGCATACGACCGAGGCACACAGGGCCAACACCTGGCATCATGGTGTGGGGAGCGATCTCCTACACTGGCCGTACACCTGTGGTGATCGTCGAGGGGACACTGAATAGTGCACGGTACATCCAAACCGTCATTGAACCCATCGTTCTACCATTCCTAGACCGGCAAGGGAACCTGCTGTTCCAACAGGACAATGCACGTCCGCATGTATCCCGTGCCACCCAACGTGCTCTAGAAGGTGTAAGTCAACTACTGTGGCCAGCAAGATCTCCGGATCTGTCCCCCATTGAGCATGTTTGGGACTGGATGAAGCGTCGTCTCACGCGGTCTGCACGTCCAGCACGAACGCTGGTCCAACTGAGGCGCCAGGTGGAAATGGCATGGCAAGCCGTTCCACAGGACTACATCCAGCATCTCTACGATCGTCTCCATGGGAGAATAGCAGCCTGCATTGCTGCGAAAGGTGATATACACTGTACTAGTGCCGACATTGTGCATGCTCTGTTGCCTGTGTCTATGTGCCTGTGGTTCTGTCAGTGTGATCATGTGATGTATCTGACCCCAGGAATGTGTCAATAAAGTTTCCCCTTCCTGGGACAATGAATTCACGGTGTTCTTATTTCAATTTCCAGGAGTGTATATCGCTCTGTGCGTTAGTATGAGATTGCTGGAATAAAAGGATAAATTTTGAAGCGTAAGAAGTAAAAAATCTTAACCGAAAACATAATCCACCTACTTACTATACTTGTTAGTGTATAAAAGGTAATTTTTTTTAAACATAATCTAACTATTTACAATTATTGTTTATAAACAAGGTTTTTAGTTTTGTTATCATATATATATATAATTTCCTATTTGAGAGCAAGTTAAGTATAGTGACCCTGAGAGAACGGAGATTGTCTGAGATTGATGCCGCAATACTTTAAAGTTTGTCCTTGCGCTTTGTTAATTGTAGGCTACTCTAATTGGAAATTGCAGTGTTTTAAATTGAAATGAAAGTTCAGTAGAGATCAGTGGTATTCAGGTTGTAAATAGGGTGTGTGTTTGTACTTTCCAATTATCAGTTCAGCTTCGATGTTGTTATCCGATAGCTGTTTGACGATCATCCTTGCTCCATTACATAGTTTTGGCGGGTTTAGACTTCTGAGTAGTATGATTGGAGACCCAATTTTAAGTCTAGGGCAGTGTAATGGCATGCCTAGTACTTGCAATGAGTTTAGAAACTGTATAGGGAGGTTCGCACTCTCTTCAAAATTTACCACCGTGCTGATCGATTTATATGTTCTCCATACAACGGGAATTTTATTTAGAGCATTAAAGGTGATACAGTCGACTATATTATCTTTAGTTGCTAAAATTGCCCTTTCAAGTAGCCAATCGGGATTGCTACAGTTGTGAGCGATGTTTGGATAAATTTGGTCGATGAGTTCGTTTTCAGCAGTGGCAGAAATCACTTTTGAGTTTAATGAGGACGGTGATCCAGTCAGTAGGAAAAGTGCCTTCGCCTGTTTGTAAATGTTTCGTCTTACGGTAGTTCAACCCTAACATATTTTATTAGTCGCAGTATTTTTGCGTGTGGCCAGAGATGTGATTTTTTAAAGCATAGATTAATCTCGTCTGCTGGTGTTGACTTGGGGATAACTGGAAATGTTTGTCGAAAATCTCTAGACAGTATGAGTAGGACTCCTCCCATCACTTCCTGCAAAGTTTTGTAATGTTCTGTCCATGGTTTCGACTGATTTTTAAAGTTCGTAGCGCATTGGTCCCAGAAGTAATTTTAGCTTGCTTTACAAATTCAACCCGCCCAGATGCTCTTGAGGTTTTACATACCGCGAATTGGTCTTTGGCTATATTGAATGGTAGTTTTACGGCTGAATGGGCAGTTCGTCCTCTTTCCATAAGTGTGGCTACAGTGCCGGGTTATCCCAGTGCATGTGTGTTTTGTTGTTTAGCACATATTTGCGGCAGCAATAGTAGATACGTTTTCTAGGTGCCGCTTGGTGCGTTCAATTAAATAATTCCGCTAGTGTTCTTGTCGATCCCGTCCGAGATACCGTAAATTTCCTTTGATTGTCATTGAGGAGTGGTTTGTTGTGAGCAATGAATTGAAGTAGTTCGTTGTCATTGTAGCTTTTTTTTTCTTTGTAATTTCGAGGTTTATCACACTGATAGTATCATTTCGTGGTGCTTGTATCTCAAGTTGTACTAAGGTCTGGTCTTTTATTGGTAAACATTTACCTTCTAGGCGGATTATTACAAGTAATGAACATAGTGCTGTTATCTTGTCTTTGCAGCTTAAGGGGAGTTGGAACCGATTTTTTTTTTAAATTTTCGGATTTTTATCTCATTATAAAATTTGCAATTTTCCGGATAACATGATATATATTTCACGTATAAATTCACGTGGTAAGTATTTTCTTTTCCTTTTTAAATATCATCTACACTGGTTGAAGTATGCAGCTCAGTTGGCCACTACGGAGTCCAGAAAGAACAAAAGAAGAAAAAACATGGAAAAAGATCAAGATGAAGATATACAGTATGGTGCCGGGTGTTTCTGAGGGACTAAAAATAAAGCCTATATTGAGTTACAGTCTTTTGAAACTTTAGAAGCCGTTCCTGAAAATTTGCATTTTCTATTGCATTTTTCCCTAAATCTCAAAAAGCACTTCGAGTAGGGTATTCAAATTTTCGGGGAGTGATAAAATACATATCCTGCGTCTACTGAACTAGAAGAACATAATTTTACGCATATTTTAAATCATTTAGGATAATGCGCAAAAATAGTATACAAAATCTTAACCATGTAATTAAAAAATTGTATTCCCGAAAGGAGTGGCTAAAATGCAATTATTGTAGATCAGTAGACTCAGAACATACAGTTTAATGTCCTGTAAAACTATCATGTCAATGGCCACAGTGGTTCCGCAAATACAGGGAAGCCATGTCATTAACATTGTCGGGTTAGGGCTTTCCAACGCCCCTTAATAATAAAAAACACTAGTGAATCCAACTCGTTTAACGAAATTTAGGTATGAAATTTGTTTAATAATGCAAAAAGAAGATGAGGTATTCATGGAAACTTCTACTACATGTTTTTATGGTAAACAGAAACTAACTTTAATATTATGCAATGCAAATATTTCGAAAAATGGAACAATTTAAAAAGTAAAAGAGGTAGTTTCCTGCAACCTTTATGGCAAACTGCATCTAATTCAAAAAGTAGAGCTTTCTAGACTTAATTTGCGCGCCTCTTAGAGTTTTACAGAAAGTGGATTTTTGAAGTGAACAATTAGTGAACCATGTGGGGATTCACAATATGTAAGCATTTCACAGTCTTACATAAAATGACCAGATTTTGAAACAAAATTTAGACATTTAATTTTATATAAGTATACAGTGAAATCTCTTTGTAAGCAGCTTACACAAACGTCAGGCACTCTGTTGGACAGGGATTGGCTGAGCGACTCGGAGAGAAACCAATACTTCCCCCGCTTCATTGGAGCCGGCTTGCTTCCTCACAATTCTTCAACAGCCCTTGACGAGTTAATAAAATTTCTTTACTCAACACTCAGCTAATTGAGGTTTCCTTCTAGTTTATCTTCTTACTGGGCCTCCAGTCTCGCGGAATTTCCAGTAGAAGAACTCATGGTCAATAACTACCATAGAAGCATGGAGGGCAACATAGCTTTGCTAATAAAATATTTTTTGGATGTGGACTGAACTACTGTTCACTTAGACACACAAATGCTGTCAACCACGGTTGTAGTCCTCGCGGTACACACCAACAGAGGATACTTTCTTGATAATCATCATGGTCAATGGGAAATGAGCGGATTTGACGAAGTTGCAGTCGCTATGGTAGTGATGTTTATCGCTATCTCACAGTTACTTTGCAAAAGAGCATTCACGATTACACTAAAGTCGCGCTGTAACAGGACTCATGAATTTGATTACAGACTCTGGTAAATTACCTTCAATATCGAAGTTCTGTAGTTGACAGTAATGTGTATTTAGTTGGATGCATGTGGTCCAACGACAACCCTATTTTCTCTGTTTCCTCGTCACACTTACGAACAGTCGTGGCACTTAGTTAAATTACCTGTTATTTCTTAGAGCTTTCCACATATTGTCTTTTAGACTTCATGCTCATTCCTTGGAAAATAAATAAGTTATTCCAAGTTACTTCGTGAATTTTGCAATCTGCGTGTTCGTTATATTTTCTTGATGGACCTTGATACTAGCTGCTGGTTATTCGTCCTATTTCATTATGAACAAAATGCAAGATTTCAGAGAGGCTTCATACAGTGATAAACACTGCCAACAAAACGAACTCCAGAGTCTGATCGTTTGTCCATGGAATGTGTGGAGTATGTGTAGCATTTTTCACGACTGAAATATGCATGAACGCAATCATGGGCGCCCGCAAGTAGAAATGTCTGTAGGAAACAAAGAGCAAAGTGTTGCCCCATACATGTGATTCTGTCTGCTTCCCTTTCCTCTATTAATTTCTACACTGTACTCTTAGTGCCTGGTCAGTGTTACGAGGGTCGGTCAAAAAGTAATGTCTCCCATTTTTTTTTCTACTTAAAAAAGTTAAGTTAAGTGAAAAATTTGAATTTGGCGCCATTCCTCAAACCTTCTTCTGCAATCCACTGCAGTAGTAACTTTCTGTGTCAACAGGTGGCAGCACAGCAGAAGTTTGTAAGATGGCCGACATCGATGTTCGTTTGAGACAGCGTTGTGTGATTGAATTCTTGAATGCAGAAGGTGAAACGCCCATACGCATTCATGAAAGGCTGAAGAAGGTGTCTGGTGTTGTGACAGTGGATGTCAGCACTGTTAGACGATGGGTTCGTCGTTGTAAGGAAGCTGAAGGGCAAACACCGTTGACTGACGAAAAGCGGAGCGGCAGGCCGGCGAGTGCAGTGACTCCACACAACATTCAGCAAGTTCATGACATCATTCGTGGTGAACGTCGGGTGACTGCAGATGAAGTGTGTCGCATTATTTCTCTTAGTAAAGGCAGTGTGATCACGATTATTAAACAATTGGGGTACTCAAAAGTTTGTGCACGGTGGGTTCCAAGAATGTTAACCGATCAGAATAAAGAGGCAAGGAAAACAATAGCCTCCCAACACTTGCAGCGCTTCCGTTTGGAGGGAGATGAGTTTGTGAAAAAAATTGTGACCGGGGACGAAACATGGGTGCATTTTTTTGAACCCGAATCAAAGAGGCAGTCAATGGAGTGGCGTCACACAAGCTCGCCGAGGAGGAAAAAATTCAAAACTGTGCGATCGGCAGGGAAAGTTATGGCAACAGTTTTCTGGGATACAGAGGGTGTGATTCTGGTTGATTTTTTGGAGCAGGGATGCACAATAAATTCTGTTCAATACGTCACAACCCACAAAAAACTTAAAGCACGTCTTCAGCGAGTTCGCCCAACAAAATCAATGGCAGATGTTCTTCTTTTGCATGACAATGCAAGACCACACACCAGTCGTCACACGTCTGACGAGATTGTCAAAATTGGATGGGAAGTTTTGCCTCATCCCCCATACAGCCCTGACCTGGCACCATCAGACTTCCATCTGTTCGGGCCACTAAAAGAAGCTCATCGTGGGATTCATTTTGAAGATGAGGAGGCCGTCAAAACATCCGTGCGTCAATGGCTTAGGAAGCAGAGCTGTGATTTTTACCGTGCTGGGATACATGCCCTTGTTCAAAGATGGACCAAAACTGTAGAGATGGGCGGAGATTACATTGAAAAATGACAAAATGATCCTCAATGTTGTGGTCTTCAACCTATGTAATTGCATTTAAATTTCCTGACAATTAAACGTAGAAAAAGAAATAGGAGGCATTACTTTTTGACTGACACTCGTATAAACGTAAACGTGCTAACAGCATAGTAGTAGCAAAATGAGTTTTTCTTTCCCAGATTTTACGTTTTTCTACCATCTCCATTATTTTCTATTGGTCCTATCGAAAACCCATCTGAACAATTACATGTTTTACTGCCATTAAAAATTTGTTATGGATAGTATTTCCCAAATTTTGTGCTTTCGAACCACTACCACAAGCTTAAACATCACTTTGCAAATCGACCTGAGTGGTAATTACATCGTGTACTCGCTTACGCACAACCTGTAGGATAATTAGGATAACACATGTCATAAAATTGTACAAAAATGTTCAAATTTGTGTTAAATCTTATGGGATTTAACTGATAAGGTCATCAGTCCCAAAGCTTACACACTACTTAACCTAAATTATCCTAAGGACAAACACACAAACACATGCCCGCCGCCAGGACCAGCCGCACAGCTCATTACATCAGCACCTGAGACCGCTCGGCTAATCCCGCGCGGCTAAAACTGTACAGTTTGTTTCATATTAGTCAGCTGATGGAGCAAGGAGAGTTAGTCCTTCGCAGCACGGTTCAACTACTAGCGGCGTACAGTAAGTAACGCAACATATTTTTTTTTTCTGAAAGTAGGTTGGTTTTATTCAGCATTCCAATACACCATATTATTCTCACTCTTTTGGCTATAAAATCCTGTTTTTCATCATAATGTCCGGTCAGTGCGACGACCTTATGCCACCCTACTGGGAGGTCTTTATACTCCCAGGGTACCATTATATTGGTCAACAGTGAAGTCAACGTCTTGCTGCATCAATAACCTTCACACCATCCACGTACTGGTCCCTAAGGAATGGGCCAAGAAGATGAAAGTCGGAAAGTTTGAGATCCGGGCTGTAGGCTGGATGAGGACAGATTTGCACGTTGCACGATCTTGCCAGGCGCCTACCCAACGACTCACCGTGTTTTTGTTCACTACCAAGTCTCTGTAGCGCTATGAATATCTGGTATTATCAAAAGAGAGCTCTCTTCTTGGAACGCACCTCAGTTACTGAGGCCGTTTTGAAGGCTGCTTATTACTTCACCACCTGTAGGAACTTCATGAAACTACAGGGACTGAAGCGGGAAAATTCCATGATGTCCCACAACAAATTCTGCATTTTTTTAACCGAAATTAACTGAGAAAAAATGTGATGCAATACGAATTGAACGCCTCTCGCAAATATTTTTTGGTTCTATGAGAAATATAAGTATCAATATATATCTCGGCAAAATTTGATCTGTTTGTGCTATAAACTCCAATAACTCATAAAAAACAGCATCAGAATATGTTGTTTCTCTTAAAGGCAAGTCATGCAATGCACAAAACAATGAGCAAGAAGTAACTGATTTTACGTTAGGACGTTTACATGTATACTAATGCAGCAGGACTCTGACTGGCGAGTTCTCCTACATTCGTCGTTTTGTTTGTCATAACTAGAGCCAAGATTTTTATGGAAGATACAAATTATTTACATACCTATGCAAGGAAAATAGGTAAAATATTCAAGAAAATGTTGTGTAACGTCACGAACACATGTTACTGATCATTTCACACAAAACAGTAATATGTACTCAGATCAGCTACCATAGTCTACTATATTACCTTAGTATACAGTTGAAAGTACCACGAAACATGAATTAATTTCTTCAGATAACAAATCTCTAAAGACAATGATTCTCAAATGTACTGCAATGAAATGATTTGTGTTGGTTCAACACTTTGACAGAAATAACTTTTGGTTTTGACGGCTCTTCCCCTTTGAGTTCGCCAGCTACGAAACCGCCACTGAAACCACGAGAAAATTTCGTCTTTTCGTCGACGGCTATCCATATGTACTGACTTACACAAGACATAACTAAATTTACTTTGCAGACGTTGAGGGCTTGTAGTGGGACCAAGTCGGTTAAGTTTGGTATAAAGAAATCATATCCAGATACATAACGTTCTCTCACTAAATGCAAAATATCACTAAACGTGTTCTAATTTACCACATTTTCGCCACTGAATAACGTACCACTGCTAGTCTGCTTTTTCTCTCTTCCTTCCTCCATCCATCATGAGTAATTTTGCTACCTAGGTCCAGAATTCCTTACCTTCACCAACTTCTCGATCAGTAGTCCTGATGTTTAAATTCCTCGCTATTGTTATTTCTGCAACTTCTCATGATTTTCGTTTTTCTTAGATTTCTTCTCAATTCATGCTCTATACACATTAGACAGTTCATTTCATTCAGCGGATCTGTTAATTCTTCCTCATTTTCACTGAGGAGAGCCATGTCAGCAACAAATCTTATCACTAGGGCTCAGATTTGAATTACCTAAAAAACAGTGAAATATGCAAGCATTTATGACCTAAAACTTACATAAATATGAGCTAAAAAAATAGAATATAACTTAATAGAAGTATATTTAAGCATTCTTGTTTGTTTATTTAATTTTTTTTTCGCCATAAGGTAATACAAAACTCACTTCTCAAAATAATGTAAGTATAGTTCTTTCTTTCTATAGAGTTTGGGGCTAATTTGCACCTATTTTTTGAATGCCTGAATGTTTTATTTTCTAAACACAAAGTACAGTGAAAAGATAATCTATCGAAACAGTAAATCAATGTTTTTATTTCTATATAGTATTTAATGTGTTTCACATAATTTAATACCGTATGTCAATCTTCAGTATCTGCAAAGTTGCACTGGATCATAAGGTGCTTTTTCAGGTTTTCCATTGTCAAAGATCTACGGTTGTCGCTGAGGATAGTTTTGTACCTGGAAAAGCTCCTCTCCACTTCACAAGACGTCACTGGATGGTATTTGGAGGCAGCCAGGTCACTGGAGTTCAGCTTTGTTTCAGTATCTTCAAATGTTGCAGCAGTCCCTGAAAGACTGTAACTAATTTTGCACAGTGTAGTATATCCATGATTCCGTTGGAGAACACTTTGCAGTTTGTTTTTGACTTTGTCAGCCACATGACCACGAGCTCGACCCAACACACTCTGCACATGTTGCACAGTACTCAGGGCCTCACATAGCTCAGTGCCAACAGCTTCCAGTCCTTTGATGGATTTTGATCTCACTGAAAAATTGGCGTTGATGTATGCCAAGTTTCGAGACAATGTATGTGTAAAAACTTCTTTCACAATTTCGATAGTACTTGATTCATCGCTATCAAGCTCACAGAAGACTGTCTTTATTTGGGTGTAGTTGGTGCATTAATACTCAGCATCATTAAGCCAAGAACCCCATCGTGTAAGAACAGGTTTAGGTGGGAGGGGCGTTGAAGGTGCTTGTTCCTTGAATTTCTGCACCCGTAGCGGAGCCTTCACATAGATTTTCTTGCCACAGGAAATTACTTTGTCCACGTCAGGGTAATTTTATCGCATCTCTTCGGCAACTCTGTGAAACTTGTGTGCAAGACAAGTGGCGTACACCATACTGGGGTAGAGAATCTGAAGCCCTTTGGCTGCTTTACCATATATGAAGCACCATCTGTTAGATGCAGCAGAACGTTGTTTCTTTTCACACCATCCGGCCACAGTAGCTTCAGAGAGTTGTCAAACAGCAGTCGTCGAATTGTTTACTCTATGGAGAGTTTCACACCTTAGTAGGAACTTTTAGAATACCAACAACATCATTTGGAATATATCGCTCACTAATATCCGCAGTTTCATCTATCGACAGATAGATATTTTGCTCGGCGATAGTAATTCGTATTTTGTTGAGCACATCACTGTAGCATACGGATTAATAGTTCTTTCTCAGTGTAGATTAACCAGGAATTGGATGTGTTGTGTACTTCTCCAAGAACCGTCTGAAGTGTGGATTCTTCAGCGTTTCCAATGGGATGTTGCAGGGCACCATCATCTCACACAAATCCTTGTAGAATGATTGCACGGTTGACGATTGACCTGTCTGTTCAAATAACAGCGTTTTCCTGTTGTTATTTTCAGCACTTCGTGTACACAGCTGCTGTGTTTAGCGGTATTACAGTGTTGTTGCACATTAAAGCGCTTTTCTGCATTAACTGTAGAATCACACAGTTTACAAAATAATATTTTCCCTTCAGTACTAAAGAACTTCTCTCCAACTTCTCGAACATATCCTCGAAACTTCACACTGTCGGAGAACTTTGCTTTAGGGATGGTGAACAAGGCAAACTGGTTACTGGGAACACCTGTGTGACTGCGATGATTATTACGGCAGAAACCGCCTTTGTTGGCTCTGAGAGCGTGTTGTCGACTCTGCACAACAATGTTTTAAATTCGCGAAACGACTGTTGTGGTACACCGATTATGTGCTACAGTCTTGAGAAACAAAGCTGTGTACTAATTTATCTGTTTGTGTTTCATAATAGCACGTTAAATATTGTCTCGTGAGCAACATATTTATTTTCTTATTCGTGTGTCCCGTAAGATACGAGAAAAACGGTATATGCATTTTTGGCAAAAGTTGACGGAAAGGTGACCTATTATATTAAAAGTTATCCACAATATGACCTATTACTAAAATTTCTTGAAATATGAATTTACATGCACAATCAAAATACATTTTTTGACACTAAAACACCTAGATTTGTGTATAAATTGCTCTACAATTCACCCTATTGTTCAGAAAAAATATAATTTGTCATTAAAATCCGGGCCCTACAGTTACCACTAATATCCTTTTGCGATAAACTTTCATCCCACACTTGAATCTTTCTTGTATTTCCGTCATTGCTTCTTCGATGTATAGATTGATCAGTAGGGGGTAAAAGATTGCATCCCTGTCTTACATCCTTTTAATCCTGACACTTCGTTCTTGGTCTCCCATTCTTATAATTCCCTCTTGGCTCTAGTACTTATTATATATTACCCGCCTTTCCCTATAGCTTATCCCTACTTTTCTCACAATTTCAATTTCATTTTAAATTTTCCGACGGTTTACCCACGTAGACAAATTCAATGTACGTGACTTGGTTATTACTGTTATTGTCATGCTTCCAAAATCATCCGCAACGTCAGAGCTGTCTCTCTGGTAGCTTTACCTTCCCTAAGGCCAAACTGATCATCATCTAACAGAATCTCAATTTTCTTTTCCATTCTTCCGTATATTATTGTTGTCAGCAACTTGGCTGCACCTGCTGTTAAGATGATTGTGCGATAATTCTCACACATGTCGGCTCTCGCTATCTCCGGCACTGAGTGGCTGATATTTTTCCGAAAGACTGATGGTATACCGCCATTCTCATACATTCTAATCACCAACGTGAATAACTGATTTGTTTCTCTTCTGCCAATGATTGTAGAATTTCTGAGGTAATGTTATCTGTTTGTTCTGCCTTATCTGATCTTAGGTCATACATGAAATTCTGACTCTAGAACTGGATCCCCTATCTCTACCCTGTCGACTCCTGTTTCTTTCTCTATCACGTTATCAGACAAGTCCTCCCCTTCACAAAGGCCTTCAGTGCACTCTTTTCACATATACTCTCTCTCCTCTGCATTTAACAGTGTAATTTCCATTGTACTCTTAATACTGTCGCTCTTGGTTTTAATTGCACCGAAGGTTGTTTCGACTTTTTTACATGCTGAGTCAGTCCTTCCGACAATGATTCCTTTGTCGATTTCTTTATATTTTTCCATGTAGGCGTTTCGCCCTAGCTTCAGTGAACTGCTGTTTGTTTCATCCCTAAGTGATTTATATTTTTGTACTTGTTTCTTCCGTCGATCAACTGAAGTATTTCTTCTGTTACACATGGTTTCTCCATATTTAATTTCCTTTTATCTACGTTTTTTCTTTGGAACCTTGTGACCGTCCTTTATAGAGATGCCTATTTCTCTTAAAAGTACTTGCCTACTGAGGCATTCATTATCGCAGTATCTGTACCCTCACGAAACTTGAAGCATATCTCTCTCTCTCTCTCTTATCCGTTAGGATTGCTGTATCCCGCTTCCTAGCACACTGATTCCTTCTGACAAGTCTCTTGAACCTGAGCCAACTCTTCATCATTCCTAAATTGTGCTCTGAGTCTATATTTGCTCCAGGGTAAGCCTTACAATCTAATACTCGATTTTAGAAACTCTGCATGCCCGTAATGTAATTTAACTGGAATCTTCCCTTACCTCCCGTCCTTTTCCAAGTAGAAATCTTACATCCTGCCATTGTACAGTTAGGAAGTAATTTATTATAATGGTAGTCAAACTGGAAGTATCGAACAAACACACTTTCTGTAGAACAGAGCACTCAGCCTCTACACCTGCATCATCATAGAGACCTACAGTTCGGGTGGAAATCATGCACCAGAATATGGAGTGTAATATCCTTAGCGATTGCTGTTCGATTTTTCGCAAACTGCAGTGAGGAAGCTACCATATACTACCAACTGCTGTAGGCAAATTATAAGTTTAGCATTGTATAATCATATACTGACTGCAAAGTCAGTCTAAACAGTATAAATATAAAAATTAATGGCAAGGAAAATTGAATCTAAGGAAAATCGAATTATGAACTCATAAACGGTGTTATAAAAGTAAGCAGTTCACAGTAAGGAATTTACTACTGGTGCATGTACACAGTGTTCCAATATGTAAAAAAATCAAACACATCAAGTTCAATACAGATCGCAAAGATTCCTTGAAAGGGCGAGTGCATAAACAGACTATACCAATATTCAGATGAATTAATAGCAGGCAGATTCCGTACTGAAACTCGAAACGAAAACGCTTCCGAAAGACACAAAGACCCGATGTCGGCTTGTGGGGCGCAGGTCTAACACATGAAAGTTATGGCAAATTTGCGATGCGAATCAAGGAAACAGTTAATAATGAAGCACACGTTTCTCGTAAATAACTAACAAAATCGTATAGCAAGTGTGCGCTTCTTGCACACGGCGTAGCTTCATCTCACCACCTCACCAACAATCGTCTGCAGATCGCAGGGTTCGACACCGAACGTAACTTCAACACTGTGGAACACAACAGCGCCAACGTTAATCCTACGCCCCAGTCTTCTGCGCGTGGCAGACAGTAACCCTTTGTCCGCTCACCCAGAACTTAAACAGTACATCACAGACTAACCCGAAGAGGACTTAGCTCCCACAATAGATACTAAGTACAGAGTTACATCTTTGTAATCTCATACCAATGAGTACTGAAACGTAGCAATAGCAAGTTACATTCCGAAAGTTGCAATGCAGCACCCAGTGATGCTGCAAACATTTCATTGTATATACTTCAAATGCCTGAATACCATGCGTTTCCACTAATCTGCTATGGCTTGATGTTTTATTTTTTGGCTTTGACATTTCGAAATATTTCTGTGCTATTCTAGTTGTTAGGAAATAAAGAGAAACCAAATCAAATAATGTTAAGCAAATTTTATTAATTTTTTCTAAAATTTTTTGAGAGTCCCTTCAGGTCAGAACGGTACAGTGAGTAACAAACATTACTCATAAAAGCAGTTTTTCCTTTCATTGACACACAAAAATACCTTACAGTGACAATATTTAGAACGAGGCCTTGATTCTATATTATGAATAGCTATCTACTACGATTTGCAACGAAATTTGGCCAATGAGGTCCAAAATTTTTTGTCAGGCTTTCACGTGAAGGCGGAAAACCTTTCTTCTTTGTGTTATTCAGTAAAGAGCTGGCAGAATTTTCTTGTTTTGGTCTTCCTCTTTTCTTCAAAACTGTTTTACCTTTGTCAGAAGTTCCTGAGTTAACATAAGCTTAAAATGAAGGATAGATATTCGTCCACTGAAATCTGAATATTTAACGTATGTATTCACAAGTGTTATATCGATGGCGGTGCTACCAATTCTTAGCTTTACAATTCTTAGCTTAGCTTTAAATGGATCGGTGCATATCTGCTTTATCAACCACCCGTATGTGAATTATAACTGGGGCCGTCACATCAGTTTTTGTACCATTTTTTTGTTTCCGTTTTATATTAACTGTTTCAACTCTATGAAAATTAGATAAAAAACATAAACTCCTAACGTCTTTCCATTTGAAATATGTAATTCCTTCTTCTGAAGTCTACGGGGACGCACAGTTCCACATGCATGTACACCATGAGTTTTTAGATAATCAAAAATCTCCACAGAAGAAAAGTAATTGTCCGTCACAACTACATAATTATTGTAGTGAAGGCGGGTTGTCAGTTTCTGCACTACGCTTCCACCAAGTGCGAACTTTTCTTTGTCGCTATCAGACGTTTTACCGTGGTTGATATCAAATTCGTAGATGTAGCCTGACATAGCTGTACGACATCAAAGCTTGTAGCCACGGTACTGCACATATTGTCAGTTCGGTTTAGCACTCTATTCCATACACTGGATCTGTGGGATGTCTTCTTCAAATTTGACACCTAGGAATTTATTTTGTCATCATTACATGACTCTCTTGATAGGTATTGAACCGTGGATAACAGAATTCTTTCACCACCATTATATTGTTCCACATCCAATGCCGAAGTTTTGTCGTTTGTGCTGCGTTTTATTAACTAACGTGGCAGTGAACAAAAGGTTTATCATGTTCTGAAAGTAGAAGAGGACAAGATGTACCTCATGTTCTGAAATATTTGTCACTAAAATTCGCTGAACGTGCTGCCTTAAATAAGCTGAAAACAACGCAGCAGTTCGTAACTATCAATAAAACTTTCGGTAAATTCCAATCTTTATTGCATCGTTTACAATATATAAAATGTGGAAGTACAATCTGCCACTTTTTCGTATTCTTTGAAATATTGTGTATCTCATAAACAACTACAATCGCAGGGTTACCGATTCATAATGTGTCAATCCATCCGAAACAACTTATAAAGAAAGAAATTATTGTATACATGGGCATCCACAGCAATGCACCCAAGAGGGCAAAGATTTTAAAATTTCTTCTATTTCAGTAAAACATAACATATATCAGTATTTTGAATATGAATGCCAGTATTTTCATTCAACGATCTGAAATGACATTATTCTTTAGTTAACTGCAGGGTATTCAACAAGTTATTCAGGGGTAATATTTTCATCCGTGTACCAATGAAATTAGTCTGTCACTGGAAATTAAAAATCTGAAATCGAAACTAAATCAGAACGTCTGAAAAATCCTGATGGATAACAACAAAATGTAACAAAGCGAAACGCTGAATATGTAATTCTCAAAAATAAATAAATAAATATAAAATGAAAAAGTTGCTTCCCACTGCAGCGATTTTATACGATATCAAACAATGTTTGTCAGAACTGCGAGGCCGGTTTGTAATAAAGTCCATAGCCCCAGAATCAAGGAGGGGTTAAACGCCAATGGTCATATGACATTGTTGGCTGGGATATGCTGAATGGTATATTCCCTTAATTGGAAAGTGTTTTCCACCTCCACACAAAATAACCCCATTCATAATGGTGTTTGCGAGTACGTCGAAATGGCGTAGTGTCTGTGTTATATGACGAAAGAACTGAGAGGGGTCTACGTGATGTCAGCACATAGCCATCTCCATCTGGATAGCACCGCGGAGGCCGCCGAACCTAACCAAAAAACATGAGCAACGAATCATCACTAATAGTGATGGTGACCAGGAGCTTTATGTGATCACAATTCCTCCACTTCCTGGCCAAATCCGGCGGTGAACATTTCTTTCTGCATAGGGATTGAACCGGCTACCTCCGAGGCTAGAGATACTTGTTCGTACGAGAATGTGGAGACCTAAAAAAACTAATATGTTTTTGTCTGAATGCCCTACATTTGGATATTTAAGTTGCTGCTAGAAATGGTGTTGTACTCAATGGTGTCGTACTCCTTATCACAAAGTACAGCCATTCCTGCAACTCTCAGACGAAAAATAAAATACTCTGCATGAAACTACTCAGAATTTTTTTTACTACAAGAACTATCTGAAGAGCTTACTTTGCTTAGACACGTACATATTAAAAGTGTTGGTGTGAAAGCAATTCATAAATAAATCGCTATCCAGTCACTAACTGTCAAAAGGAGACTGTCCTGAAGGATAGTTCTTCACAGAAGTCTTTCACAACACGACATTCGTAGTTGTGCAAATACAGCTATGTGTGAAATGTGTAATGGTAGTGACACACCAAAATCACAACGGTAATCCTTTGTAGTTGCTACATATTTTATTACAATCAAAAGCATTATAAAATCACAATCACAATAATACAGGAGACTGCCTTCCAAGGCCAGATCACTTGGACAAACAACAAAGAAATTTCTGTAAACGGAACAAGACCCATAAAACTTGAAATTTGAATACGACTACGTAAATATACTTAGGTAAAGCTTTACTTAAATAGTACAAATGCCCATACAGTTCCCATTAGAACTCTCATTACTTCCAAATAGCTGAGGAACAGATTAAGGGTAAGAACAAAGACCTTTTAAGGTATGGCTAGCCAACTTTCCTAAACAAAACTGTATATAAATGACCAAAATAATTAAGGAGGTGCTTTAATTGACGAAACAAATCTTCAAATTTACTTACTCAGTTGATTAATCAACAATATTGTTAGAATGATTTAGGCTAGAACATGACCATATGACCATACCCCTAAAATGCGGTTGCTTCAATACAGCGTGTTAATTAGCGATAGGCGCGAGCATACCAAGGATTCAGATCAATAAGAGAGATCCAAGAGGCAGGTAATGACACAGAAATGTACTCAGATTTGCCCTGAAATTGAACTTCAGATAATATAATTCTCCACCTGAAAGATGGAATCACGCAACAGTGGCAACATAACCCAAGATGTAAAGGAGAGGACAGGGCCTTAAATATATCTCTGCCCTCGTGGTGTTGTGCTCCCAGTATGCTCTTGTCGATCGCTGCCAATTAACTGTAACACAACACACATCAACGGCAGACAATATTCTGAGACCAAAACTACACAATCTTATCTAGAGAACAGGTGATCAATACAACCGAATAGAAACAGCCTCCGTGGGTTACTTGGCCAGTGCCAGGCCTTAAGCTTTGATTAATAAACTCGCTAAATCATCCCCTGAAGTTAAGATGACAAGAATTATATCGGCGCACATTTACACTCCAAACTACCAAATGAGCTACAAGGTAGAATAGAGGACGTATCTCGGCGTGTCTTGAAACGCCAGAGCAAGACTTACTACTCGTTGCACTTCTAGCTACGTCTTTAACCACGCTTCATGTCGGTTGGTCGGGCGTAACCACACTTTCTCAACTGCCGTCTAGATACTTAGTCACGACACCGAAGTAAGTGATAAACAACGAAAACAGTTCCAAGGGATTTTTAGTACACTGGCATATTCAATTAAGCCATACGCAACCCACCGAAGCAACTCGGCGACTCCAATTCAATCGGCCGACGTAGCTTGTAACAGACGCGAATGGACTTGTCCTTCCGACCTCTAGGAAAATCACCATGGGCGGTGGATCTGCCCTCACTGCTCAACCCGCCGTAGCTGCTGGCCCCGCTCCTTCGTTGTCCGACTTGTCCTCTTGCCGTCCTGCCTACGTACACAGTGCCACGGGACTCTCGCACATCGCCGATCCCGACACACCTCCCCAGCAGAGCGCACGCGCTGCCGTTAAATCCGAGCCGCCAAGCATGAGCAGAAGACTCAAAGACCAAAATGACGACCGGTGGAAACTGGCACCAGAAACGCACCAGCTCAATATGTTTGGACAAACGGGTCTTTGCTGACTGTCCACCTGCGACAAGGAAGGATATGATTCATTCTAGCAGCGCTATGGTTTGATAACAGGCCTCGTTGCACGATGACGAAACGCAAGCCCGTCTCTGGGGGCATCGTCGCAAGAGACACACATCTACAGACTGGACACATCTGCATTACCTTTTCCTGATTCCACTGTAGACGAATAGAGTTGGTTACTGAAATATAGTCTTTAATTAAGAGACACAAGACTTACGATAAAAAAGAGTTGTAAAATTTTTCACTAGCAGTTTCTTTTCGATGTAATTAGTACTTTTTTTGATTCATCCGTCTTCTGACTAGTTTGAGGCGTGTGAGGCCTATGCCGCCCTTTTCATCACAGAGCAGCAATTGCAACCTACGTCTTCAATTATTTGCTGCATGTCTTTAAATCTCGGTCTTTCCCTACAGCTCCGTTTTGTACTATGAGAGCTATTTCCTGAAGTCTTGACAGACGTCCTTCCATCCTGTCCCTTTTCCATTACAGTGTTTCCTCGTATCTCTTTCCTTGCCGATTCTCCGGAGAACCTCCTCATTCCTCACATATCAATCCACATAATTTTCAAAATTGCCTCTAGCACCACGTCTCAAATGCTTCGATTCTTCTCTTCCAGTTTCTCCACAATCCGTGCTTTACTACTATATAATGCTGTGCTCCAAACGTATACATTTTCAGGAATATCGTCCTCCAATGAGGCCTATATTTCATTATAGTGGACTTCTCTTAGTCAGGAATGCCCTTTTTGACAGATCTGGTTTTCTTTTTATGTCCGCCTTGCTCTCTCCATCATGGCTTATTTTGCTACCACGTAGCAGAGTCCCTTGACTTCGTCTACTATGTGATTTCCAATTCCGATGTTAAGTTTCTCTCTCTTCTCATTTCTGCCACTTCTCATTACTTTCTTCTTTCTTCGATTGACTCGCAGTCCATATTCAGAACTCATTAGACAGTTTATTCCATTCTTCTCATTACTTCAGTCTTTATTCGATTTAGTCAGTCCATATTCTGTGCTCATTGGATTGTTCATTCCATTCAGCTGATCCTCTAATTATTATTAACTTTCACTGAGGAAAGCAACGTCATCAGCGAATCTTATCATTGATATCCTTTCACCTTGAATTTTATTTTCACTCTTGAAACTTTCTTTTGCTTCCGTCATTGCTTCTTCGATGTATAAATTGAACAGTATGGGCGACTGACTACATCTTTGTCTTACTATCTTTCTAATCAGAGGACTTCGCTCTTGGTCTTCCAATCTGATGTTTTCATCTTGGTTCCTGTCCATGTTGTATATTTCCCGTCTCTTCCTCTTACCTCTATTCTCCCCAGAATTTCGAGCATCTTCCACATTTTTACGTTGTCCAACGACATTTTGCGGGTCGAAATATCCTATGAACGTTTCTTAATATTCTCTCCGTCTTGCTTCCATTATCAATTGTCACGTCAGAAGTACCTCTTGTGCGCCTTTACCATGCCTGTAGCCAAAGTGATGGTCATCTAACAGTCTCTCAATTTTCTTTTCCATTCTTTTGAGTATTATTATTCTCAGCAACTTGGGTGAATGAGCTGTTAAGCTGTTTGTGCGATAATAATCACCCATGTTGGCTCTTGCTATCTTTGGAATTGTGTGTGTGATATTTTTCAGAAAGTTTGACGGTATATCGTTAGTGTCATGCATTCTACATACCAACCTCAATTCTTATTTTGTTGCCACTCCCCTGAATGAGTTTAGAAATTCCGATTTATTGTTGTCTATCTCTTCTGCCTTATTTAATCTCAGGCCGTCAAAAGCTATTTTAAGTTCTGATTAATTCTGGATACCGTATGTCTTCCCCGTTGACTCATGTTTCATCTATTACATCAGTCAAATCCTCCCCCTCATACAAGCCTTCAATTTTCTTTTTTTGCCACCTATGCTCCTTCCTCTGGATACCGTATTTCTTACCTGTTGACTCAGGTTTCATCTATTACATCAGCCAAATCGTCCCCCTCATAGAAGCGGTATTTTTTTTTTTTTGGGCCACTTATGTGTCCTTTCTCTGCATTTAAGAGTGGAAGTTTCATTCCACTCTTTATATTATCCCCCTTGCTTTTAATTTCAAAGAAGGTAGTTCTGGCCTTTTCTTATTCAGAGTCAGTCCTTTCGACAATCATTTCTTTTTCGATTTCTTCACATTTATCGTGAAGCCGTTTCGCCTTAGCTTCCCTACACTTCCAATTTATTTCTTTCATAAGTGAGTTGTATTTCTGTATTACTCAATTTTCCTGAACGTTTCTGTACTTAGTTTTTTCGTCGATCAACTGAATCATTTCTTCCGTTATCGATGGTTTTTGCAGTTAACTTTCTTGTACCTACATTTTTGAAACTTCTGTGATCGCCTTTTATTGAGATGTCGGTTTCTCTTCAACTGAACAGCTTACTGAGATATTCATTATGGTAGTAGCTATAACCACGTATCTCTTCAGTCTTTAGTTCTTCAGCATAACATTGCTTTGAGCACAGATTTTTCCTGACTAGTCAAACTTCAGCAAACTCTTCACGTTACTAAATTCTGCTCTGATTATATGCCTGCACCTTGATACACCTAACAATCTAATATCTGATTTTGGTAACTCTGCCTGACACTGATGTACTCTTCCCGTATCTCCCGATCTTGCCAAGTATATGTCCTTCTCTTGTGACTCTTGAAGATACTATTCGCTATTAGAAGTGAAATTTATTGCAGACCTCATTTAGTCTTTCTCCTCTCTCACTCCTGATACTAAGCCCATATTCTCCTGGAACAGTTTCTTCCACTCCTTCCCCTAAAACTGCATTCCAGTCCCCCAAGGCTCTTAAATTTTCATTACACTGCACGTACGGAATTACACGTTCAACATCTTCATGTACTTACTCTGTCTCTTCATCATCTGCTTGTGACGTGGGCACGTACACCTGAACCATCGTTGCCGGTGTTGGTATGCTGTCGATTCTGATGACAACAAATCTATCACTGAACTGTTCACAGTACTCTCTCTCTCTGCCCTACCTTCCTACTCATAAAGAATTCTTCTCCCGTTTCTCCCGTTATATTATGTTCTGGTGCTGCTGATGTTACCCAATACTCGTCTGACCAGAAAGCTTTGCCTTCTTACTATTTCACTTCACTGACTCCTACTATATCTAGATTGATACTTCGAATTTCCCTTTCGTATATTATAACTTCGCTACGATGTTCAAACTTATGACGCCACGATTCGCAAAACGTTACTCTTTGTTCGATATTCAGTCTTTTTCTCATGGTCACATCCCCCTTGGTAGTCCCTTCCTGGAGATCCGGAATGGGGACTATTCGCGAATTTATTGCCAACGGAGAGATCGAGTTCATCATGGCACTTTTTCAATTGCTGGTTGCACGTCATATTGATATACAAATTTGTGTCCTTTATGTAGTGGTTTCCATTTCTTTTCGGGTTCTCATACCGTTGATCAATACTGATTCTTCCGCGTTTTAGAGCCAGTTTCCCGTTACAAGGGCTACAGATTGCCCTGAAACCTTGTCTGCTTTCTGCCCTAATTGACAAGACCGTTTGCAGAACGATGGTGACTTTGCTGACCATTTTCATCCACATTAATCAACGGCGAGGTTCGAAATCGCGACCCAGGACGTTTTGATTCCTGGTGAAAGGCGCTACCCCTAGACCACCGTTCGAAGAAATTTGAAAGTTATCTGAATTTGCAAAGGGTTCTTATGCTTTCCTCAGTGCTCCTGTTTTACACCCACAAGTCGCTTGATCACAGAGGGCAAAGGGACCCCCCCACCTCCCCCGGGGACGAAACCCTCAGTGGCAACCGCCCCATACTTACTGAACCTTTTAAAAATGTGCCTCTACAGAAAGAACCTTTACAGAACTTGCAAGTCCTCCTAGACATCTGCATGAGGCAGCTGGCCTCAGAGGTGTGTTAAAGCTGTCGGCTATTGCTGGTGCCTTGAGCTACTGAACGGTTATAGCTGTAGAGGTATATTTTTGAAATTCCCACTAAATGTGGGCGGGTGCCACCGAGGGTTTTAATAAACTAGTGGGTTTTAGACGGCCTTTTGCTGTTTTATTTCTACATGTGTCAGTGCCGCGGCCGGCCGGAGTGGCCGTGCGGTTCTAGGTGCTGCAGTCTGGAACCGAGTGAGCGCTACCGTCACAGGTTCGAATCCTGCGTCGGGCATGGATGTGTGTGATGTCCTTAGGTTAGTTAGGTTTAATTAGTTCCAAGTTCTACGCGACTGATGACCTCAGAGGTTAAGTCGCATAGTGCTCAGAACCATTTGAACCATTTATCAGTGTCGCAGCCCTCGATGATCACGCCAAAGAAGGGCGTGAAAGGAACACAGAATAAGCATAAGGACCTCTTGCTGTTTCAGTTCACGTTCAGATTTTGTCAAATGGCTTTGAACGCTCCCTATAGGTTCCAGCCTGCACACGACAGCAAAACTTGTGTTTGCACTGCATTGCAAAGTGGCGTGATCATGTCCAGTGGTGTAGCCGCCCCACATTAACCTTGCAGACGGTTTAAACATCTGAGGGTGCAGCAGTGTCAAAGGTCGTCTGGAAAGTCCTCCTCTTGCTCAGCGCACTGTGGCCTAGTGACGTGCGCACTGTCATCCCTAAAACGTCCACCGTTGTAGGCTGCAAATGGTCTCTAAGTATCCAAACATAACCAACTCCAGTCAGTGACCGCTTCAGTTGGACCAGAGGATACTTTCCATTGCACGTAAAACACAGCCCTCACCACTACGGTACCACCACCAGCTTTCATGGTGCCTTGTCGACAACCTGGGTCCATGGCTTCGTCGGGTCTGCGCCATACTCAGACTCTGCCATCAGCTCTCACCAACTGAAATCGGAACTCATCCAACCAGGCCACGGTTTTCCAGTCAGAGGGGGTCCAACTGATTTGGTTACGAGACCAGGAGAAGGGGTGGAAGCGACGTCGCGATGTTACCCAAGGCATTCACGTCGATCGTCTGCTACCATAGCCCATTGACGCCAAATTATGCTGTACTTTCCTAACAAATAGGTTTATCGTACGTCCAACGTTGATTTCTGCTGTTATTTCACCCAGCGCTGCTTGTCTGTTAGCATTGAGACTTACGCCGACGCCGTGCTCTCGATCGTTAAGTGAAGGCCGTCGGCCACTGTGTTGTCAGTGGTGAGAGGTAATGCCCGAAATTTGGTATTCTCGGCACATTCTTGACTCTGTGGATCTCGGAATATTGAATTCCCCAACGATCTTCGAAATGAAATGTCCCATGCGTCCAGCTCCAACTACCATTCTGCGTTCATAATCTGTTCGTTGTTCGGCCATAATCACGTCGGACACCTTTTCACATAAAGCAGCCGACTACAATGACAGCTCTGTCAATGAACTTATATCTTGTGTACGCGATACTCCCGCTATCTGTATATGTGTTTATCGCTATCCCGTGGATTTTGTCACCTCAGCGTGCGTTCATAAGTATGTTAAAAATGCTTACTTCTTAATAATATTTCATAAAGGCATCCTGTGTCGTCATTACATATAAGGCAACCTGTGGAAATGCAGATCTCTTAATCTGACGTAAGGGCCACTGAAAATACTGAAAATAATTCGCGTAACTAGTGAGTGACCGTCTTGAAATTGGTTAGTAAAGGATAGAGTTGCTGTAGGCAACACGTAGAATTACCTGTATGAAAGATAGCACCCCGCACCTGTTGTGGAATTTGCACGACTTGCAAGAGATACAACGCTAGACAGAAGATCTAGGACGTTGAAGTTGTGAACCGATATGCCTCTCCCCACATATCATGCCAACACATCTCACCACATTGAAGTTGTTGAGGAAGTAAGTGCTCCGACTTCATTCTGTGGTTGCGCCAGAATCGTTCTTTCTGAGCTGGTGTCATAAGCTGAAAAACTGCAGAGAAGCTCTGCAAGGCGGCCAGGAAACAAGATGTGTCAGATGAACTGTCTTTGTCCTGCGCGTCCGTCAAGGAAGCCTCGCTTTAAATCATATTTCCTTAGGAGCTTGCCTTGACTGCCTGGATTCTATTTCTTGCAAGCTCCGACCGATAAAAAGGCGTCTCTAAGAGTACAGTTCCCCTGGACTATGTTTAAGTTGGTTTACGAGGGAAATATTTCCTTAACAGTTTCTTCAGAAAGTTTAGTTTCTCGCTCTTCCTTCTTCTTCCTTTCGGCATTGCCGTGCTAGCAGTCACTCTGGGGAAAAGCTCCTTGTGAACCACTGTCTGTCCTTATATTCTTGAACAAAGTTTTTGTGTAACAGCTGCACATTCAGCGGTGTCCCACAGATTTCAATGACTCGAGGCTTCCCGTCTCAAATGTTTCTACAGTCAGCAGACAATAGCTCTTTCTGCTAAGGTTTCTCTTCAATCCATCTGCTTGTTCGTTCCGGAAAACAATCACGACACACACGCATCTATAGCGTTTTAGGTCCCATTGTTTATGTTCCATCTGATCTCGACTGGTAAACGACAGAATCACCCCTGCGTCCAACAATATTCTGCAATTCATGTGCCCTGCTATTCCTGTGACCACACAATCCACCTTTTCATCCGACATAGTAGTGTCTAATTTTACTAATAATGTTCGTAGGTGTACTTCTGGTTCCCGTTGGCGTTAATCATCTGTCTCTTTCCAGTTGCCATTATGTTGAACTCTGCCTCTACGTTACCATCTCGTGGTTGGTGACATTACTTCCGCATATGCTACGCCTGTCCACGTCTATAACACCTTATATTGGCTGAGAGCACTGTCCGTCTAGCATGAAATCCAGTTGACATATCACTTTCCTCGAATTGTGCCAGCCAAACCGCTGTGCATAAACTGACCGGAGCCCTTGTAGATACTCTCCTTGACTTTAGCGAAGGCAAACCTTTTAAAAATGCATCAAGCACCTTCTGCTCAGCCTTCTCTAAAATTACTTCATTCACCATAATGTTCTGTCCCAGCTTGCATGTACGACAAATACTCTCTCCTATTTTATCTGCCTATTCATTACCATGCCCAATTTTCCCTTAATATACAGTTTTGCTTTGCGTATCATTGAAGTAGCCTCTTTCTCAATTGCATGAGAGCCTCCTAATGAACTACATAAGATTTTAGTTCTCTTAAATTTGCTAGTTTCCAGACTTCCACGGGAGCCCACCGAATCATTTATGCCCCTTGCCTGAGGTCCTCCACAAAAGCTGGCACATACTCATTTGATTAACCAGAGATAGAAACAAGAAAGCTTGCTTCGGCGTGTCTATATATCGTTGTGGTGACTGCGATTCTGCCAGACTACGCAAGACCGTATCATCCACCGTCAGACACGCTAATTTTTAGAATATTAAACGAAGTGCATCTGGTTGTTATCTCTGGGTGTTCTTAATTCGCCCTAAGGTTCTTGAGACCCATTTTGAAACACCAACAATTAAAATACACACGAAGTAGAATACGGGGTGACGAAAAAGTCTCAATACTCCTCTATAAAAGTCGAACAGTGTGAGGAATCTTAATGGCGTATGGTACGGGTGTCTGTAAGTGGGGGCGCAACTTACAGGAGCTATAGCGTCGGCGGCAGCTGTCTTAAAATCTCTCATCTTGGATTTGGGTTACGTGTTTCAATTGAGAAGAGGTTCATGTGGCATATCATTTTGAACTGTCTCTTTCTCAGGAATACAGATGTGAAATCTGTTTTAAGATATCGTTAGTTGTGTTGGAGTTATGACCCGTTAAAATTTGAAATCGCAAAGACGTGATCAGTTCTCTTTGTTGTTGCAGGTGATCAACAATGGCACTTACACAGCAGGAATGGATTAAAATTGTGTTAATCAGTGGTGGACTCAGTACCAGCGTGGTTGCTGCTGAGAGAAATGACGTTTCACATATGACAGTACCCAAGTTAATTAGACAAATTCCGTTCAACAGGTTCTGTTGTGGACAAGCCAAGCAGTAGACGTCCAAGGACAGCTACCGCAACGGCAATTGTGGCAGTACGCGCCGGTTATCAGTAATATTGGGTGTCCGTCAGCGTCCTGTTCTTTGTGTGTGGCGCACACAACAGCACCCATACAAGTTACAGTTGCAATATCATCTCTCGGAGGATGACCCTCATCGGCGAGTGCAGTTGGCAGTATGGACTCTGAATCAGTGCAACAAGAATCCATACTTCATATGACAAGTAGGTTTCAGTGACGAAGCTAATTTTTATGTGCAATGAGCAAAGAACAAAGAGAATTATCGTTATTTGTCAGACGCAAACTCTTCGTGAGTGCATCCCTGTAAGGATGCTGGTAGTGAGAAAAGTGATGGTTTGGTGTGGGATTTGGGCCACAAGAATCGTGGGCCCGTGTCTCTCGATGGGATCTTGAATGGGGAGAGGTTTTCTACACACTCCGTTATTGTGTGCTTCCAACGCTGTTGAATCCTCAGAGTGATTTCCCAACCTTCTTATAACAAGACGGTGCATCTCTCCACTAAGCAGCTTAAGTCAGACAGTTTCTCGATGAACATTCTGGAGTTCACTGCACCGGTAGGAGAGGTCCTATCGGATGGCCACTACTCCTGATCTTACACCTCTTGACTTTTATATGTGGGGCATTTGAAATCAACTGTGTGTGAGGTAAAAATCAACATTGTAGCTAATCTTTAGCGGCGTTTGAGGAGGCGTGTACCTCTATTGACCCACAGATTTGCGACATGTTCAGCAGGCCAGGCAAAAAAAGACAAAAGACAAAGACTCCGACTAAGTGTGCAGTGCAATGGAAGTCATAACTCTGACAAGTGTCCTAAACTTTAACAGATCATAACTCCTACGCAAACAAAGATATCTTTAAACAGGTTTCACATGTGTAATCCTAAGAAAGAGGCAGTTCAAAATTATGTATAACATGACCCCCTTCCCCTTTCATACACTCAACCTAAATCGAAGATGGCGGATTTAAAGATGGCTGCTGCTGTCGCCATAGCTCCAATAAGTTGCGCCCCCAACTACAGACAGCGCATCCTAGACGCCATTATGATTCCTCACACCATTTCTATTTTTATAAGGGTGTATCTAGACTGTACATTAACTTAATTCTTATGCCTAATCATTAACAATTTCCATTGTCGATACCGTCTAGCTGTATGCTCATAATGCACATGATACACAGTAATGCTGCTGATTCTGTACGTGATAGTGAATGACCTCCAAAGTTATCTAGTACTTCTGGCAGGTACACAGACAACCATGTCCCCCATTACCTCTAAATTTGCAATAAATCCACTGGTTTGTTACTTATAACTATATTCACCTTTCAGAGAGCATGACAGTCAAGCCTTTTTTCATGATCAAGTCACATTGTTAACAACAATTAAAATACTTGACTCACCTTACCGCAGGCTGTAGATCAAGATGTTCCACTGAAAAGGCGACGTCAATCCTCTGACACCAGTTGAAGGAGACTGACGGATTTGGGGAGCAAGAGGATACCATGTGATGCCTTGAAAACAGTCAGACGCTCCCAAGGATCTTCATGACCGTTCACTGCCATGGTTCGATAGCAGCGTGGCTGAGATGTCGATCCGCTCCCTGTCTGTCATCCGGCAATGCTGCCAGAGTGCGGCGTCAGCTGAGTGGTGGCGCATGACGCGCATGCCTCTGGCAGTGACGACGTCGGCCCCGCTGGCTGGCAGCTGTAGCGAGCCGAGTATTGCAGCACTCGAGGGAAACAGCTACCCGTGAGTGCTGCAATACACGGCTCGCCCCCAGCGCTGTCGAGCAGGCACTGGACAAGTGCTGTAACGACCGAGACTCATTGGCATGGGTTGATGGCCAGCAAACTGCTTCCCATGTCCGGTGCACGCCCAATGTGACGGCAGCCTCACTTCCCATGGATTTCAAGGTGGACTGTCGTGTCGCAGAATCGAAATACTGTCCACAAACATCATTCTGGATGGTGCCTCCAAGCGCCGCAAATCTGTGGGGGTAGAGTTGCAAAACTACAACAGATCACTTTAGGTAGGATTTATATGCTTTCAGACTAAGCTTGCTGAGGTCTTTGCTGAGCCTTGTAGCTCATAAGCCCAACAGTTCCATGGCTGCCTGTGGGGAGAAGCTTCCACCTTCTTTTGCTAAGGTACTACTATGCCAGATCACCTCAGAATGTTGCGATGGCTGGGTTGTATTTTCTGAGACAGAACGCCCGTGCGTGCCTGCGGTTGACGCTGCAGCATTGTACCTCCAGTTCCGCGGCTTTATTACCAAATATGGTCGGTGCGCTACATACGGAAAAATAATTAAATGACTGACCAATCTAAGAAAGTTCCGAAAATATCTCAACCAGTCCTAATCAAAGTCAACTCTGGTATACAATAACTTTTTGATAGTAGTTGGTACCATTGACTACGACAGTGGGAGCAGCGAATTGACATACAAAGTGCAGTGACATACTCGAGAATTTAAAGATGAACGACAACTGATTAACAACCATATCACCTAGAACAACGTACGCAGTCCACGGTAAAGAAACCGTCATTCCACACCTGTACCTCTATTAATTGCTTGGCACAGAGTGCAATTAGTAAGGACGCAGAACCGCTCGGCCACCTCGGCCGGATAACATCTTTTCCAGTGCTGCTTTCGAATATTATAGGCCGGAAAATGGTTAACAAAATAAATTAATACCGTAGCACATTCATAAATTGCTTTTCGTTTGTAATCAAAACAATATTCAAAAAAATATTACGAAAGTTTGTAGTGTTACAATGCACTCCCATGTTTTTAAACTTCGCCAGCATATTTCCTTTAGTGGTGAAAACTCCATTGTAACCAAGGGGTTCCAGGCGCTTCAGTCCTGAACCACGTGGCTGCTACGGTCACAAGTTCGAATCCTGCCGCGGGCATGGATGTGTGTGACGACCTTAGGTTAGTTAGGTTTAAGTAGTTGTAAGTCTAGGGGACTGATGGCCTCAAATGTTAAGTCCCATAGTGCTTAGAACCATATGAACTTCAAACTTTGTAGCAGTTCAGTTTCAGCGAACTACATTTATCTCCAGAATGAGATTTTTACTCTGCAGCGGAGTGTGCGCTGATATGAAACTTCCTGGCAGATTAAAACTGTGTGCCCGACCGAGACTCGAACTCGCCCGCGAAAGGCAAAGGTCCCGAGTTCGAGTCTCGGTCGGGCACACAGTTTTAATCTGCCAGGAAGTTTCATATCAGCGCACACTCCGCTGCAGAGTGAAAATCTCGTTCTGGAAACATCCCCCAGGCTGTGGCTAAGCCATGTCTCCGCAATATCCTTTCTTTCAGGAGTGCTAGTTCTGCATGTCTCGCAGGAGAGCTTCTATAAAGTTTGGAAGGTAGGAGACGAGGTAGTGGCAGAAGTAAAGCTGTGTGTACCGACCGTGAGTCGTGCTTCGGTAGCTCTGTTGGTAGAGCACTTGCCCGCGAAAGGCAAAGGTCCCGAGTTCGAGTCTCGGTCGGGCACACAGTTTTAATCTGCCAGGAAGTTTTACATTTATCTCTTTTCGAGACACAGCTATGGTAACTTGGGGCTGTGCTTTGAATGATTTCACCCTAAGTACATATTGTACATAGTGTGGAAATCGACCTAATCACAGTACCAAAGATATTATTGTCCGGGCCAAATGCAAGAAAAGGTGCAAAGAACGACAACATGCTCTGTACATGGCAATCACAGATCTTATCAAGGCCTTCGACTCAGTCAAGAGAGACGCCTTGTGGAAGATCTCAGCTAAAATAGGCTGTCCTGTGAAGTACATTAACATTAATAGACAGCTGCACGATAACATTAATGGTATGGTTCTTCCCAGCAATAGCCCTGGAGAGAATTTCGAAATCAGAACAGGAGGAAAGCAAGGTTTTCTGATAGCTCCTACTTTTTTTTCAATATTCGCGAGAAGTATACTTCATCTTGTCGGGAGGAAGCTGCCAAAGCGTGTAGAAATAGGATACAGGATTGATGGTGGTTTTTTTCAACTTCACTACGCTGCTGGCCAAGAATGATGTTCCTACTACCACCATCATTGAATTTCAAAACGCAGGTCATAAGATCGTTCTTGCCAACTCAGAAGAAGATGTGCAAGCAATTCTAAATGAATTTAATGAAGCATATTCGAGTAATGGACTAAGCCTTAACTTATAGAAGATGCGGATACTGTATCAACGTACCATCGCCATACCCCCAAGAATCACAGCCCATGGCAAAGTCCACCCACACCTTGGCAGCCATCTTATAGCAAATGCAAATATTGATGTTGAAATACATTACCTCAAATGTTCTAGTAAGACTTCAGGTACGGTTCTTTAATAACGATAGCGTCAGCATAACGTCTAAGTATACCAAGCTACAGCTATATGGGTGTGAAGCTTGGACTACTTACTGAAGGCACAAACCATATCTGGAAAGATTCCATCAATGCTGCAAGAGAAGGATTCTAAGGGTGAAACGGCAAGATCGGCGCAGTGACATCAGTGTTCTGGAAGAAGCAAACAGCTAGCATTAAACCATGAGCACGAAGCAGCAGCTCCGTTGCAAGGCCCAAATAGTTCACATACCTGAATCCCATCAACCAAAACAAATTATGTATTCCCAGTTGAGGGGTGGTCAAAGAAAATTAGTAAGACAACAGAAAAGATACAAAGATTTATTAAAGGACAAAATGAAAAGCTGTCGGACTGAATTTGGTTACTGGGAAATTACTGCAATTAATCTTCCAGTATAGTATCGCAAAATGTGAGTAGGAATTTAGCGCTGAGGCGGAAAACAGTAACATGTGCGCAATGCTAGGAAACAACGGGAACTCCTGAAGGTAAATAATGCTACGCAGACAGTCCCCACCATAACAGACATGTGTCAACAATTGTGCGAAAATATGCAACTCCTGAATTGTCCTCTACAGACACTTAGGATCCATGAAAATTGAGTTTCGAAGAAACCACTCATACGCCTCGGCGAGTGATAGCCCATCATTACAGATTGTCAGTCACTTCCTTCATCACTATAAATGCCACTCCTTTCGTTTCGAAAACTGTAACGTCGGACAAATAAAATTCCTTCATCCACCGCGGGTCTTCTAGAAATCTGAGTTTATTTGACGTTTTCTCTTATTTAATTTCTTAATGGGTCTCCGGTCTTATGGAATTTTAAGTTGAAAGGTTCCTCTACGACTGCCGTAGAGGCAATGTAGAATCCCCACTAACACATTTGTTGTGCCCTCAGGTACTCTGCACTTTGGCACAGAAAGGTTGTCACTCACCGTCGTTCATTTCAGGCTTCTCTCAGAGGATACTTCCTGGTTTGTTGTTGTAGTTAATAGGTTATAAACACACCTGATGGTGTTGCAGGCACAATGTTACCACCACATGCATTGCCTGTATATCACTGCCACACAGCCATTTTGTAGATGGGTTTCCAATGTTTCATCTAAGTCGTGCAGTAGGAGAACTGATAAATTAGAATAAAAAGTATGGTGCAGTACCTTGAAAATCAATGTTCTGCGTTTAAAAATAATGGTAATTCAGTTCGAAGCATCTGAGGCAACGATATTTTTATTTTATCTTTCCCACCCCTCTCGTGTAAACAGTCATACCTCTTAATAAAACTGCCAATTGTATCGTAGAACCTTACAGATATTACCTTTCAACCATCAAGTACATTCTGTGGAAACTTTTTTTGATTACTCCAATAGTCACATTTAAAAAATTCCTTCAATGGCATTTCCCACTCTGTTCCCAATATGTGCATGAGTTTCATTCAGTTTTCATTATTAAAATTTCTGATGCTAGAAATTTTCTTTCTGCTTTTGCTTGTAGCTAGTTAGGAGTCGCAGTTCATCATGAAAGAAACACAAGACCTCAACGTAGCTGCATTTAGCAACAAAGGTCGCAAGCAAACAGGACACAAAGTGCAGGTCGGTTGCGATTGGGATGTTAGGAGTATTTCAAATTAACTTCAGGGTTGGAATGTGGAGAACCTTCATCACTCTGTAACTCGTTGGCAAACTGGCACTCAAGATATCTTAATCCAGTGGCAGTGGAATAGCAGCGTACAGCAATTTTTTAATATGATCCGTGAGGGAAGCTTAGATGTGACAAAAATCTATTAATTATCTGAAAATCACATTCTGAAATACATGAAGGGATCGACTTGAGGTGAGTACTTGTCTCAAAACTACACACGGATTTTCATCTAGTCACAAAGTGAAATGTTACATATTGTTTGACTACCTTTTGTTACCACTATAGATTTCTTACGATAAAAATAACAACGAAATAAGAAATTCCATAAATTAATGCTAACATCTCTTTTTCAGTTCTTGAGTAATTCCGTTCAGCCTTGTTCAACTTTCTAGATGTGTATGCCACTGGGTGTTCCTTTCTACTCTAATTTCAACTCTGGTTACAGCCTAACACACTGTTACTTGCATCACAGGAAAGTATGAAATTCTTTCTCGAAATTAGGAAATACTAATACAGGATCAGATATAAGTAAATCTTTCAAATTATGAAATGGCCCCTGACATTATGATGTCCACTGAAACTTAACTTCCTTCTGAAGTAACCAAGTTAACATTCATGCATTTTCAGCGAACCTCTTTACAAAGTTAGTTATCTAACTGTTTTGTTGTCTGTGGTGTTGCAAAATCATGCATGACTGAGATGAGAAGATTATCCACTCTTACTCCTTCTTCACTGATAATATGCCTGAGGTAATCAACTTTATTTGAGCAAAATGACACATAATGTATATTAAGTTTAAGATATACTGTTCTGAGGCTGCTAAACATTTCTGCCACACTATTGTAAGTTGTGTAGTTTACTGATCCTGGCCGCACTGAACAGACAGGCCCTGGCTCTCAGAAGTGTCTGTTGTGACGGTCTTTTACATTTTTTGCAAAAGTATTATGTTGTCAAAAGATACCATACATATCTTTGGTTTCAGCCCATGAAGTGCTCTGTTTAATAAGCATTGAAACATTGAAGGGACATTTTTAAATCAAATGACGTCCTGTTGTACTAATTACACAGGATGCTGTGAATGCTGTCTTCTGGAAGCACTTCAAATTGATGCAAAAATTTTCTAAACAGATGTCCTTTACACAATGTTGATGATATTCAAAGATGGATACCTGCAGCATTTATAGATACCAGAAAATTTAATGATGTAGAGCTTTCTTCATTGTGACAGAATGAGGCCTGCATCTTTACTAGCATTCAGTAGTCCTTGTTCCACTGTGTTTGATTAACAGTTTGTTACAGGCTCTTAAATACACTATTAAGTCTCTGAAATATGTTATTGTGTCTGAGGTAGAGCTTGTTGCTTCACATAACAAGAGATAAAGAATATATCTCTGTCTCTGTCTCTGTCTGTCTTTCTCTCTCTCTCTCTCTCTCTCTCTCTCTCTCTCTCTCTCTCTCTCTCTTACTAACTTACAGTGTTGAGTATTTTGCTGCATAGCTATACCACTACTTCTGCCTAGTGCAGCCTGTTGATGTACTAAATAAACTAATGAAAAACTTTAATTTCTTTGCCTTTTCTACTTTCTTGCATACCGCTATCCTCTGCCTATTGCATTCATAGAAAACACTGCCTATTGGTTACTCTTCTTTGGCTAAACCTATATATTTAACAGATATAACTGTAGAAAAATAACTGAACAGTGCCAGGATTTACTACACAAGACCCTCAGTTCAGAAATATTTATCCAAAAACGTTATGTTTGTAGCCACATTTATTTCAGTATTTACAGTTCTGGCAGTTGGAAGTGACTGACAACTGTGATGAATAAACCTCTTATTTCCCCAAACATTTATACTTGCAACTGCTGCACACTCAGATGTATTTGGTAAAAAAAATTGTGTTTTTGTTGCACAAAACTTCAACTTAGTTCATTTACAGGTTCATGCACAAGTTCACATTAACACTCCTCTACAATAATAACTTATGTCATATTATCCTATGAAATGTAAGATGTCATTTGAACTACCTTTCTTGAATGATGCTTCAGCTTTCTTTCCGCAAACCTTGCGCCGTTAGTAATAAACATGCAGAACGTTTCTACCAGGACTTCTCTCAAATGGAAAAGCATTATAAAGGCACATGGAGTACCACAACGTTTTCTGACAGTTGCTGTGTAAGTAGGCTGTTTAGGATTTTTTATTGGTAACGCCACGTAGCCCTCTGTATGAAAATCACTGGCTGTGCTGTGTGCAGTCTGTGGCTGGTCGGCATTGTTGTAATACTCGCCATTGTAGCGTTGGGCAGTTGGCTGTTAGCGGCGCGTAGCGTTGAGCAGTTGGAGGTGAGCCGCCAGCAGTGGTGGATGTGGGGAGAGAGATGGCGGAGTTTTGAAATTTGTAAAACTGGATACAGTGTTGTTACTTGTACATTATTGCTTGTTAGTTGCATGATTACGTAACGACTATACGGCTTACATACTGTTAATGAGATTTTAATTGTACGTTTTGGTTTACTTGAAAAGACATTCTTCATTTGAAGTACTTTCTGTGAGATTAAAGATGACTTAGCATTTGGTTTATTCGATAGCTACACGATTATATTGCGACGCTACTAATGTTTGACACAATTTACATTGTGCTTTTGCGGTGTATCTGTTTTATATCTGCACAGTTTTTCTGAATTCTTCTGAAAAGGAAAACATGTTTTAGTAGTAACTTTGTGGTATAGCTACAATGAGACAGACGTTTCTGTAGCACAACAATATGTTACAGTACAGTATTTACTTCATCACGGCAGTAAGCAAAGTAACTACGACCTCTATACGCAAAGCATTTCACTTTTGTTCATCATGAGGTAAGTACATTGACTTCTGCAGAACTTAGCTTTCGGAGGACGATAACTACTACACTTCTACAGAGATTATCTTACAACAAGACGCACAGTTTAGCGCTACAGTACACATATTTGAGTGGTTAATTTTGTACTTAAAACATTTATTTTTAAAGATATTTGAAGTACAATGATATAAAGGTTTTCCGTGATACATTTCATTCCATTGCTGTAATCTGTAACACCTGAGGATATAATTACATTAATTACTTTGTGTACCATGTGTTTGGCAAGCGCAAGGAGCCCTAGCTAATATGGTATTTGCTTATACAACTTTACACATCGGTACCATATTTCTCTAAGACATAAATTACACAGCCACCTGATAATTTAACTGAGAGACAAACTTTTTTTTATTACGTCAGTGACACATGTTTACGCAATTACACAGTTGGATAATTTCACACTTATGAAATTCTATTTTGTCTGTACTTTTTGAAATGTTCATATCTTTTCGGAACCATTGTGATACTATGAGAGGTTTGAATTATGTATTTGGTATGGGATCATGATTTTTAAAGTACGTTTGAGGTAGATGACACTATTGTTATGAGCAGAGAATATTTTTTAGGTTTTGAAGTTATTGCAGAAAGCTACGATGGTTTTGAGATTTGGCTGAGTTATGATGTTATGACGACGATGTGTATTACGCTGTTGCGGTATGTTTATGATCAATAAGCTGATGCTATTGAGTTATTTGATTGTGCTATGCATCTGTTATGATGAAATATTGAAGAAGTGTCGACGAATAAGGTAAGGAATAATGAGTAGTGGGTAGGGATTCTAGTTTGTGAAAAAGGTTGTTGGAAACCAAGAATCGTACTTTAAGAGTTATGAAATGTATGTACATGCGTGAATGTATTACAATACCGACGAAAATTTTTTGGACACTGTTATATTTATAGGATTTTATTTTCTACAAATTTGTAACGCAAATTCTCAACCTGTGAAAATATTTTTATATGATACTGTCACTGTAGCGGAAACTGCTGTCATAAATATTTCAGTAAGAAAGGTAAGTGACCGTGACGTGATTCGTTGTGAGCGGCCAGGTGTGCCAGCCGCCTTGAGAAAAAGTCGTTAGTGTGTGCCTTTCAGAGGCACAGGTGGAGAAAAAAGGAGTCCATTAATCTCTCTATTGACATTCCTTTGTAAGAAGCATTGCAAATACGACACGCCCAAACTTGAAAACATATGATTACACTGTGGAGCTCTTAATTTATGATATTTATTGAAATGAAATGATGAGAAACATTTCACGTCTATTGTCTTGCTAGTTGAAAGCTTGTTCACTGCAATATGAAACGCTATATGGCTAGTGAATGACGTTTCACGCCTTGCTTTGTCTATTTTGTTTAATATCTAGTTTCTAGATGCACTGCAGCATTGGTTAAAATAAAATTTTATGGATGTACTAATATAAATATTTTACGCCTACAGATCCAGTACATAATAACTTAATAACCTACTTCAAAAAAAGCGAGGGAGCACAAAAAGACATTTCCCCTTCACAAGAATTGCATACAGAATTTTCTTTTCAAGTACTTGGTAATTTCGTTTGTAGCATAAGTTGTGGTGCACCACTTTAATTATATAAACATTAAGATGTGAATATACATTTCCCTTACCTGCATTGTTGTCCTTAGTGTACTATTTTTTCTGCTTGTGGGTTTTTATTGCTGCTTGCTTTGCTTACATGCATTTTTTTGTCATTGATGTTTGTATTAATTGTTTTGTGCTGCTGAATTGCATTGTCCCTTAGTTTAGCATCTGAGCTCAGTAGATCTTAAATTATCTTAAGAGGGGGTAGACTATATAAGAAACTAAGTTTGAGGAATTGGAAGAAATGCATTGAGAAAATATAATAAAATTATTTGGCCAAAAAAGTAGTGTACAGTGGAAAAAAATATTTTTTAAAGAGGATGTGAACAAAATACAGAAAGCATGCTTGGATAGGATATTTTTGGTGGAAACAAATGTTGAGATACGATGTAAGATCTACAGAACGAAGTTTGGGGTTGGACTGCAGTACCAAATGTTACACTGAAAACAAACCCTATCTCGTATTTTGTGTTATTACGCTATGTGAATCTGTGTTTGGCCTGTCTTTATGTGTTTAACTAATAAGATTTATAATGTAGAAGTTATTTAATAATATGTTATTTAATTTGTAAAGATGTGTAGACATTATTTGTCTGTTCTGTTTTGTTGCTCATACGTGAAGTTGATGTTCCAAAAGTTATTCTGATCTTTATGTATGTACTCATGTTGTAATTCCTGTAACACTGATGTCCATGTTTATTTCTATTCTTTTGTAAAGCCTGTTTTATTACAAATGTCATCTGTATTCTTATGTTCTTTAATGATCTACACTCCGGGAAATTGTAAGAAGAACACCGTGAATTCATTGTCCCAGGAAAGGGGAAACTTTATTGACACATTCCTAGGGGTCATATACATCACATGATCACACTGACAGAACCACAGCCACATAGACACAGGCAACAGAGCATGCAGAATGTCGCCACTAGTACAGTGTATATCCACCTTTCGCAGCAATGCAGGCTGCTATTCTCCCATGGAGACGATCGTAGAGATGCTGGATGTAGTCCTGTGGAACGGCTTGGCATGCCATTTCCACCTGGCGCCTCAGTTGGACCAGCGTTCGTGCTGGACGTGCAGACCGCGTAAGACGACGCTTCATCCAGTCTCAAACATGCTCAATGGGGGACAGATCCGGAGATCTTGCTGGCCAGGGTAGTTGACTTACACCTTCTAGAGCACGTTGGGTGACATGGGATACATGCGGACGTGCATTGTCCTGTTGGAACAGCAAGTTCCCTTGCCGGTCTAGGAATGGTAGAACGATGGGTTCGATAACGGTTTGGATGTACCGTGCACTATTCAGTGTCCCCTCGACGATCACCAGAGGTGTACGGCCAGTGTAGGAGATCGCTCCCCACACCATGATGCCGGGTGTTGGCCCTGTGTGCCTCGGTCGTATGCAGTCCTGATTGTGGCGCTCACCAGCACGGCGCCAAACACGCATACGACCATCATTGGCACCAAGGCAGAAGCGACTCTCATCGCTGAAGACGACACGTCTCCATTCGTCCCTCCATTCACGCCTGTCGCGACACCACTTGAGGCGGGCTGCACGATGTTGGGGCGTGAGCGGAAGACGGCCTAACGGTGTGCGGGACCGTAGCCCAGTTTCATAGAGACGGTTGCGAATGGTCCTCGCCGATACCCCAGGAGCAACAGTGTCCCTAATTTGCTGGGAAGTGGCGGTGCGGTCCCCTACGGCACTGCGTAGGATCCTACGGTCCTGGCGTGCATCCATGCGTCGCTGCGGTGCGGTCCCAGGTCGACGGGCACGTGCACCTTCCGCCGACCACTGGCGACAACATCGATGTACTGTGGAGACCTCACGCCCCACGTGTTGAGCAATTCGGCGGTACGTCCACCCGGCCTCCCACATGCCCACTATACGCCCTCGCTCAAAGTCCGTCAACTGCACATACGGTTCACGTCCACGCTGTCGCGGCATGCTACCAGTGTTAAAGACTGCGATGGAGCTCCGTATGCCACGGCAAACTGGCTGACACTGACGGCGGCGGTGCACAAATGCTGCGCAGCTAGCGCCATTCGACGGCCAATACCGCGGTTCCTGGTGTGTCCGGTGTGCCGTGCGTGTGATCATTGCTTGTACAGCCCTCTCGCAGTGTCCGGAGCAAGTATGGTGGGTCTGACACACCGGTGTCAATGTGTTCTTTTTTCCATTTCCAGGAGTGTGTTTTGTACCTTTGTCATTGTATTCTCATGTTATAAAATTGTAATTGACACCAGTTTATCAAATTAAGTAACTTGTAAGTTAAATTCCACTGCGCACGTTTCTGTTGGTCATAGTATATGGACAATATGTGAGAAGTAGGGACTGATAGTGTTTGCACATGTGTTAATAATTCAGCAAGGGGCTGGTTAACAGCATTGCTCATTCTAAGGGCATTTCCAAAAAAAATTGTGGGTGCACAAGTGGTGGTTTATGGACTTGCTATATTGTCGACAACACCCTTCGATGGTGATTATGCACCTGCACAGTCGCAACAGTTGGCTGCTAGCCATCTCTACAAGGACTACAATGGGTCTACACCTTTGATGACTCACCAATACCATTATTTCTACAAGGACTGCAGTGGGTCTGCACCTCTGGTAGACCACCAATACCATAATCTCTACTAGGAGAGGGTCTGCTCTGTGATGACCAACCTACCAATATTCTTCAAAACTTCTACTGACTCTGCTGTGTGTTTGCTCTGTTGTGGCCCATTACCTGTCAACATGTCAAGAGTCAGCACTGTCTTTCCATTGGAAGAACAACACTACTTCTTCAAGACTGCATGGAAATCCAGTACTTCCGTGTGCATTTTCTTTTACTACTCAGACTTTGAGCAAAAACACTGCTATTTTACTGTGATGAACGATCAGGACTGTCTTTATGGACTGTGAGAATATTTTAGCTTTTGACCAACATTGTATCGATAAGTGTGTGAATTTCATTTCTTTGTTATTATAATTATGAAAATTTTTTTCAAATCTGTATTGGCCTCTGCCCAAAACAATTTGTAATTTTTTTTTGGGGAGCATGGGGGTTATGTAAGTAGGCTGTTTAGGATTTTTTATTGGTAACGCCACGTAGATCTCTGTATGAAAATCAACGGCTGTGCTGTGTGCAGTCTGTGGCTGGTTGGCATTGTTGTAATACTCGCCATTGTAGCGTTGGGCAGTTGGATGTTAACGGCGCGTAGCGTTGAGCAGTTGGAGGTGAGCCGCCAGCACTGGTGGATGTGGGGAGAGAGATGGCGGAGTTTTGAAATTTGTAAGACTGGATGTCATGAACTGCTCTATATATTATGAATATTAAGGTAAATACATCGTTTGTTCTCTATCAATATCTTTCATTTGCTAACTACGCCTATCAGTAGTTAGTGCCTTCACTAGTTTGAATCTTTTATTTAAGTGGCAGTAGTGGTGCTCGCTGTATTGCAGTAGTTGGAGTAACGAAGATTTTTGTGAGGTAAGTGATTTGTGAAACGTATAGGTTAATGTTAGTTAGGGCCATTCTTTCGTAGGGATTTTTGGAAGTCAGATTGCGTTGCGCTAAAAATATTGTGTGTCATTTTAAACACAGTCTTGTATAATTTTTCTAAGGGGACATTTCAGATGGTCCTTGAAAAGCGACTATTCTGCGGGAAATTGGGAGGAAAATTATTTTAATTGTGATTCTTTAATTATTCCTTAGTTGAATATTTCTTTAATTTTTTATGCAATAAAATATTGTCTTGCAGTTTACAAGTGGATATCCTTTGTGGGAGCGTGTAATATTGCCAAACAAATGGAATACATAGTCTGCTTCAACGATTTACAAAAATCATCATGAATATGAAAACTAAGGCGCTAAGGAACTGCTACAATTATATCAGGATTAAAAGGTTAATTACAGTTTGGCAGCAGAGAACATTTTTTTTTTGTCGAGGAGTGCAACCAATGTGACTCAATGGAATAAGTATTTGCTACGTTTATGTGGTCTCCATTTCATTCATATTTTTCCATGGCATTCTTTCAGCATTCTGTATAGAGTAGTATGGTTTAATAAACATTGCTTTAGTAGCACTGAAAATCGTTCATACACTAAGCTGGTGGATTCATATTCATTTAGAAAGTCGGTGTAGCACCTCTGTGCGACTAGTATATTAGAGGACGGGGTTGTAGAAGCAATTATTCGTCAAACGTGTTTATATATTATATATCTTCCTTGCCGGGTACAACAGGCATCAAGCAGGGGCCATTGGAAACAGCTTCCAAATTAATGAGTTACAGTTTTATGAGTGTTTATTAACTATTTTCAAGTCTCCATAGTGCGAACAATGTATCCTGAATTCAGTTCACGAAGCAGATGAAACATTGCTTTTCTTTACTTTTTAAATCCATTTCTATATGCATCCGAGTATTTCTGTATGTCTGAGTCTTGGTTTTGGAAAGACGTCGTCGTCATAGAAATGGGCTTATGGCATCCGGAATTAATTTATAGGAGTTATCCTCTCACCATTTGATTCTATTGTGCATTAGTTTGTTAAGAAGAGACCACGAGTGCGTTCTCTATTTGCGAAGTTATGAACTGAGCACGAGCTCAGTAACACCTGACATATTGCTGTTTTGGTAAATTTGTAATACTAGTGTAGTACTACCTAATGGAGTTAATAAAATGCAGGGTCATTTCACACATGCAGACATACAGAATGCTAACCAATGCACAGAAGCACTCCATACACTGACAATTGCAAGGCTACTGTGTTTACGTAATGTTATAATGTTATACGAAATGTTACTTTTGAATACATCGTGGGAGCAGACAGCGATCAATGTTATTACTAATAGTTGCTATTAAAATCAGTCTTGATAGCAAATTTATTTATTCTGGTAACCGGTTTCGACCACGCCTGTGGTCATCTTCAGACCTACAAGTCAAATACAAAGTCTGATCAGAGGGCTACATACGTTAAAGAAAATTACATTAAAAGATATAAAACGATGAATTACCAAAATGCCGTATGAGCAGGAGTCTCCTTCTGGTGGTAAATCACTGCTAGATAGAGCAGTGCACGTCTTACTTATATACTGGAGGCTCCGTCCACTTATAACAATGATGACAACGGGTGCCAGTGGGTTAAGAGTCAAATAACAACGTAAAATTTCGTCATTAAAAGAACAATGACAAGAATGAAAAAAATAAAAATACATGGAACTTAGCGGGTTCACCAGCTATTGTCAGATGAAATATATAAAAATATTAAACATCTGAGATAAATAACACCGTTTCGACAGTGCATGGGTTGCTCTCTCTGGGCCTGTTGCAGAACGATATAGAAGCCACTGGTTGCCATGGTAAGTATAGACGCCATTCCAAAGATGTGCAGCACGCTACTCTCCAATGAGGTTGTTGTAATATCTGTAGGTAAACACTGTCACGTCAGACGACGTACCTTGAACAGCAGAATGTTGTTATGGAAACGATAGACGCTCTATCAGGGCGCTTTCCATTAAGGAGGCTGCAAAAATCATAGACTGACGTGTTGTAGTAAGTGCTGCACAGATACAGTTTCAAGGTGTAGCAAGAGACTTCCATTTGTACAGATATTCGATACATAATAATTAGTTCTTGCATATGAAAGCTAAGAAAGAAAGTAATAGAGAGGGCACAGTACTTGTGCACATTCTTAAAATACTGCCTATGACGCTCCTATATATACCGCATATTTTATACGCAACAATATTAAACGGCATTGTTACGTTTTATTTTTATTTTACATGCCAGTCTCATAAACAAAAGTATAGTTAGGGTATTAAAAGTAGTAATACAAGACTAAAAATAAAACAACAACAGTGTAAGGTACGGAATTAAGAGGTACCTGTGACAAACACTGAAGCAGATGACAGGCATTATTGGTCAATAAAATATATGCACAAAATTATTTCTATGAGGTTAGTCGTTCGTTGTCTGCTGCTTGTTGTATTCTCTCATCAGATACTATGTTTTCGAAAGGCCTACGCAACTTTACAGGTCTATATGATGCATTGATTTGTTCCGGGATAACTTTCTTTTTGTGATCACAATGTGTACATGAGGTGTCAAGTTGTGTAGAGCAGTTGCTTGGCGAGTGCTCACATGCATGGGAGCCAAACTTACGTGGAGTAGTGTGTTTTAAACAAGGGAACGTGACCGTGAAACAGCCTCCTGGCACGTCCAGAGTTGTCTTTATTTGGCGGTAGGGTGCTGATCGGCCAAAAACTGTCTTCCATTACTGGTAACCACGGTGGTTCGCAATCTTGTGGTTTGGAGAAAAAGGGAATGTCTAAAAATGAGTCGCAGACTATTCTGCGCATGTATCGGACACAAATTTCTTGACATCCGCTACCTGTTCATGTGTCTACAATAGCTACTAAGTTGGAACTAGAATAGCGGTTGGGGATGACGATAAAATATTGATCTGTCGATATTTTTCCAGTGAGATGTATGTATACATCGGCACATCATTTTTTACATATCGATATCAAAACAGCAATATCGGATGCCCATATTTTTATTTTATATTATATATTGTTCACAATTTTCGGAAAGTATTTGAAGTCGTTCTTTTAATATTGCAGTAGGACATAATTTTACTTTCACAGTGTGAAGGAGTCTCACTATGTTTTGAGCTTTCATCAAGTCCAATCTTTCTCTTTGACTATATGAAGAAGTTACATGTGGCACAAAAGAAGTACTCCGACTGCACTGGGGGGAAGCAGTGTAAGTGGAATAACAAGATTTTCGATATGAAGAAGCAGCACACCAGTTGTGTTAAAAAAAATAATTTTTAAAGCACCTAGTGTGCTATTTCTTCACATCGACATTCTTCGAAAACAGTTGCTGAAAATGATGAACAATGATCTACGTGACGTATGAGGGAAAATGCTGACGTAATCGGTGCTCTACGCTACCTGCAGAAACTCCAATGTTTAGCTTCACCACGCAATTCTGACTCCACTACCGCTAGGTTCCTGGCGTCTGAAGAAATTGAAAAAAAAAAAAAAAAAACAGGCAAGTCATCATGAAGTGTTCCAGACAGACACGATATGTGACGAAACCGAACGATGGACCCATCAGACACATTTTATTGCGCCACTTACATGCAATAGCCATTGTTAGTAAAGCTTGAACATATATTGTTTTCCTTTCAATTCTTGCTCTAAAGGGGATAGGCAGGCTTGTTGATTTACAGAATATCTAACAATAAATCAGTACTATAATATCCGGCAGCATGTTTACAATGTGCAACCGATATTCATATGGGCAGGCCGTCGATATTTATTCAGCAGTTAATCGACACTAATTTCGATATATCGAAAGCAAATGACATTCTTTTATATCGATGTATTGGATTCCCTATATTTTTAAAAATATCAACAGGCCTATTAGCGGAGTACGTCTGGCGAGCAAATTAGCCATTTTTAGGTTAGAGGAAACCCCTACCACCTTTGAGGTCAGAAGTGATTTGTCGGCCAAAATCGAAGATGCATTTGTCACATTATTCTCGGAGAATGCTCGTTGTCGCATATCTGAAGTAGAAAAGGTTAAAATGATATTAGTAAACTGCAGGGGCATCCACGGTAAGGTCCCAACACTAGTATCTCTCGCCGGCCGGGGTGGCCGAGCGGTTCTAGGCGCTACAGTCTGGAACGACGCGACCGCTACGGTCGCATGTTCGAATCCTGCCTCGGGCATGGATGTGTGTGATGTCCTTAGGTTAGTTAGGTTTAAGTAGTTCTAAGTTCTAGGGGACTGATGACCTCAGAAGTTAAGTCCTATAGTGCTCAGAGCAATTTTAACTAGTATCGCTCATTGATGGTTATAATGCTCAGGTAGGTTTGGGGACCGAAAGCTGCTTGAAACTGAAAGTGAGTGGCAAAAAAATCTTAAACTTAGATTAGAGTATTTATCAGCATAGGTTAGTCGCAAGATGTACCGACGCATTTATTTGCAATACAGAGTTGGATAGCATCTAGTGAGGTTATCACCGACTCCGATTGTGAATTGATCTAGGTGACGTGAAGCATCAGAGGTGAGCCATAAATGGTATTTAGATACTTTTATGGACTTACAGACTACTTGCGTCAGGAGGTGTGGTGGTAGAGCACTTCTGACAGAACTTACAGAATTTCGTGACTATGTTTCCCGGCCATGCTATTGTAATAAGGCTGGGACTTCAAATTGTCCGTTATAGGTTGAGAAAGTGTTGCTGTCAAAACAGGAACCAGAGGCAGGGATTGATATGACAATATTCTGAATGTCTTGTTCAAAAATTACTTCGGACTGATAAAGAACTACCTCGTGAAGGTAACGTCTAAGACCTTCTAGCAACAAAAAGACCTGAACTCTCCATATAGTTCAACCAGAGAGCGGTATCAGTGATCATGAAGTTGTTGTAGTATCTATGACTGAGGATATATACAAAGAGTGTTAAGGAAAGGAGGAAAGTATTTTTGCTTACGAAGAGTGACAGGATACAAATTGCAAAGTGTCAACATAAAAAGTCCAGTGTTGGGATCGTCCCCGAACATGTGGGGCATGAGCCGTGGCCGTCTGCCGACAGTGCTCTTCGAGCAGTAAGATGATATCGTGGTTTGGTCTGTAACCAGTGTGAGCACCGGGCTCTCAACAAAAACACTGGGCAGAGTTTCCGGGTTTGACATAGTCCAGGAGATGCCTAGTGTAGCGTGTAGTGCAGTTGATAGTCAGCAGCAAGCAACAGCTTTCGTGATGAGAAGTGGTTCTTCGAGATGGTTCGCTAGCTAGGGACAGACGGAATGGTCTTACCTCTACAGTGGCGTCCCTCGTCAGGAGCCGTTGCGAATCCATTACGGCTCGTGGACCGTACTCAATGTTGCACTTTGTCTCGTTGTAGATCCTACTATGATATATGACCAGATTACTTTGAGCGGACTGATTTGCTTATAGAATGGAGGGCATATGGCTTAGTACGTTCTTTCAACAAGTTATCCGTTTTCTATAGAGAGCCAACCAGTGTACATCACCATAGTTTCCAGTCTGTTGTATTGTCGTTTACTAAGAGCTCACTGAGAGTTTAACGCAATGTAAGCTGTATTTAGAACGAAATGGAATGTTAAGTAATATGTATTCTGCTGCTTACACATACACTCCTGGAAATGGAAAAAAGAACAGATTGACACCGGTGTGTCAGGCCCACCATACTTGCTCCGGACACTGCGAGACGGCTGTACAAGCAATGATCACACGCACGGCACAGCGGACACACCAGGAACCGCGGTGTTGGCCGTCGAATGGCGCTAGCTGCGCAGCATTTGTGCACCGCTGCCGTCAGTGTCAGCCAGTTTGCCGTGGTATACGGAGCTCTATCGCAGTCTTTAACACTGGTAGCATGCCGCGACAGCGTGGACGTGAACCGTATGTGCAGTTGACGGACTATGAGCGAGAGCGTATAGTGGGCATGCGAGAGGCCGGGTGGACGTACCGCCGAATTGCTCAACACGTGGGGCGTGAGGTCTCCACAGTACATCGATGTTGTCGCCAGTGGTCGGCGGAAGGTGCACGTGCCCGTCGACCTGGGCTCCGGACCGCAGCGACGCACGGATGCACGCCAAGACCGTAGGATCCTACGCAGTGCCGTAGGGGACCGCACCGCCACTTCCCAGCAAATTAGGGACACTGTTGCTCCTGGGGTAACGGCGAGTACCATTCGCAACCGTCTCCATGAAGCTGGGCTACGGTACCACACACCGTTAGGCCGTCTTCCGCTCACGCCCCAACATCGTGCAGCCCGCCTCCTGTGGTGTCGCGACAGGCGTGAATGGAGGGACGATTGGAGACGTGTCGTCTTCAGCGATGAGAGTCGCTTCTGCCTTGGTGCCAATGATGGTCGTATGCGTGTTTGGCGCCGTGCAGGTGAGCGCCACAATCAGGACTGCATACGACCGAGGCACACAGGGCCAACACCCGGCATCATGGTGTGGGGAGCGATCTCCTACACTGGCCGTACACCTCTGGTGATCGTCGAGGGGACACTGAATAGTGCACGGTACATCCAAACCGTTATCGAACCCATCGTTCTACCATTCCTAGACCGGCAAGGGAACTTGCTGTTCCAACAGGACAATGCACGTCCGCATGTATCCCGTGCCACCCAACGTGCTCTAGAAGGTGTAAGTCAACTACCCTGGCCAGCAAGATCTCCGGATCTGTCCCCCATTGAGCATGTTTGGGACTGGATGAAGCGTCGTCTCACGCGGTCTGCACGTCCAGCACGAACGCTGGTCCAACTGAGGCGCCAGGTGGAAATGGCATGGCAAGCCCTTCCACAGGACTACATCCAGCATCTCTACGATCGTCTCCATGGGAGAATAGCAGCCTGCATTGCTGCGAAAGGTGGATATACACTGTACTAGTGCCTACATTGTGCATGCTCTGTTGCCTGTGTCTACGTGCCTGTGGTTCTGTCAGTGTGATCATGTGATGTATCTGACCCCAGGAATGTGTCAATAAAGTTTCCCCTTCCTGGGACAATGAATTCACGGTGTTCTTATTTCAATTTCCAGGAGTGTATTTTATCAAAAGTTGCTGTAAAATTCTGATCGAATATGTATGGTAACAGATAAACAGTGCTTCTTGTTCTGAAGTTTGTCAAGTAAAGTACTTTAAAGTTGGTGACTCTTTCAGCTCTGGTTGTTGTATAATAATTCAAAGACTGTTTCAAGCACATTCGGTTGTTGAAGTTAGGAAGAGTTGTCTTACTGTATGTGTGCGTCTATATTTGTGCTTACATGCAGTGTATAAGTTTGGTGTATTATAGGTAGCGTATTTATTGATTGAAAAGCCTTGAAAATATTATCGTTTACAAGGGTTGGGTTGGGCTGTTTTTGGGAAGGATGGGGAAGGAAGTCGGCCGTGCCCTTTCAGAGGAACCATCCCAGCATTTGCCTGGAGTGATTTAGGGAAATCACTGAAAACCTAAATTAGGAATAGCCGGAAGCGGGATTGAACCATCGTCCTCCCGAATACGAGTCCAGTGACGGTTACAAGGAACCTGTATCGTATACCGTAATAAACAAAGGTGTTTCGTTGTGACCACATTGTCACTCGGTTTTTACTTTCTTCATGAAAGCTTGCAAGACCGCGGATTCTGGAAATTACAATTGTAAACCAATATTTGTTATTTGCTTTTCTAAAGAACATCTTTTAACATTGATTCTTGTCATATTCAAGCACTAACGTTTGCTGCAAAATTTATTTAACTAGCTTAAAATTTTTAATAGTTTAATAATTGCTTTTATTTGGACTTGCTTTTAGTTAAATTCATTCTAGTCAAGAATATTATTTGCTATTGTTCATTATAGTGGAGTTTTATTATAAAGGAAAGGGTAAATATGTTCCGACAACTCGGGTATTGAGTTTCTTAAATAAGTTTCGTTAACGTATTTTGGTTTTTATTAAAGAGCAGCATCTTACCAATAGAACAACTATCTCCGTAATACCAATGGAAAAAAATTCGAAAGCATCGTTCAACATGCCTTCGACAAGTATGTTTCCAGCAAAGTCTTAAAGAATAGGAGAGACGCACTGTGATTTGATAGAAGAGTTAGAAAATGACTACGTAAACAGAGAGACCTTCATCACAGATCCGGTAGAAGTCAGACCCTAGCAGAAAAATAGAAGCTGAACGACTATGAAAATGTGTGAAAGGAGAGCAATGAGAAAAGCGTTCACTGTTGTCAACTGATCTGACTGAAAACTTAAGACGTTTTGGTCTTATGTAAAATCAGTAAACGGTTCGAAACCACATATCCAGACACTCACTGACACCTATTGCACTGAAACGGAGTACGTCATAGAGAAGGACGAAATCAGACTTCGCTCTTCCGTAACTGTTTTACGGCGGAACATCGTAACACGATCTCTCCTTTCAATCGTCGTACGAATTTCCAGATGGCAGATGTTGAGATAAGTGATCCCGGAACAGAAAAAACAATCGTTTTGTAGCAGAAATCATCACGACCAAAGGAGACACCTCTAAGATTCCATAGAGTTTAAGTTAAAGAGCTTGCTCCCCTTCTAGCAGCAGCTTTTCGTAGGTCGCTGGAACAACGAAGGGGACATAGCGACTGGAAAAAGCGCAGGTCATTCCCGTTTTCAAGAACGGTAGAACAGATGCACTCAGTTATAGGCCTATTTCAATGACACCAATCAGATATAGAGTTATGGAACATTGTATTTTCCCATGTATCCTGACGTTTCAGGAGAACGAAAATCACCGCTATGAAAATCAACAGGGATTCCGCAGAAACAGATCCTGCGAAACTCAGTTCGCTCTGTTACTACATCGGCACTTAGGTTTATTCTTTGTTGCTGGACCTAAGGAGTGCATTTGACATCGTCACGCACTGCCGATTAGTGCGAAAATACGACCTAACCGAGTATCGGATTTGAGACTGCATTCAAGACTTCCTTCCAGATAGAATTCAACAGGTCGGTATTAATGGAACACAACTGACAGATGTAAAGATAGTGATAGGACAGTTGCTGTTAAGAATGTATATACAAGGTGTAGTAGAATGCGTTGGAAGGTCTTTAAGGCTGTTCGCAGATGGTGTGGTTGTTTGTAAGAAGGTCGCAACTCCGGAAGACAGTAGGGATTTGCTAAAAGTCCTTCAGAGGATTGATGAATTGTGCAAGGAGAGCCAGTTGACCCTCAACGTAAGTAAATGTAACATATTGCACATAAATAGCAAAATAAATCTGCTACTGCACAACTAAACTGTTGACGACAAGTTACTGGTAACAGTAAAAAGTAAAATATCTAGGAATAACTATCTGGAGTGACCTTAGGCCGAATGATCACGTAAAACAAATAATAAGAAAAGCAGATGAGCGACTGACGGTATTCATAAGAAGAACCAAAAGTAAAGCAACTCATACCTTAAAGAAGTTGCTTAGTAGGCGTTCATTCGACAGATTCTCAAGTGTCGTTCATCAGCGTGGGAGTTTTTCCATTTAGGACTCATACATGAGACAGAGAAAATCCAACGAAGAGCTGCATGATTCGTCATAGGATCGTTTAGTCCACGCGAGAGCGTTGCAGAGATGCTCAACAAACTCCAGCGGCAGAGGCTACAAGAGAGGCGCTGTGAACCACAGAGAGGTTTCCTGTTCAAATTTCGAGAGAGTACTTTCCAGGAAGAGTCGAACAACCACAACAGAAAATTCGAGAAATTAGAGGTAAGGCAGAAGGCTACCTTTCAATCATTTTTCCCACGCCCCATTCGCGAATGGAACAGGGAAAGGGTGATCAGTTGGTAGTGCCAGAAGTACTCTCCGACACCCACCGTTAGGTGGGTTTTGGTGTACTGACGTAGATACGTGCAACCTGACTATTATTTTTTTGGTAAAAAAGGAGTTTAACTTGAAAATGGACTGACAAGTCAAACTGCAAACGGATTGAAGAGTCTATAGCAAGTAAGCTGTACATTCTTCTTCACTTGTCATCAACTGGAAACACAGCCTCCTGCTTTAAAAAGACGTTTATGTTTGAAAAGCAAAAATAGAGCATCCTCGTTAAATAACTAGATGTTGGCTGGGTTCTCTTTAACGGAATGGCTCTCCCATAGCTCGGCACCCCATTCTCCTTTTTACTCTGACAACGTGGCGCCACATGCATACTTCACAAGTCATGTCACAGCAGCCTGCGCGTGCGGTATGGGCTGTATTTGATGTTAGTTCACTCCTTCATTAAAATGGCAGTGAGTTAAGTACAAACGAAAATGTTGTTTCGGCAGCAGTCTGGCGGCGATCCTGATCGGTTTGGAGACCTGTGGGAACCGTGACCTCAGAAGGCCTTGGCCGTAACAACAACCTTGAGAGGGCAGGCGCTAGAGGACGTTAAGAAGCGAGGTAATCCTGCACTTTACATTCTTCGAGGCTCCTCGGGGAGAGAGGAAACATTGTGACTCGAATACTTCTGCAGGCAGTGGTTGTGACTGCCCCGACGAAGATGCTGTGTGACGTCTCGTTTAGTCTCGGCTCGATGGTGATGGGTGTCCCTGTCGTGATGACGTGGAACGGCGTCCGTCGATCACGACAACGCCAATCTGTAACTATTATAGAAACAAACTCCTCGCGCGGTGTGGTTATGTTTCAGATATTCCCTCCCAAAACTGATTTCAACGTCTCGATGAAGCAGCACGCAGGAGTGTGTGCACCGCCCTTGCTTGTAATTAAAGCACTGGTGTTCGATGTCTATCGTTCTTCTCCACTTATAAATACAGCGATTGCACAAATCGATAACGCCATGACTCCCTCGATCGGAAATGATAACCAAAAGTTCGACAGACTTTTCAGATTACGCGAACTTGCTGACTGTAGTTCTTATGTCGGTTTGGGAATGGATATTCGACCGTTGAAAATATAATGTCTTCAATCATCAATCCACCATCCAAGCCAATGGCACATCATGAGTTTTGCTAGAATATTGAGTTGTAAATTATTATTCCGTCGTCAAGGCGTCACTACGTCGCGTATTCAACATCTACATGACGTAATTCCAGAGATAACACACCCTTGAACAATGTTCATAATGCGTCATATTTCGGTGTAAACTTATTGCTGTTTACAGTTAAATTGTCACTAAATCACTTTTCACTTTTATGTTGTACGAAGAATCAGTTAATTCCACAAATACACTTTAAATGTCCATTAAACGATGTGTGCGACACGAAGAACTGGTTCAAAATGGTTCAAATGGCTCTGAGCATCATGGGACTTAACTTGTAAAGTCATCAGTCCCCTTGAACTTAGAACTACTTAAATCTAATCAACCTAAGGACATCACACACATCCATGCCCGAGGCAGGATTCGAAACTGCCGTCACGCAGTTCCAGAGTGCAGCGCCTAGAACCACTCGGCCACTCCGGCCGGCACACGAAAAATTAAAGTTGAATTAAGGTTTATTGTTTTTCGTAATTGTTTGTCCCTAAACTGATTCATACGCACTACTCTTTCATTCAGGGAATTGCGTCTTTTAACATCAGCAATTGTGACTTTGACGATAGCTTCTGAGAACGCGGCGCAATTGTAAGTTCTTCGTGATTGCGTTTACCTGTTGGCTACTCAAGTCTAATAACTGAGTCTACGTCGGCGATCGTTCTCTTTCCGTGTCCTTTTATGTTCCTGACTATTATCACGAAGGTTAAGTCCCATCACAAATCAAAAATCATACGAGTTATTTTTCTGTCACGTATATCATCTATCCCGTTATCTGTCTAAACGGTAAAGATGATTTACTTCAGTCCGACTTCTGATTAATACTTACCACTGTTGCCAAAGTACAAGAGAGAAGTGAAGTTAACATCTCCATTGCCGAGTTAAACTGTAGTCACAGTGAACTTACAGCTCGATGCGGCTACAACTCTCTTCTAGGATAAATGTTGTCTTTGGTCAATTTATGATCTGGACTTTAACCTTCGTAAATAACAAGTTTTGAATTCTTTTTTTAAAGTTTCTGTTTCGTATCATATGGTATTCTTCCATCAAGTCCTTTCTTTATGATAAGCATTAGTATTTACTTAACATTCTTGTTAATCTGTCAAGAGTGTAAATTTGGTTATCAGTAGCTGTCATCACTGTCAAGATGACTGATGTTTCTGCTTCTTTTTGCAAGAAAAGGGAGTTCATTACGGGTTCTATAAAGGGGGTGTTACAGCTGTAAACACATTACATGTCGATAGGATTTGCAATTATCAACATAAGCTTTTCTCTTCATATGCACCTGTCGTTCCTGCAGTCCGCAGCTCCTGGTGTAGTGGCTAGCGTGTCTACATCTGGACTCACGGGGCCCCGGGTTCGATTCCCAGCTGGGTTGGGGATTTTCTCTGCCCGGGGACTGGGTGTTTGTGTTGTCCTCATCATTTCATCATCATCATCATCATCATCATCATCATCATTCATGACAGTGGCTAGCTTGGAGTGTGTAAAAAAAATTGGACTGTGAAAAAATTGGGACTCTGTATGGGCGCTGATAACTGTGCAGTTGAGCGCCCCGCAAACCAAACATCATCATCATCGCACCAGCGCTCTGAAGAACCTGTTGCAAGAAAACATTTCACTGAACGCTGGTATGGCTCAGTCGCTAGCGGGAAGTGTGGCCAAAGACGGGAAGAGATAAACGCAGCGCTGTTGCTCTGCGAAATGGTGGGGGCAACGGGTGAGCGTCAGAACAGGTTGGCAGCGAGGAGCAGCGCACCAGACGCAGGTAGCAAGGCGACGCCTGCGGTCCACATCAGCCCGTGAGTACACATGCTGTTTGCTTTGGCGTACGAAATGTGGTATGGGGCTTTGAGCCGCCCAATCCATGTACCTCTTGTTTCATCCAACATTATGCGTGCGTCAGAATCTCCCAAAAGTTGTAGACTTGTAGACGCCTCACTTTCAGATTACGTTCATCACCAACCACTCAATTAATTTGTGATCTTCAGACGTGAATGCAAGGCCTTAATAACCTTATCTTTCAAATTTAGTTAGAAAGAATGCTATCGTGAAACTGCGTGTTGCTAGGGATAAGCAGAACACCATTCCGAACAAGTTACATACATTTTTCTGTCACTTTACTTATAGAGTTCAGGAAATGAAGAATTACCATCACCTGCGCCACAGGCCACGTTAAGATAATATAGCTCTCTTCATTCGGTATGGCCGACCGGTTCTGGGCGCTGCAGTCTGGAACTGCGAGACGACTACGGTAGCAAGTTAGAATCCTTCCACGGACATGGATGTGTGTGGTGTCCTTAGGTTAGTTAGGTTCAAGTGGTTCTAAGTTCCAGGGGACTGATGACCTCAGATATTATGACCCGTAGTGCTCAGAGCCATGTTTATAACGTGATCTAGAACACAGAGACCTGGCAAGCCCAAGTTGACGACGTGAGTCTTGACGTCGGGAAAGCCTTCGATTGAGTTCAGTATAACCGCCTAATTGTTTAGAGAAAATCAAATTTTAAAGAACTCCTCCCAAGTGCATTGCACCTTACGGTGATACACAGTGTTCATCGGGTATTGTCGCTTCTTCTTTACGGCCAGCAAAACACAAGCATTTTCTGTGAACTGTCCCAGGGACCGATCCGTAGTGGAAGGGATGGGGGGAGTGGGGGTAATGAGGTGGTTTATACCACCCCGTTCCCCATCCAAGAAATGGCAAAACATTTTAGAAGACTTTGCATTTTTGTATCCACAATTTTCCAAATTTCACATGGTACTTTACAGTTAATGTCCTGCGCACATACTAGGTAGGTAAAGGAGCGCATTCACAGGCTTACTGTTCGTGCTGTCAACAACAAATCCGACGCCACTTGGGGGAACTGCTTGTCCCTAACAACCCAAGCATTGAACCGAAGTAAGGCCACTCACAGTTTAATGTGGAATTCGAACTACACGTTGCTTCATGCAGTTCCTCATGTCGTTAACAGTTGAAGGCTCTGTTAAAACGAAGACGTTCTTGGTCCTATCGATATTCGATCCAGCGACCTCTCTTTTCGGTCAGGAACTTAATATTTTTTCCCATTCTGTTCGTTATTGTTCTCGGCATTTGGTCTGGGAGGATGTCACATGACAACACACCTAGTTGAGCGTTCAATACTTAACTCAGTTTCTTTTTATTACAGAGGGTCAGCAGACCCCTGTCCGCCTGTTTAGCTGGGTGATGAAGTACCTGCCTTCCATGCCCAGAACCCAGGTTCGATTCCAGGCCGGGTTGGAGATTTTCTCCGCTCTGGGAGTAGGTGTTGTGTTGTCAGCATCATCGGCTGCTAGTCGCCTATTGTGGCACCGACTGAAATAAGACTTGCACTAGGTGACCAGCAATGCCATGCGATCATTTCATTTACCAGACCCATGGCAACACGTTGAACTACCGAGCCGGTACAGTTACATGATCATGCTCGACAAGGATACATGTTGTTCATCTACACGTTGAATTAGTTTGTGGGTATCAAAATTTGGGACCTATATGGCCGTATATTTTTATTGCATTAACTTATAAGCTTAAATTATTTACTACGCCAATAAACTTACTGTTTGATACAAATTTCAAATTGATACCTTTACCCGTTCCTTGGAAAAACGGGTTTTAAAAGAGGGACAGACAGAAAAATGGACAATAAAGTGGCCCTGTCAGCGTTTCCTTCTGACCTTTTGAAGCACGGATCTTTAAAAACAAGTATGATCTCCTAACCGTAGGCTGAAATAACTCAAAGAAACCGCATTCCCCTCATCTACACGCTTCATTGCCATTCACTACTAATCTGTGTTCACAGCCATAGTGCTTACTGATGTACTGGATATGATTGGCACTCACTTAGATGCATACTGCGGAAATAATTACATTGTCAGTGTAATGCGAGATTGTGTCTATTACAGTTCTCAAATTAATTGTATGCCACATCTACTTCTCAGATTTTCGGATATATGTAATGTTCATTTGCTAGATTTCTCTAAATTTAAATATCTTGTAAGCCATACTACAGCGATATAATATACATTGCTGTATAGAAATTAATACTATACTAAAACATTTCAGATATTTTATCACAAATATTGTTGAAATCGTAGATATCTGTGTAATTTTGATGTGGGTTGGCGCAAGTTATACAGTCTAAGACAAATAAAGCGACACACAACGAAGGAATTATCCGAACACTACGGAAATCTGTAGATTTACAAGAAAATGGTTACAATTTCATTAAATTTGTGTAATTTATTCGAGAGAAAGAGCTTCACGTATTAAGCAGGTCAATAACTCGTTGGTCCATCTCTGGCATTATCAGTTATTCGTCTTTTCACTGATTGATAGAAATATTTGATGTCGTTCTGAGGGATATCGTGATAAATTTTGTCCAGTCATTGTGTTGGATTCCCAAAGACCCTATCTAGTTGAAGGACCTTCCCCGTAATGCTCGAAACCTTCTCAACTGGGGAGAGATCCGGCGACCGTGGGGGCCAAGGCATGGTTTGGGACGCGCGAAGACAAACAGAAGAAACTCTCGCCTTGTGCAGGTGGTCATTATCTTGCTGAAATGTAAGCCCAGGATGGCTTGTCGTGAAGGGCGACAAAACTGGGCGTAGAATATCGTCGACGTACCGCTGTAAGGGTGCCTCGGATGACAACCAGAGCGGTCATGCTATGAAATAAAATGGCACCCTAGGCCACCACTTCTGGTTTTTGGGCCATATGGCAGGTGATAGTCAAGTTGGTATCCCACCGTTCTCCTGGGAGCCTTCACATACGGCTTTGGCAGTTATTGGGGCCTACAATCTCATTGACTGGATTACAACTGTCTTCGTTGATGAGTCCCGTTTCGAAATAAGCCCCAATGACTAGTGAAGGAGCGTCTGGAGGCGTCGTGGAGAGCAGAGGGGTACTAACCTGTCACCTGCCATACGGCCCGACAACCAGATGTGATGATTTGGGGTACCGTTCCATTTCCTCGGAGGATCCCTTTGGTTGTCGTGCGTGCCACCATTAGAACACAGTTTTACATCGACGATAATCTAAGACCCATTTTTTTTGTCCTTCATGGCGGCAAGATAACACGTTCCCGCAAATGGTGAGATTTCTAGTGCTTGGCTTGTTTTTGCCAAACCCTACCTTGTCAAGCAAAATAGCAGGATCTCGCCCCAGTTAAGAGCGTTTCGAGCGCTATGGTCAAGACCAACCAGCTCGGAATTTTGATGATATAATGCACCAACTCGACAGATTTTGGCACAATGTGCCTCAGAGGACATCCGACAACTCTACCAATCAGTGACAAACCGAACAACTGCTTGAATAAAGGACAGAGGTGGACCAACGCTTCACTAACTTGCTCAATTTTTGAAGCACTTTCTCTTGAATAAATAATCGAATATTTCTGAAACTGTACTCATTTGTTTATCTCTGCGTGTACGTCGCATCTACCGATTTCCCATTCGGATTGTTGGTTAGTGGTGCATCGTAATTTTTTATTGTCTTCAAAGTGTTCTTGTGGGGCAGCGAAGTAGTAAAGAAGTGTGAATACTGAACCTGAACCCAAGATCTGCGCATGAGCTTTGCTTACATAAACAGGCATACGATTGAGATGTGAGGGATCTTGACTCCAGTGACCTGTAATCGGTGACATACATATCTCTGACGAATCCATCATTGCGGAAAAATTGCATTCATAAATGAACAGACAGCTCATGCCATACCAATGATGCTGTTCGTCATCTTGCTAGAAGGCTAGCTGATGTCCATATTTATTCAGGAAACTCAGTGGTGAGGTTTCGGTGTGTGATTGTGATTTCGACTTCGTAAAGTAGGAAAACACAGTTGTAGTCGTATCAACAAAACAGATCCCACATCGTTGATGTTCATTTCTTCCATATGAGCAACTGTTTCCAAGAGCGAAACATGTTAATCCCTCACCTGACCACTCGCTTGAACCGTGGCTTCATTAACAAGAACTGGAGTTGAAAGGAAGGCCTTCTTATATCATCTCCAGGACAGCTCCGCAGTTTTACACTGAAGCACCAAAAAAACTGGAATAGGCATGTGTATTCAAATACAGAAGTATGTAAACAGGCAGAATACGGTACTGCTGTCGGCAGTGCCTATCTAAGACAAGTGTCTGGCGCAGTTGTTAGATCGGTTAGTGCTGCTATAATGGCAAGTTTTCAAGATTTAAGTGAGATTGACCGTGGTGTTGTTGTCGAACCACGAGCGGTGGCACACAGCATCTCCGAACTAGCATGAAGTGAGGATTTTCCCGTACGGCCTTTTCACGAGTGACAGGGAATATCAGGAATACGGTAAAACACCAAATCTCCGACATTGCCACTGCCGGAAAAAGACCCAGCAAGAACGGGACCAACGACTACTGAAGACAACCGTTCAACGTGACAGAATTGCAACCCTTCCTCAAATTGCTGCAGATTTCAGTGCTGGGTCATGAATAACTGTCAGCGTGCGAACCATTTAGCGAAACATCATCGATATGGGCTTTCTGAGCCGAAAACCCACTCGTGTAGACTTGATGACGACACAAAGCTTTACGTCCCGTCTGGACCCGTCAACACCGACATTGGACTGTTGATGAAAGGAAACATGTTGCCTGGTCGGATGAGTGTCGTATCAAATTGCTTCGCACACATGGACGTGTATGGGTATGGAGACCACCTCATGAATCCATGGACCCTTCATGTCAGCAGGGGATTGTTCAAGCTGGTGGAGTCTCTGCAGTGGTGTGGGGTGTGAGCAGTTTGAGTGATATGGGACCTCTGACACGTCTAGATACGACTCTGACAAGTGACACGTACGTAAAAATCCTGTCTGGTCACTTGCATCCATTCATGTCCCTTGTTAATTCCGATGGACTGGGGAAATACCAGCAGGAAAATGCGACATCCAAAACGTCAATAATTGCTACAGAGTGGCTCCAGGAACATTCTTCTGTGTTTCAACATTTCCGCTAGCCAGCAAATTCCAAAGACATGAGCATTATTGAACATATCTGGCATGCCTTGCAACGTGCTGTTCAGAAGAGATCTCCACCCACTCGTACTCTTACTGATTTATGGGGAGCCCTGCAGGATTGATGGTGTCACTTCCCTTCAGCACTACTTCAGACATTAGTCGAGTGTATGCCACGTCCTGTTGTGGCACTTCTGCGTACTCTTGGAGGGCCGGCCCGATATAAGACAGGCGTACCAGTTTCTTTGGCTCTTCATTGTATTTGCTCCCTTTGGCATTACAGGCAAGTGCCTGCAGAAGCTGTAATCTGTGCAGTCTCATTTTTCTCTAGTTAGCAAGGGGAAACTACGGCCGTAATTTTTCCCGAGGGCATGCAGCTTCACTGTATGATTAAATGATGATGGCGTTCTCATGGGCGGGGACTACTCAAGAGGATGTTATCAGGAGAAAGAAAACTGGCGTTCTACGAATCGGAGCGTGGAATGTCAGATCCCTTAATCGGTCAGGTAGGTTAGAAAATTTAAAAAGGGAAATGGATAGGTTAAAGTTAGATATAGTGGGAATTAGTGAAGTTCGGTGGCAGGAGGAACAAGACTTTTGGTCGGGTGACTACAGGGTTATAAACACAAAATCAAATAGGGGTAATGCAGGAGTTGGTCTAATAATAAATAGGAAAATAGCAATGCGGGTAAGCTACTACAAACAGCATAGTGAACGCATTATTGTGGCCAAGATAGATACAAAGCCCACACCTACTACTGTAGTACAAGTTTATATGCGAACTAGCTCTGCAGATGACGAAGAAATTGAAGAAATGTATGATCAAATAAAAGAACTTATTCAGATAGTTAAGGGTGACAAAAATTTAATATTTATGGGTGACTGGAATTCGGTAGTAGGAAAAGGGAGAGAAGGAAACGTAGTAGGTGAATATGGACTGGGGCAAAGAAATGAAAGAGGAAGCCGCCTGGCAGAATTTTGCACAGATCACAACTTAATCATAGCTAACACTTGGTTCAAGAATCATAAAAGAAGGCTGTATACATGGAAGAAGCCTGGAGATACTAAAAGGTATCAGATGGATTATATAAGTAAGACAGAGATTTAGGAATCAGGTTTTAAATTGTAAGACATTTCCAGGGGCATATGTGGACTCTGACCACAATCTATTGGTTATGACCTGTAGATTAAAACTAAAGAAACTGCAAAAAGGTGGGAATTTAAGGAGATGGGACCTGGATAAACTAAAAGAACCAGAGGTTGTACAGAGTTTCAGGGAGAGCATAAGGGAGCTATTGACAGGAATGGGGGAAAGAAATACGGTGGAAGAAGAATGGGTAGCTTTGAGGGTTGAAGTAGTGAAGGTAGAAGAGGATCAAGTAGGTAAACAGACGAGGGCTAGTAGAAATCCTTGGGTAACAGAAGAAATATTGAACTTAATTGATGAAAGGAGAAAATATAAAAATGCAGTAAATGAATCAGGCAAAAAGAATACAGACATCTCAAAAATGAGATCGACAGGAAGTGCAAATGGCTAAGCAGGGATGGCTAGAGGACAAATGTAAGGATGTAGAGGCTTATATCACTAGGGGCAAGGTAGATGCTGCCTACAGGACAATTAAAGAGACCTTTGGAGATAAGAGAACCACTTGTATGAACATCAAGAGCTCAGATGGAAACCCAGTTCCAAGCAAAGAAGGGAAAGCAGAAAGGCGGAAGGAGTATATAGAGGGTCTATACAAGGACGATGTACTTGAGGACAATATTATGGAAATGGAAGAGGATGTAGATGAAGATGAAATGGGAACACGATACTGCGTGAAGAGTTTGACAGGGCACTGAAAGACCTGAGTCGAAACAAGACCCCCGGAGTAGACAACATTCCATTGGAACTACTGACGGCCTTGGGAGAGCCGATCCTGACAAAACTCTACCATCTGGTGAGCAAGATGTATGAGACAGGCGAAATACCCCCAGACTTCAAAAAGTATATAATAATTCCAATCCCAAAGAAAGCAGGTGTTGACAGATGTGAAAATTACCGAACTATCAGTTTAATAGGTCGCAGCTGCAAAATACTAACGCCAATTCTTTACAGACGAATGGAAAAACTAGTAGATACCGACCTCGGGGAAGATCGGTTTGGATTCCGTAGAAATGTTGGAACACGGGAGGCAATACTGTCCCTACGACGTATCTTAGAAGCTAGATTAAGGAAGGGCAAACCTACGTTTCTAGCATTTCTAGACTTAGAGAAAGGTTATGACAATATTGACTGGAACACTCTCTTTCAAATTCTGAAGGTAGGAGGGGTAAAATACAGGGAGCGAAAGGCTATTTACAATTTGTACAGAAACCAGATGGCAGTTATAAGAGTTGAGGGATATGAAAGGGAAGCAGTGGTTGGGAAGGGAGTGAGACAGGGTTGTAGTCTCTCCCCGATGTTATTCAATCTGTATCTTGAGCAAGCAGTGAAGGAAACAAAAGAAAAATTCGGAGTAGGTATTAAAATCCATGGAGAAGAAATAAAAATGTTGAGGTTCCCCGATGACATTGTAATTCTGTCAGAGACAGCAAAGGACTTGGAAGAGCAGTTGAACGGAATGGATAGTGTTTTGAAAGGAGGATATAAGATGAACATCAACAAAAGCAAAACGAGGATAATGGAATGTAGTCGTATTAAGTCGGGTGATGCTAAGGAATTAGATTAGGAAATGAGACATTTAAAGTAGTAAAGGAGTTTTGCAATTTGGGGAGCAAAATAAATGATGATGGTCGAAGTAGAGAGGATATAAAATGTAGACTGGCAATTGCAATGAAAGCGTTTCTGAAGAAGAGAAATTTGTTAACATCGAGTATAGATTTAAGTGTCAGGAAGTCATTTCTGAAAGTATTTATATGGAGTGTAGCCATATATGGAAGTGAAACATGGACGATAAATAGTTTGGACAAGAAGAGAATAGAAGCTTTCGAAATGTGGTGCTACAGAAGAATGCTGAAGATTAGATGGGTAGATCACATAACTAACGAGGAAGTATTGAACAGGATTGGGGAAAAGATAAGTTTGTGGCATAACTTGACCAGAAGAAGGGATCGGTTGGTAGGACATGTTCTGAGGCATCAAGGGATCACCAATTTAGTATTGGAGGGCAGCGTGGAGGTTAAAAATCTTAGAGGGAGACCAAGAGATGTCTACACTAAGCAGATTCAGAAGGATGTAGGTTGCAGTAGGTACTGGGAGATGAAGAAGCTTGCACAAGATAGAGTAGCATGGAGAGCTGCATCAAACCAGTCTCAGGACTGAAGACCATAACAACAACAACGTAAGTAACCAAAAATTGAGTTTTAGGATAACACATCGACTACTAGGTGTCTGTGTGCTCTGCTTGAAAAACTCCCAGATTGTCCTATCGTCTTCCTCAGAAATCTGCGATCCATCCGATATATTTTCCTTTCACTTTGACTGTCCTGGAAGCGTCGATACCACATTCTTGTAAGACAACGTCTATGTACTACTAAATCTGCATCTAATTACAGACTGCTCTGAGACAACAGCACTGGCTTCACTAACTCAATAATGGAAAACGTCGTAAGCAGTGTGGCCACTTCGCGAATAATAACACAGCTGAGTGGAATTCTCCTTTGGCAAATGGTTACTGTGCATGTGCAACAATGTCTACTTCAGAACTCACATTGTACACTTTTAGGATAGGATCTCTACAAGTAAAAAGGCGTGGTGCATGCACAGAATTTTAGATTGAAGAATTACTAGAGTACAAGTTCCAAGAGTGCAGAAACTCATTACTTCCTACAACGGACTCGGTATCTATTATCCAAAAGTATAAAGTAAGTGAAACTCGAATTATTAGAGAGGGGTATTGTCAGTTTTCCATCCTACATGAAAGGGTACGGGAAGTGGTATAGTACACTGTATATGTTACGTGACACACATTTGGTGTCCTATGGAGTATCGTTATACTTAATTCACCAGTGAGTTAAGATATACATTAGTCGATAGAATACGGAAAATGTTTTCAAGGATTATGTGGATTTCACGCAGCCTCCTTGTTTTTAATATAGTTAGCACGTTAAATTTAAGAAAATCTTTCTTAGGTAACAATTCGCTTTTTAATTGTTACCCCAGGTTGAACACATTTCCTTCTTTTTCTTTTTCATTTTACGTTGTGTTTTCAGTGCTTCCTTGTGAATCTATCTTGAGGTATAGTTAATTCGTTTCAGTAATATCACTGAGTTCGTAGATCAGCACAGTGACTGAACAGACGTTCACCCATGCGTTATGGTTACCATGAGGTCAAAAAGTAATAGAATCGTAGGGGGCTTTACACTTATCTGAGTCCTCGCTCCTATTGTTTTCTTCCCACTCCCTTTTTTTACATCGCTACTTCAGCATTTAAGTTATTTGTATCCTCCATTCCTCTCATAAACGTTGTTTCTGGCATGTGTATGAGCAGTTTCAGACTGAATCGCGGAATCAGCATGATTTGGTCCTTAAAGATCAGAAGTCGCAGATTCCTGCCATTCTCAGTACGAGGGCGATCTGATAACTGAAGAAAACCTCACAATTTACTGGATGACCTGTTTCGACATAAGCTACGTAGACGTCATCGGACCTTATGCTTTAAAATATTACAACATATTGTCCATCGGTGTTGCAAGTCGTTTCATATTGCATGTACACTTCCCAGTACGTGCAAGTATATGTAGAGATCTGTATGGAACTGGGAAGTGTGCAAGCAACGTGAAACGAGTTGCAACAGTGATGGTCAATGTGTTGTAATATTTTAAAGCATAAGATCCGATTACGGCAGCGTAACTCTGTCCAAACAGGTCACCCAAAGAAATGTTTCATTCAGCGCTCTTGGCTTGTGAAGTTTCCACTTGTTGCCCTGGTAGAATGAAACTATGAAGTTATCAGTGGAATATTTCGATGGATTCCGTAACTATAATCTTTTCTGTCAAATATTTGCCTATCACGCCACCCAAGGAATAATTTGTCACTGAATCAGTAGCTGAAGACAATGAGACCTGCATATACTACATGATGTGTTTGAAGAGCTTAAGGATTGACAGTGAGAATGGCAAGAGAGACCGTCCTACTACCACCATCTCGTACGCAGTCAACATTTGAAGTCCTCGCGACGACCAGCCGACGAAGTTATGGTTAACAGAAATGGTGTCTTTCAGGATGCGGGCTGTGCAACAACATCTGTAGGCGGGAGCGATTTGTGTAATTGTGCAGACGGCCGAGCCCGTTGCGGAACATTCTTAGGTGGTTTACAAGAGTCATTCTAATGAGATTATCCCGGCAACTCACTTGATTCATCTCTCCTTCCATTACATCAAATATTTTACGTCAATAATTACTGTGTACAAGCCTTGTTTGTAAATGAGCGTTATGGCCATCAAGCAAATGGACATATAAGTATCGGTTTGCAAACAATGAAGAATTATCATTTCAATGTACCACTGGTACGATTGGTCTGACTTCTTTTCTGGCGACGTACACTACTGGCCATTAAAATTGCTACACCATGAAGATGACGTGCTACAGACGCGAATTTTAACCAATAGGAAGAAGATGCTGCGATATGCAAATGATTAGCTTTTCAGAGCATTCACACAAGGTTGGCGCCGGAGGCGACACCTACAACGTTCTGACTTGAGGAAAGTTTCCAGTCAACTTCTCATACACAATCAGCAGTTGACCGGCGTTGCCTCATTTAAGAAGGTGAAATGCGTACCATAAGGTTTCTGCATTTGATAAAGTTCAGATTGTAGCCTATCATGACTGAGGTTTATCCTATCACGACATTGCTGCTCGCGTTGGTCCAGATCCAATGACTGTTAGCAGAATATGGAATCGGTGGGTTCAGGATGGTAATACGGAACGCCGTGATGGACCCCATAGGCCTCGTTTCACTAGCAGTCGAGATGACAGGCATCTTATCCGCATGGCTGCAACGGACCGTGGAGCCACGTCTCGATCCGTGAGTCAACAGATGGGGACGTTTGCAAGACCACAACCACCTGCGCGAACAGTTTGACGACGTTTGCAGCAGCATGGACAATCAGCTCGTAGACCATGGCTGCGGTTACCGTTGACGCTGCATCTCAGGCAGGAGCGCCTGCGATGGTGTACTCAACGATGAACCTGGGTGCACGAATAGTAAAACGTCATTTTTTCGGATGAATCCAGGTTCCGTTTACAGCATCATGACGGTCGCATCCTTGTTTGGCGACGTCGAGGTGAACGCACATTGGAAGCGTGTATTCGTCATCGCCATACTAGCGTATCACCCGGCGGATTGGTATGGGGTGCCATTGGTTACACGTCTCGGTCACCTCTTTTTGGCATTGACGGCATTTTGAACAGTGGACGTTACATTTCAGATGTGTTACGACCCGTGGCTCTACCCTTCATTCGATCTCTGAAAAACGCTACATTTCAGCAGGATAATGCACGACCGCATGTTGCAGGTCCTGTATGGACCTTTCTGGTTACAGAAAATGTTCGACTGCTGCCCTGGTCAGCACAGTCTCCATATCTCTCACCAACTGAATACGTCTGATCAGTGGTGGCCGAGCAACTGGCTCATCAGAATACGTCAGTCACTACTCTTGATGAACTGTGGTATCATGTTGAAGCTGCATGGGCAGCTGTACCTGTACACGCCATCCAAGCTCTGTTTGATTCAATGCCCAGGCGTATCAAGGCCGTTATTACGACCAGAGGTGGTTGTTCTGGGTACTGATTGCTCAGGATCGATGCACCCAAATTGCGTGAAAATGTAATCACATGTCAGTTCTAGTATAATATATTTTTCCAATGAATACCCGTTTATCATCTGCATTTCTTCTTGGCGTAGCAATTTTATTGGCCAGTAGTGTATTTTAGGTGTGACTAAGCCATGTCACATACATTCCTAAACGGAATGTTACAGTTAACTTTGGCTAAGATATCTCGTGCTTATCAATTTTTACGAATATATGTGCGGAGGGTTTCATTGGCTACTCTGCGAATGCTCAGCAAGAACTCTCCGACAGGCAAGGCCACCAACAGGAGGCGAGCTTCGCTATAAAGCCTTGAACCGCCGCTGCTAGCACTGTGAGACTTACTTCTGACAGGGGAATAACCGCGTGGCGGCGCCGTACGCCAAAAAAGCACCGAGTCGTAGTCGACGTCACTTCGCGCACCCGAGGCTCACGAGAAGCACAGGCAGTGGCGCGTGCGTCACAGCACGTGAGACTGCAGGCTGTACGAGTGCCAGTAGCCGTCTCCGACGGGGAGCGAGTAACACAGACGAGTGTAAAAACTTTACACACTGCACGTTGAAATGCTTGTAAGGTCTCCACAGCACTCGACAAAGTTGAGACCTTGACCTTCAGTGGATACCCTTGCAGTTACGTATTCACTTGCAGCGGGCCTTCTTGCTCGGAGGCGAGCTTTCGCGAAGTGTGGCGGACAAGCCGGATAGTGTGACGTCACAAGCTCGTTGCGCGGATGGGGGGGGGGAGGGGGGGGGGGTCGTGAACATTTCCTCGTGGACCCCGGCACACAAGCGGCTTGTGCGCCCGATCTACAGAAATGAGAGTGGACATCGTTTCCCAGTGTAAGAAACAGCAGCGGCGCAGTAAAGGCAGCTACGAAGAACCAAGGTTTGCGACCACCAAAGCGAAATCCATAGCGATAGTAGCGTAAATGCATTTGTCTGCCAGCAGCTGCCTGATTGCTTCGTCGTATTCCAACATGGAAGACGCTCGCTTCAGTGTTCTTTAATTACAGCAGAATTCCCGGTGACTTAGGTTTTTGTGTGTTAGTGATCCCAAAAGTGGTTATGAGCAAAGTCAGACGTCTTTGTGTAAAATTGCATGCACCAACAATTATGGTGCAAATGGCTCTCAATACTATGGGACTTAACTTCTGAGGTCATCAGTCTTCTAGAACTTAGAACTACTTAAACCTAACTAACCTAAGGACATCACACACATCCATGCCCGAGGCAGGATTCGAACCTGCGACCGTAGCGGTCGAGCGGTTCCAGACTGTAGCGCCTAAAACCGCTCGGTCACCTCGGCCGGCCAACAATTATGAAACCTCCCCATAGTGTAACAGGCTTTCTTGAAAGAAGTATCTTTCCTGTCTCAAGTTGTCTTTAATGAGATATTTCTCTGAAATATGTAGTTTTATTGCGAAAAACATTGATCTCTTCTAATAAAAATTTATCCGCCAACGGTAATGACTTACTTTCTGAATTCAAATATTTTAATCTGAAAACCATTAGAGAATTATTTCATATGTTATGTTGCTAGAGGCCAGTACTTCACTCAGTTTCTTCTTCTCTTACGCTACAAGTGAAGTCTGTTGCTTACATCAGTTTAACAGATCACACGTAATACCATAGAAATGCTGTAGAACTGAAATAAAGGCAAAGAAATATGCCACTAAAACAATCGGAGAGTGCGCTTCAACTCATAAGACCTTTGTTTCTTAATTCGGTCTGTGAGATGAACTGTGCTGTTTCATTCTACTTCTATCGGGCACTCACGACCAGTTTACACTGCTTTTGCGGATGGTAGTCGTGAACTATCGTTGAGTGGGTCTGACGAGTTTCTTAAAAGAGAAAAGTATAATAAGACATAAATGTTTGCAACACAACTAAGAAAATCAAAACTGTAGAAGGCCCAGAAAATGAATTAAAAGAAATATCCCATATGAACGGATGAACAAGCTGGTGGAAGCGAGAGAGGTGTGAAGAACGTAGTAACAGGAGAAGAATTAGCATTTCCAAATTCAGTGATCTGTTTTCTTTCAGGCAACAGAAACTGGGTAAGGTTCATCCAGTTGTTGGCTAGATAGAAGGATCTTTTGCATTCCTGGCTAAGTTGACCAGTGACTCACCGACAAATATATAATTGACAACGATACGTAAAGTTTTAATCCAACTCTCTTGTTTACAGTTCCAATTGCAAAGACACGGAAGACTGCGGGACCCTACACGTATACATTTACTTGTCTGGAATGGACTCTGACGCTAATGTTTGGTGTACGGTAGCGTATTCCACCATTCTGACAGATTAAAAAAGCACCTGCCCTCATTTTTCGTATCGCCTGTCGGCCCATCCACGAAGAAGCACGCCTTCGCTTGTGTGTGCTCCAGCGAACACATATGTGTGGACATTTCCTCATAGGTCATTAAGCATGTAGTTGTTCGTCTAGTGCATATACCACCGTCCAGAAACATATGTGTGTGGTAGTCCATAATATCACGCTTCCGACATTTTCAGCAACGACAGGTCGTAACTGAAATGCGATTGGTCCCATTACCTCGATCTCGCATTGTACGTGTCTTTGATTCTTGTCCTCGTCGACTGAGCATTATTGGTGTCAGTTCGTCAGTACCGATACAAAATTGTTCGATAGTTACTTCGCATTATCTCGATTGTTCACGAGGAGCGTGTGAGAACTAACTGCACTTCTCTTGCGCCTGTGCAATTACAGGCTCATGAATGCAGTACACAACTCTACTTCGCAACGTTGATTTCTTTCATCGCCAACGGCCGTCGCACGGCCTACACATATATTATTAACTCTGTAAATGAAATTCACCATAGTTTGAAGGTGTCATACATTACATTATAGCAGTCTCCTGTACTAACTTCAGACAGAAAAAAAACAAACTATGAACCAAATGAACTTAGAAAACTGTTGGAGCAATGAAAGCAACTACTCTTTTTATCACCTGACATTTTTCATTTCCTAGAATATCGAGGAACTGTTAAAGATGAATATTATCAACAGTATTGTGTTTTTGGCTGTAATTGCTTTCTTATATTCGGTCACTTTTAGTTAGTGAAACAAAAGCGGGCCGCGGTGGCCGTGCGGTTCTGGCGCTGCAGTCGGGAACCGCGGGGCTGCTACGGTCGCAGGTTCGAATCCTGCCTCGGGCATGGGTGTGTGTGATGTCCTTAGGTTAGTTAGGTTTAAGTAGTTCTAAGTTCTAGGGGACTTACGACCTAAGATGTTGAGTCCCATAGTGCTCAGAGCCACTTGAACCATTTTTTTTTTTTTTTGAAACAAAAAAGATAACTGAACTTTCAACGGTATTCGATCTCTTTAGATATACAATTCGTAAGAACATGGCCGAAAAAATGGATTACTTTTGAAATGGTACTCCTTTTGCTTATTATTCATAATGTACACTGTCCAGGCACTTTTATGTGACCACCTGTCAAATGGCCTGAATAATTATCTTTTGTAGCGCGGATCACTGCGAGACGTGCAGGAAGAAAGACAGAGATGTTCTGGAAGGTACCGACAGGGATGTGGAGCCAAGCCGACTCCAGGCCGGTGGATAGCTGATGTAGGTTTGAACAGCCTGATCGGAATTGTCTCACAGATTTTGGACTGCGTTTAAATTCGGGGACTGTGATGGCAAGGGAGTACGTCAGAAACATCTCGGTGCTCTTCGACCCACACACGTACAAATTGAGCTGTGCAACATGTTGCAGTGCCCCTGGTGGTAGATGTCTTCGTGCCCAGCAAAAACAAACTGCATTTAGGGGTAGACGTGGTACCCTTGTGTTGATCCATTGTGCCCTCCAGAATGACAAAATCATCCTGGAAATGCCACCCAAAAATTTCCCAAAACATAACGTTTGCTCCTTCTACATCTACATCTAATCTACATCGTTACTCTGCTATTCACACTTAAGTACCTGGCGGAGGGTATATCGAACCATTTTCATACTCCTTCTCTACCATTCTGCCCTCGAATGGCGTGTGAGAAAAAGGAACACCCAAAACTTTCCGCTCGAGCTCTCATTTCTCTTATTTTGTTATGGTGGTCGTTTCTCCCTACGTAGGTGGGTGTCAACAAAATATTTTCGCATTCGGAAGAGAAAGTTGGTGATTGAAAATTCGTAAATAGATCTCGCCGCAAAGAAAACCGCCTTTGTTTCAGTGACAGCCACCCCAAATCACGTTTCATTACAGTGACACGTTCACCTTTATTCCGTGATAACACGAAACGAGCTGCCCTTCTTTGCACTTTTTCGACGTCTTCCGTCAATCCTACCTGGTAAGGATCCCATACAGCGCAGCAATATTACAGCAGAGGATGGACAAGGGTAATGTAGGCTGTCTCTTTAGTGGGTTTGTCGCATCTTCTAAGTGTTCTGCCAACAAAGCGCAGTCTTTGTTTTGCCTGCCCCAGAATGTCATCTATGTGGTCTTTGCAATTTAAATTGCTCACAATTGTAATTCCTAGGTATTTAGACGAATAGACAGCCCTTAGATCCGTGCGATTTATCGTATACCATAAATTTATCGGATTTCTTTTAGTACCCATGTGGACGACCTCGCACTTTTCTTTGTTTAGTGCCAATTGCCACTTCTCGCACTATAGAGAAATTCTCTATACATCGTTATGTGATTGGAATTGATCGTCTGATGATTGCACTGGACCGTAAATTACATCGTCATCTGCAGACAATCTGAGGGAGCTGCTCAGATTATCACCTAGATCATTTATGTAAATCAGAAACAGCAGAGGGCCTATGACACTACATTTAAGAACGCCAGATATCACTTCTGTTCTGCTCTATAAATTACCATCTATCACTACGAACTGTGACCTCTCCGAGAGTAAATCACGAATCCAATCACACAACTCAGACGATACTCCATATGCACGCAATTTGATTAATAGTCGCTTGTGAGAGACGGTATCAAAAGCCTACAGGAAATCTAGGAATATGGAATCGATTTGAGATCCCTTGTCGACAGCACTTTTTACTTCATAGGAATAAAGAGCTAGCTGTATTGGCGTAGAACGATATTTTCTGCATCTGTGTTGGTTATATACCAACAAGGCATTTTTTTCAAGGTGATTCATAATGTTCAAGTACAGTATATGCTCCAAAATCCTACTGCTAATTAAGGTCATTGATATGGGTTTGTAATTCAATGAGTTACTCATATTTCCTTTCTTGAATATTGGTGTGACCAGTGCTACTTTCCAGTCTTTACTTGCTTACAGATGTTTCACGTCGTGCGCGCCAACAGCTGTTTGTATGACGGCGCATAAAACGTGATTCATCTACAAAAGCCACCTGTAGCCGCCTGTGGACGACCAGCCGAGGTACTGGTGTGATAATTCCAGCCTTCTTTGTGAATGGATGCACGAACCAGGCCCCTAATGCATAGACCCATAAGCGCTGAATGGTGTTGGAGACACTTTTGGTAGCCGCTTGGTTCATCCGAGCGGCCAGTTACTCATTAGTTGCACTCCACTCTCCTGTACACATCTCCGCAATTGTCGTTCACCTATGTCATGTATAGTCCGTACTACATCACGCCTGGGCGCCCATTTTCGACAAAACCATTTTAACATGCACGGTATATTTTAACTACGGTGGTACGGGAACAGTTTATGGAATCATCCATTTCAGAAATTCTTCCACCCGTGGAGCGAAAGTAAATTATTACATCCTTTTGAAGAACGTCAGATAAACAGTTCCGTTTCGGCGTCACGAGAATTACAGCACTGTTTTCCGCGTGCCCCCCCCCCCCCCCCCCCTCACGGCACGCTTTATATACTCTCTCCACTGCTAGTGCTGCTACGTTTCGTCTGTGAGTGGTTATTACAAGTTGACGTCGCACACATGTGGTGGTCATATTAATGCCAATCGACCATTTATGGGATGTGTCACGTAAACCTTACTTTGCAAATATTGCGGAAGTGGAAAGTGCTGTTGATGCACCGTTTTCGCAGAATGGCTTGCTAATCAGGGACTCGTATTGTTAGCCAAAAAACAGATTGTATTAATATTGAGAAAGTTTTTTTTATGCAGAGATACACTTCTATAAATGGATCATTGTCTGTTAACGTTAACATACTAGAAGTGGGGTAAATCAAACTGTCAGTGGTGTTTGTTGCAGGAGTCTAGTGCGAGTCGTTTGAGAGATATCGTGTTTTGAAAACTTCCTACACAGACACTTGTACACTAAAGAATAACACTAATGCATACACTATTTATATGAATTCTGACCAGTAACGAGACAGCTGACAGCAGCGGTTGTGTTCAGACTGACTACCGGCAGCGGCAATACACGCTTCCAGTCTGATATGGAACGACTTCTGCACACGTGTTAGCATTTCAGTGGAGATGTCCAAGAAGGGGATAGTAATACATCGTTGCATATCATCGGGTGCAGTTGGTATTAAAAACCAAAGGGCCTATGCATTGCAGCTCGTTTTGTAACTGTGTTTTAGTAGCAGATTTCTTTACCCTTTGAGTTCTACAGAATTTATAGAGTATTACGTGCGATCTGTTAAGCTGATCTAATCATTAGACTTCACTTGTAGACAGCGTCTTTCAGCTTTCCCCAGAGAAAGATGTCCACAGGTTTCTAAAATCCGGCGAACGGGCAGGCCAAGGTTCAATGTGTTCAATCCAACGATTAGGAAATAATTCGTGTAGGCATACTGTAGTAAGTCGTGCGCTATGGGCTGGACGGCAGTCATGTTGGCACCACAGGTTCCTTCCAGGCTGCAGAGGAACGTCTTGTAGCATTCGTGGAAAATGATCTGTCAGTAGGCTGCGATACTTGTGAGTGTTCAGTGTTTCATCTATGAAAAACGGTCCGTTTAGCTGACGGTTCGCTAACAACACACGTTTACACTCTATGGGCACTGACGCTACGCCTGAAGCAGCCAACGAGGATCGTCATCATACCAATACTTTACCTGGTCCTGATAGGTAGCAATGATTACATCACTAAACAAGATACATGATACATCTGGAGTATCCTGTCTTAATGTCAGAAATGTACAGAAATTAACACGATTCTCATAATCGTTTCCAAGCACCTCTTGATGGAGAGAGATGTGTTAGGGATGGAACCTATGTCGATGGAGAATTAGTAAGATACTTACCAGACTCATGCCACTTCCTCATGTGATTTCGCTGAGCTAACGCGCAGATCGACTGCAACAGCAGCAAGAATATTAATTTTCCACTCTTCTAGCGTCACTTATTTCCTTCTGTTACGTTGTCTAGGTGTTACACTATCACTTTCACGTAACTGGTTGTAGACATTGATGAATATGTGCCGAGTTGGTTGACGTTGATAGCTTGCCGCAGTCTTCGTACAATAACGAACTGTATTCTTCCTACACTCTCCATACTCCATAAGCATTTAGGCTTTTTCTGCGTTGATTAACCACATCGTTCACTTAAGACTCATTGCTTGAACTGTCACACACTAGCAAGTCGCATTGCACTCAAGGAACACACAAGCACACTGTAAGCAGACGTAGCCACATCGAACCTACCAACAACACAGATTGAATGCCACAAACAAATGTCGAAGTGGAAGCTTTCCAGTGTACGATACGTCGTGAATAACTCGCATTAGATTCCTGCAATAAACATCACTGGAAATCTAATTTAGAGTACTTTTTAGTTTGTTGATGTCAACAGGCATTGTTCCATTTTAAAAAGTATATGCTAGCACAAAAAATACCGTTTCTAAGTATTATTACAATTTGTTGTTCGGCTTAACAATTCGAGATCCTGACTACCAATTCATTCCGTGAAAACTGCACATCAATAACACTTTTCATTTCCACAAAATCTGCGGTTCATGTTTTAGGCGATTCATCTGTGAAGAATACTCCTGGATGATTCTGCGTGATTAAACTCACTCCATTACAAGATTCAATGTGCCTTTGATACAAAGCGTTTTCGATGTTTTAAGAAAACGAATATGATGAAATGTTCTTAGTGAGAAATGAGATTACTCATCTTTACTGCTCATATGTCCGAAGCAACACTGCCACGCTCTGAAATACATTACCCATATTCAAAAGATAAAGCGCATGTCCTGATGAAGGGAAATTGTGGTTGTAGTTGTCTTTGTGAAGCAGAAAATAAGGTAGCCAGTATTTACAATTTTTATTGTTTTGCAGGAACAGTGGAGATAACTTCATGAGTCCCTCTGGCCATTAATATAGATGTTAATAGGATATATCATTATCTGGAAAGGTATCGAAATTAACCGAAGGCTTACACTAATGGGCAATAAAATATCTTAAAACACAGTTAAATCGAATCAAAACCTCTCAGCCCGCATGAAACAGGAAAACTTCGTGCCATACAATCACAGCTTATCCCACCTCCACAAGGACAGAAGAAAGCACAAAAATCTAAAGAGAGAAACAACGTGTATTATACCAAATTACAACACACTTGCACTGCAGCTACTGATTCACTTTGAAAACAAAGGAATTGATGTAATCAGCTATGAATACGAATTAGAAATGTTTCACTGATCATCGCAAAGTGTGACATTGTCACGTGAGGAGCCGGAAAACTAGCCATTTGTGTAAATCAGACGCAGAATCATCACAGACATTACTGTTGTCTATGTGACTATGGTCTAAATCGAAAACGTAACTAAGTAAATTGAGGGAACTATCGTAATGAGAGACGTTAATGGAATTGAACGAAAATGTCAATTTTATATTTATTTTTTGTATATTAGTAGAAATTAATGAACAATAAGTTCTCAAAGTTTCAGTGATGAAATCGCAACAGATGTTCCTGAAAAGAAATTAAATGACTGACGCGACCTTCATGACACACACACTTTTTGAAGCAGTACTTCAATACTTACTCGCTGAATAGATATTCCACTGAATACTTTCAGGCAAACTTGCACAGGATACATTTAAACGGCTGTGATGTATACACTTGGGCTTCGTATATTATTTGTGACTTTTGTCAGTGATATAAAGGGCAAAAAGTTCTACGATGGATTTGGGACTGGCGATCACAACAAACTCACTTACAACATGACAGACACTCTTCAAGTGTGTTATGGGAAGATTATCAGACGGAACCTTTCAAGTGACATGAAAAGTGCAGATGGGCCACCTATTTCCACATGGTGACAACATATGGACATCCCATTCATCTTGTGTGCCACATTAGCTGAGGTAAGTGTATCCAGGCTCAGGGAGATAACAACTCCTACATTTACTAGTAGAGGCTTCCAAGTTGTATCCTGGATGCTGTCAACCCCACTTACAGCTTTCTGGCCGATCCTTAACTTCTATAAATGTGTGTTCGTGCCAAAACCCAGAATCCAAAGTAGTTTCTAAAGTCACTAATATAGAAACGACGATCTAAAACCACATATTCATCTGCTACAGCTGTCAACATCGCAAAGTAGGATACAGTTCTTTATTTAATGATGGAAAGGTATGGAGGATGTAGATATTAAAGAGAATGGACTTTAAGATACGAAATTTCACTGAGTACATCTTGAAAGAAATAGAAATATAGCGTCTCTCTGCAGCTGAAAAGTTAGATGACCACCTGATAAAGGAAACACGGCAGAAAAGAAGAAACACAAAGAGTAGGCTTGAAGGGAAAGAGGACCCTGAGTACAGATCTGGGGCCTTCTAAAGAGGTCATTTAAGAAACAACGTTAGGTTGAACGTCATACTGCATGTCCTAAAATTACTTTTTTTAAGTAAATATATCTTTTTCTCAAAATCTATGAAAGCTATAATTATGAAATTTTGTACACTTATTTCTATAAACCCTATGAATGCTGTCTCAAGAGTCAATTTTAGAATTCTGAGTGTAGGCTGAGATATGAGGCAAGTGCTTGGAATTTTGTGTGCATTTTATGTTATTCCTACAGAATGATATTTTAAATTTTATTAAAATTCTCCTATACGATTTCATCATAAAATCTCATGAGAAACGCTTACTATATGCAAGTACATTAAACAGAAATAAGTTTTTACAAATCTTTTGAATAGTTTCCTAGAAAGAGGTATTTACCTTGATTCTTGACAATATAACTTTTATATTCAATAGAAAAAAAGAGTCAAATATATGTAATCCAAGGATCTTAACAGTACATGTGTTAATTTCATGTAAAGCATGGTACAAGATTTCGTTGCCGTATCTTAGAAATTATAGATTTGGTGCATCTTTTAAGTAGTGTTTGTTTTTCATGAACGTCCCCCCATAAGTCAAGATACCGGAGCCAGAATCGGTGTGATACTAGAGTGAACAGTAGTGGCATCACGTCTTCGCCGCCTTCTGCCGATTCCGTAAGAGAGCTGAGGATCGCTGTGTCCTTTCAGCAGGCGGGCGCCACTGAGATGCAGCTGCTGCCTGTGTGGACGGTACTGGCGACGGTCGCCACTCAGCGCAGCCTGGCCACCGTCCACCTGACGTGCGACTGCCGCATGTGGCAACTGCGAGACCCCTCGATCAGCCTCCACTGCTCCAGAAGAGAGGTACGAATCTGCTCTTGGCTCAAGTGGGATATTTTCGTTTGGGCACATCTTTCTCTTCTTAATCATTTGACTACGTATGTATATTTGTAGTTTCTGGGCAGTCGTCTTCTGAAACGCTGGGGATTCTTATTAACTTATTAACAATCCTGTTCAAAAATGGCTCTGAGAGCCATGGGACTTAACATCTGAGGTCATCAGTCCCCTAGAACTTAGAACTACTTAAACATAACTAACCTAAGGGAATCACACACATCCATGCCCGAGGCAGGATTCGAACCTGCGACCGTAACAGTGGCACGGATCCGGACTGAAGCGCCTAGAACCGCTCGGTCACACTGGCCGGCAGACAATCCCGTATGTGACGCTCCCCAAACTCCTTGGAAAACTAAATGGTAGGATACATTCTTTTCATATTGTTCCCAATGACTGGAACATTAATTTAAATAACAATTCATTAGTTTTTTTGAAAAAAAAGTTAGCACTCAAACGGTATAGCGACACCTATCGAAAGTTCCGTCCTACATACCTGAAAGATCTACAGATGTTTCAAAGATTCACCAGTTTTCTATAGTCCACGTCGCCTCACATGAATATGAACGAAGGCAGAAAAGCAAGGGGAAAAAACAGCTCGGAGTTCTCTACGCCCTTTACGTTCGATCCATGTTTGAGGCATATCAACTGTTAATAAATGCCCTTACATGTAGGCGTAACTGAATTGTTGAAACGAAGAACGCACATCGTCTTTTTGCTGTGTTATCGTTATCTCGACGACGAAGGGAAAATCCCACCGAGTAACTAGTATTTTTCGGTATTTGGTGTGTCTCGTTTGTAATAGGTATTTTCAACAATGAGATTATCACTCTGCAGCTGAGCGAGCGCTGATGTGAAACTTCCTGGCAGATTAAATCTGTGTGCCGGGCCAAGTCTCGAACTCGACAAGTGCTCTACCAACTTCTTCTTTTTTTTTTCTTGCCGATCTCATTCTGTTGGTTGCATTCGTTCTAGGCGGACGTTCTGTGACACCTGTTTACGTTCATCATTGATCTAGTTACTCAGTTTTTTATTACAGAGCGTAGCTAACCCTCTGACCGAACAAGCTTAGCTACCGTGCCGGCGACTATCTGAGCTACCCAAGCACTACTCACAATCCGTCCTCACACCTTCAGTTTCGCCAGTACCTTGACTCCTACCTTCCATACTCCACAGAAGCTCTTCTGCGAACCTTGCAGAACTAACACTCCCGGAAGAAAGGATATTGCGGAAACATGGATTAGCCACAGCATGGCGGATGTTTGCAGAATGAGATTTTCATCTGCAGCGAAGTATGCGTTGATATGAAACTTCGCAGAAGAGCTTCTGTGACGTTTGGAACCCAGGAGACGACGTACTGGCAGAACTGAAGCTGTGAGAAGGAGTCGTAAGGCATGCTTTGGTATCTCAGTTAGTATAGCACTCGCACGCGAAAGGCAAAGGTCCCGAGTTCGAGTCTCTGTCCGGCACACAGTTTCAATCTCCTAGGAAGTTTTAGGTACTTTCAATTTTGTACTAATATTTGTTATTACTAACAAGCGAGCAGAAAAAAGAAATACCAGGTAGCCATAGCAGCAGTGCGAAGATTTTTGGTTTTTTCAAATGGGGCAAATGGCTCTGAGCACTATGGGACTTAACATCTCTGGTCATCAGTCCCCTAGAACTTAGAACAACACCCAGTCATCACGAAGCAGAAAAAATCCCTGATCCAGCCGGGAATCGTACCCGGTTTTGGTTTTTTAATTAACGTTATTTCAATGAGTAATTTTTATTTCTAAGACTTGCATTGCTTTGAATTATTCCTTAGTATTGAAAACATGAAAAGCAACCAGCGCTAATTTAATAACAATTCCGATTGAAACGAGCAAGAAACACACGGCATAAGAATTGGTACAGCATTGTTGAGATGATAGTGTCCATGCCACCGTGCGTCATGGCTTAAGGAACGCGTGTAGTGCAGTATGCCAGACTTGCCTCAACCTGGTCTATACGGTAGTTTCTGTCGTCGAGGGACATCCATTGTGTTGCAGAAATGCACCAATCCGGTGTCTGCAAATGTTTTTACCAAGTGACGTTGCTATGAAGTACAACTTTTTGTTTGTTTGTAAAGGATTAAAGATTTGTCTGTCATTTCTATGAAATAACGAAAGAGGAAGGTACTCATGAAACAGTAATAAATTAGAAGCTTCACATCATTTCATTCTTTGTCTGCAATAAAAGTAGAAATTAGCTGATCTGCTTCCCTTGTCTACGTTACAAGTCTTATCTGCTTGCAGCCCTTAAAAACGGACAAATTAACATGAAAACTGTAGTTTATCAATCTCAGTTTTCACCCATTAGCACTCACTAGCAGAAATGCCCGTATAGTGTTATGATCCCTAATTACAACATAACTACTGAGCATAGTTTCAAATGAGAATACTGATCATTTGGTCTAGTATTTAGTCAATTGTAACTTTTAGAGAAAAGCTGTTCATCGTGGATGGACTAAGTTTTCTTTTGTTTGTGTATTTAAATATTTTGATTCTATGTATCTTGAAACTTAGTGAGTTACAATTTTTCAATCTTTGTTCAATTTCCATGTTTATTACAGGAAATAACAGAAAAAAAACAGCAAATCGTTTATTTCAGAAACAGGATTATTAACGGTTTTAACATTCAGGAACAACTGGCATGCGAGAAAACCGATATAATCCGAAAGCGGTTGTTTCAGCGATAACCGCTATCCCCAATCTCGACACGACCCACATTGGGTAATGAAGGCGCTAATTAGGTAGTTAGCTGACGCATCAGCAACCACATAAAACGCCGGCTTATAGCTGCAGCCAAGGTAATCTTTTAGCTTCGATGCATAAGTCAAAATACACCGCACGGTACAGCGTTGTGAAATCGGATGAATCTCTTTGGAACACCTTGTATGGTATCACAATGTTCTGCAACCCTCTCTTTATTCCGGAAGTGCTACTGGTCCGTGAGTAATTAGAGAGCCTCTGTGAAGGCTTGAAGAGGAGTGCAGAATCATTAGCTGGCAGAAAGTTTCATTCGCCTGACAAGAGTTACGGTACTTTCAGGAACACACATACACAGTTTCGAAACGTGAACCATGGTTTTTCCTGAATTAGAATAAGAAACAATTGTAGCATTTAGTACTCTTCGATGCCGAGATCGTTAGAGACGGAGAACCACCCCGATTTGGGGAGGTATAGGACAGAGAATGGGACGTGCCCTTTCCAAAGGACCCATCCGTCCTTTGCCTCAAGCTATGAGAGAAACTACGAAACGAGCCTGGAAGGCATGGCGGAACCGCCAAACTTTCGAGCGTGAGTCCTGTGCCTTACCAATGTGCTACCTAGCTCTCGGGTTGTCCAAGGATACAGATTAAATAGAAATTAGTTTAAAGGCAATATCGAGAAACTCACCACAAGGCTGGCAGTGACATTTGGAAAAGTACAGCAACACACTAAGACACATTTTAGAGGGAAAACGTGACGAATAACAGAGTCATAAACCGTCCTCACACGCGACGAATTGGCTAACGTTGGCCTGGAGCTGTACAAGTTCTGTGATGCCGCTTCCTGTTATTTCATGTTGAGGAACTATAACCTCGCGTGATACATACAGTAAGTGCAGCGTGCCTCAATAGAGGCAAAAACGCCCTCTATGTCACAGTCAGAGCTTGCGACACGCCGTACCGTATTTGTCGTATTCGCTAAAAGCCTATACGTGCTAAGTTTATTTTAGAAGTTCGTACGAATGTGTGCTATTTCTAAACACGAGTACATTGAGTGTCTCTAGATAACGTGTCGTTATTGTCACGATTTGCTGTAATAAAGTGGTGGAAAAGTCATATAGGTGGTAACATTATGAATAGGATAGTTGCTACTCACCATATAACGGAGAAGGTGAGTCGCAGATAGGCACAACGAAAATACTGTCGCAAAATAAGCTTTCGGCCAACAAGGTCTTCGTCAGAAATAGACGACAAACACACACACACACACACACACACACACACACACACACACACACACACATAGAGTCAAGCAAACGCAACTCACGTCACATCACATGCACATGACTACAGTCTCTGGTAGAAGCAGCACTGCGTGTTGGGAGAGCCAACTGGGTGGGGGTAAGGAGTAGATTGGGGCGGGGAGAGGGAGGGATGCAGTTTCATATTAAATTATTTTCGTGTTTTAAAGGTACGCCGTTTTAAGCCCAGGGCACACTGAAGTTTCGTCAAAAACATGTCGTTCTTGGTAGGATTTTTTATAATGAAATGCCACCAATAACATATCGGCGACTAAAACCTTCAGAAGATCGTAACGTAAAATACAAGGCGAACATCAGTCGAGATTCAGCGCAGTGCAGTTAGTTGGGGGGGGGGGGGGGGGGGAGGCGAGGTACAAAAGAAGGTGTTGTCCGTTTGCGATTTACTGTACCCGACATTTTTCACAGTGTGATCAGCACCAGCCAGCACTCAGCGAAACTAAAGTAGAAAATTACTAAGAGTCAAGGAAATCGATGAAGTCCAGTCGAGGGTACTTAATTAAAAGAGTAAATTACTATAGGAGTAAATTTTTCTTTTACTCACAAAGTAAATTTTTTTGTTCTGTAAGTGATGGATAGCACCATCAAAGGATACGCTACTACGTTTGTACCTTATGGAGGAAATAAGACCAAAATCTGCCCCTAAGCAGTCGTAGAACTAAAGATAGAGAATAAGGTGTATTCTTGGGTTTCTGCATGTTAAATACCGAATTATACGGCTACGAAGAATATATGGTAGTAGAGGAGGAGGTAGACATCTCAAGAATTAGGTTTTTATTGGAGGGAAGAGAGCCATTTGCTGTGTATATCGACAACGATTTCAAAATGCTTGCTAGGTTCAGTAGGGCATATTTTGAGTCACTTCTTGGTAAACTGGAGCTGTTACCGTAGCATAATACTGACAGTAACTATGCCATGTCTTCTAAGCTGCGACTTCTTTGGAGACTGCGAATATTTCTCACTCGTACTTATGGAATTTGTAGCAGGGAATCTCATTAACATCCCTCGTACTACTACTGGAAAAGCTTTTAACTGTGTAATAAACAGTTTAATTGACTTAGAGCCACTACGTATGTCAATGCGACAGAACAAAGAAAATATATCAGAAACAAAAGGGAATTCTATGCACTGGTGGACTCCCGGGGCTCATTGGGGCCATACACTGGTGTGCAAAATTAAAGCAACAAACGGATATTATCCATAGTTACGTTTATTTTGCCGCAAAATAATTTAAACATGTGGTAGTAGAGTAGAAACAGCGTAAAGAATACAGAACCTAACCAACTGCAACTTACATAACAGAGAATGAAAATATTCTTCGTTTCCTCGAATCAACGGATTTTCACACACATCCCGACCACTGGTTAGTGTGCTCAGTATGGAGTGTGACCACCTCCGGCAACAATACAGGCCTGACAAAGAAGGGGCATCCTGTGAATGATGACATCAATCCTATGTGAGACAATAACGCCCCTTCTGTCAGCAAAGCTGCTCACAACTCGTGGAGAATGGTTAGTGGATGCTGACGTGATGCAGCCGATCTCCCTAGTGCATCCGAGACATGCTCTACGTGGTTCAATTCGGGAGAGCGAGCAGGCGAAGCCATGTATGTAATATCTTCCGTTTCCGGAGAAACATCAACTACCCGTGGTTTATGACGTTGCCCATTATCAGTGCGACGTCTGGGCCCACAGAACCTTGCAACAACCGCGCTTGATGTTCAAAGATATATGATAGCAGTTAAACCTTGGCGACTTACCTGCACAATTTCATGAAGAGGCATTCGACTGGTCAACATAATCTCTGTCCCTCCTTCTCGATATCAGTCTCTTTCCACAACGTTTGGCCCTGAAAATGTGTTCCAGGGGTGAAACCGCCCATAATTACTTTCCAGACCTAATCGGCACTCGTCTGTGAAAAGAACATGTCTACTGTTCGACCGTCCAGTTGGCATTTTGACGACTCCTCTTTAGACGTTCCCTTCTGTGAAGACGCATCAGAGGTAGAAATACAGCAGGTCTCCAACAATAAAGGTCACTCTACTGAAGCCTTCTGTACACCGTTTGCCTCGATATAACACGTCCAGTGAATGCTGCGAGCTCAGATGCCAGTTGCTGTGCGATGCCAGGGACTTACAGCCGAATAATGGTTCTCTCTGTTTGATGTGACACGTGGTCGTATCTGCCCTGGTCTTCGGGATACAGTTTCGATCTCTCCAATCCTAGAAACAACCAAACGAGTGACATTAAGCCATATCAGTTTGCGACTCTCCTATTTCCATTCCTTTAATGGCCCACCACTGCAGAGAGTTCGGTTGGCACCTTCTCTGTGCCGTACAGCACAGTCTGTGACTATGTACATAGCAATTATGGATATGGGACTATCCGGCAAACATTATACAATTTGACAGGTCTGGTGAGGTCATCGTTGATGTGGTTGTCCGTCGAACGGTATGCCATTTTCCGTGGACATCATGTTCGTACAGATATTTGTTGACAGTTTGAATAATTATATCGTGAATTAGACACAGAGCGGGGAAACAGTAGTTTATTATTTTAATTTAAGATGCTAGTGCTGACTATGTACTTATAACCATACCTTGTACTTCGGGAGCACTAGCATAAATATACAGATACCACAAGAATTTCTTAACTATACACACCAATCATCTGTGATGGCAATATGAAGATTTTCAACATGGTGCTGCAGATTTTGAAAATGGAGAGTATAATGGGTTGCTAGTTGAAGAGAGCGGATATGCTCCCTCCGGCCACCATATTACTTCTGTTTTTGAACCTTAAAAAGGAGCCGGAGGGTGCTACAATAGACCCCATATTGCAACCAGATATGTAATAGTGCGTACCTTCGTTGTTCAGGAGATTCTCATAAAACAATGTGATATTAACAACACAAATGTGGGACTGTTATTGTGGCTGCTGCAGCTCTGCGAAATTATTTTAAAGAGATTGGAGATTTGTTTCACCCTGCTGCTGTGGAGGTGAATGACATCTACCACTATGCATTTCACGCACAAGCACATACTGTAAGCCATTCCATCAAAAGGTTTATTATACACTCCTGGAAATTGAAATAAGAACACCGTGAATTCATTGTCCCAGGAAGGGGAAACTTTATTGACACATTCCTGGGGTCAGATACATCACATGATCACACTGACAGAACCACAGGCACATAGGCACAGGCAACAGAGCATGCACAATGTCGGCACTAGTACAGTGTATATCCACCTTTCGCAGCAATGCAGGCTGCTATTCTGCCATGGAGACGATCGTAGAGATGCTGGATGTAGTCCTGTGGAACGGCTTGCCATGCCATTTCCACCTGGCGCCTCAGTTGGACCAGCGTTCGTGCTGGACGTGCAGACCGCGTAAGACGACGCTTCATCCAGTCCCAAATATGCTCAATGGGGGACAGATCCGGAGATCTTGCTGGCCAGGGTAGTTGACTTACATCTTCTAGAGCACGTTGGGTGGCACGGGATACATGCGGACGTGCATTGTCCTGTTGGAACAGCAAGTTCCCTTGCCGGTCTAGGAATGGTAGAACGATGGGTTCGATGACGGTTTGGATGTACCGTGCACTATTCAGTGTCCACTCGACGATCACCAGAGGTGTACGGCCAGTGTACGAGATCGCTCCCCACACGATGATGCCGGGTGTTGGCCCTGTGTGCCTCGGTCGTATGCTGATTGTGGCGCTCACCTGCACGGCGCCAAACACGCATACGACCATCATTGGCACCAAGGCAGAAGCGACTCTCATCGCTGAAGACGACACGTCTCCATTCGTCTCTCCATTCACGGCTGTCGCGACACCACTGGAGGCGCGATCCTCGATGTTGGGGCGTGAGCGGAAGACGGCCTAACAATGTGCGGGACCGTATCCCAGCTTCATGGAGACGGTTGCGAATTGTCCTCGCCGATACCCCAGGAGCAACAGTGTCCCTAATTTGCTGGGAAGTGGCGGTGCGGTCCCCTACGGCACTGCGTAGTATCCTACGGTCTTAGAGTGCATCCGTGCGTCGCTGCGGTCCGGTCCCAGGTCGACGGACACGTGCACCTTCCGCCGATCACTGGCGACAACATCGATGTACTGTGGAGACCTCACGCCCCACGTGTTGAGCAATTCGGCGGTACGTCCACCCGGCGTCCCGCATGCCCACTATACGCCCTCGCTCAAAGTCCGTCTACTGCACATACGGTTCACGTCCACGCTGTCGCGGCATGCTACCAGTGTTAAAAACTGCGATGGAGTTCCGTATGCCACGGCAAACTGGCTGACACTGACGGCGGCGGTGCACAAATGCTGCGCAGCTAGCGCCATTCGACGGCCAACACCGCGGTTCCTGGTGTGTCCGCTGTGCCGTGCGTTTGATCATTGCTTGTACAGCCCTCTCGCAGTGTCCGGAGCAAGTATGGTGGGTGTGACACACCGGTGTCAATGTGTTCTTTTTTCCATTTCCAGGAGTGTATATAAATCATATTCATTCACAGATTCCTAAATTGCTCGAGTACTTGCATGTAGAACTGGAACCTGAACTTTGTTCCATTCCACTCTTGAAGTTTTTCGTTAATTTTCATTTTGAGGTTATGCTCTTCGTCTAAAGATTAGTCTTTCAATCAACATTTTTTCTACACTTTATTCCTCTCGTATTAAACGCACTTTCAACGAATGAAGCTCGTCTTCCTTTTTTCAAAAACTCCCTGTTCTACACTATAACCGCCTTTTTTTATGATTTCTGATAAGCTCCAAATAAAAAAGGCGAGTTTCACGACTGTGGGATAAATTTTCTCCTTCCATTAAAATCTACGGAATGGTTATTGTCATCGATGTTGCTTGAAAGGATCACATTGTTATCTGTTGTGTCATTGTCCTCAGTTCCATTTATTGTCCGAAAACTTGAGAGATCACATCTACAACCATTTGGTTTATATTATTTATCTTCGTCTCAACCACTCCACTTTCAGTGGACTCGCATTCGGGAGGACGACCGTTCAAACACGCGTCTGGCCATCCTGATTTAGGCTTCCCGTAATTTCAACAAATCTATTCAGGCAAATGCCAGGGGGGGGGGGGGGGGGTCCTTTAAAAGTGCACGCCCAATTTCCTTCCCCATTGTGGACAGGACCGGTGACCTCTGTGTCGTCCCTTTCCCCCAAATCAGCCAACCAACAACTGCCTGTTTGGAACTGTTCTCTACAACATTTAGCTTTAAGTTTCTTCGCCTCGCTTCCATGTCCTTCCAAATTACTGTAAGCTCTTCTTGTGAGGATTGTGTAAGAGCTTCTGCGCGTATCTGTTTTTCATTTTAGCAAGTTGAGATCGTGCATTTTAAATTCATTACTTAATTACTTCAACAAACCACTCTTTTTCACTTTCTGGTATCTTTTTTTAACGTTTCCTAACACTTAAATTGTCCTTGGCTACCTCCATTTGCTGTTAGCTCGCACGTGAAAACATTGTTAAATGGTGCCACTTAAATTAACACGTGTCGCCCGCAAATGATACAGACACTAAACTGTAGATAGAGGTGGAAGGAGGTTAAAGACTGAACTATAAATTCGCCCGTTTCCAATACTTTTCTCTTATCTAGTATATCAATCTTATCATTAATGCAATAGATTAGATTAAATTAGATTAGATTAGTATTTGTTCCATAGATCATGAATACGACACTTCGTAATGATGTGGAACGTGTCAGGTTAATGAAAGGTGTCTATACAAGATATTACATTACACAGAATATTACGTAACACTTAATATTTTTAATTATTACTTTTGTGCGTAGGTGTTGGGGAAATTACCCACTTACTATATTCAAAAAGTCATGTAATGAGTAGCCATTAAGAAAATCTTTTAATTTCCTTTTAAATGCTGTATGGCTATCTGTTAGGCTTTTGATGCTATTAGGTAAGTGACACAAGACTTTTGTGGCAGCATAATTTACCCCTTCTGAGCCAAAGATAGATTTCACCTTGAGTAGTAAAGATCATCCACTCTCCTAGTGTTGTAGCCATGTACACTGCTATAACTTTAGAATTTCATAAGTGAATGTATATATTGTGAGGCTATAGCGATGTTCTCTAGCTGTTTAAATAAGTGTCTGCAGGATGATCTTGGATGAGCTCCAGCAACTATTCTGATTACACGTTTTTGTGCAATGAACACTCTTTTACTCAATGATGAGTTACCCCAGAATATGATGCCATACGAAAGCACAGAATGAAAATAGGCGTGGTAAGCTAATTTACTGATATGTATATCGCCAAAATTTTGCAATGACCCTAATAGCATAAGTAGCTGAACTCAAACGTTTCAGCAGATCCTCAGTGTGTTTTTTCCAGTTCAACCCCTCATCAATACATCCACCTAGAAATTTTGAATATTCTACCTCAGCTATATTATTAATGGTGTCATTCCATTTACTGTGTGGAATTGTATATACTGTGTTTTGTCAAAGTTTAATGAGAGCCCATTTGCAGAGATCCACTTAATGATTTTCTGAAAGACATTGTTTGCAATTTCACCATTTAATTCTTGTCTGTTGGGTGTGATAGCTGTACTTGTATCATCGGCAAAAAGTACCAGCTGTCATTAGTATATAGTAAGAAAAGCAGAGGACCCAAGACCGAAACTTGAGGCACCCCATTACTGATTGTTCCGCAGTTTGAGAAATAACCAGTTTTTTTGCACATTACGTAAAACAGCATTTAGATTTTTTGATTTTTGATAGTCCTTTCTAGCAATTAACACGCTAACACAATGTTGCTGTCAACAGGTGATGTACTTTGAAGCAAGTCCAGTTTCGAAAAAAAAACTGTGTTGTTTGCGGGCCAGATACAGCCGAGAGCTGCCGCTGGAGAGCGCTACAGTCGCGGATCGTGTTAACTGACACGTCCCGTGTGGCGCCAGCCAGTGCTGTGTCTCAAATTGGATTTCTCGTCTGCGTCCACGTCAACGTTAGCTGCCTCGTCCCGTGTGAGAACGGTGGCTTTGACTCGCGTGACAAGTGTAGAGACAGCACCTCCGCTGGACTTGTAAACGCCGTTAAACATGTCGATGACGTAAGGATGACTGTAACACGGGACAGGTGGTGTTGTATATCTTTACAGCAGTCATTCGCTCGCAGTCTATTTAGGAACAGATAAAATAACATACTGAGGCCGCTCTTATGCTAGAATGCTGTTCACAGAACTCACAGCGTCTGTTTGAGTGCAGGTGTAGAACTTCCACGATTTACAATGAGGTAACAAAAGTCATGGGATATCTCACAATATCGTGTCAGACGTGATTCTGCCAATCTTAGTGCAGCAACTCGACGTGGCGTGGACTCGGTAAGTCGTTGGAAATAGTCAAATCATTTCCTCCAACTGTTCAGAATGTTCTTTTAGGAGCCTGGTGACATGGACCATTGTCATGAATAAAAATGAGATCGTTGTTTCACTGCAAATAGCCACCAAGTCCGCGATCATAGCCATTTCCAGTCAATGATCGGTTTTAAGCTGAACCATAGGTTTAAATCAAACATCAGTACGACAACTTCTAGCATATTCTTCAATTAGAGATTTAGGACGAATAATTAGATCGTTAACCGTTACAGAAAACACTTAAGAACTATATTTTATTATTTATTCTCTACTAAGGTTTATTATAGTTTTACTATTTAAGCAAACAAATTTGTTCTTCATAAACCAAATCTACCCAACGAGAAACACAAAAACTGAAATTAAATTTATAATAGTTTTATGACTCTTATCCTTAGGATGCATACCCCCATTTCTTGGGTTCCTACAAAATTGGATTGTCCATTCAATATAAACACAGCCCAGAGCTTGCACAGTGGCTTGTTGACAAAATGGTTCCGTGGATTCGTGGTGTCCGCCCCACAGTCGAAATCTACCATCGTCTCTTAGCAACTGAAATCGGTACTCATCTGACCGTGGCAAGATTTCCAGAGGTCAGGGGTCCGGCCGATATGATCATGAGGTCAGGGGCCCTATTCTGTATAGTTCATACCGATCGGTGTAGTAGGTTAGTCTCGGTAGTGACGTCATTTTCGGTTCCTTATCGAAATATCCTATTCAGAAATAATTTACCATTTTTTGATGAATATGTAGCGATTGCCGAATATACGGTTAGACAGGAATCTAAGAGCACAACTTAAAATACTGGAATATAACTAGCAGCAGTCAACTTCGTATTCTTGCTTGTCATAAGCATTTCTCTGCAGTCGAATCCTCAACCACAGGAGACAGAGATGAAAGGTCTCTGCCATAATGTTTTTAGACTGTAGCATCATATACGAAACATTTTCATTCATGAGATGTATGTTATAAACTTCCACGAACTGCAGGAGCTCTCGGAAATGTGTTTTTTTTTTTTTCGTTTTGTTTTAAGACCCAAATCGTTGACTCATCATATAGGGAAGTGGGCTACTTAATCATTTGGATCTCTGGAAGCGAATTATAACCACATTCTGTTTATCTTCTTATTCTTTGAAACTCTCAGAATAAATATTTCGGGTGTTTTTATAGATGTATTAGTACTATGTGGTACTACACACTATTCCTAACTCGTTTTCCGAAACGTAAAATCCAAAACACGATTCCAGTGTGAATGAGAATAAGATGAGAATGCGGCATTTATGACAATCTGCAGAATAGAGTGAAATACACTATCGCTATTAAGCATGTATAGAAATATGCAGCCAGAAAAAACTGTAAAAAATTTTATGCATTTCAGCTGAGAATCATGGAAATGGATTTACTGCACCTGATACTGTTAAGGAGGAGGCAAGGGCGATGAAGGCGGGCCCGGCAGCTCGATGGAATGCGGCGTCATGCGTCATGGCAACGTAAACGCATTTTTCGGTACTTTGAAGAATAGCACGCCTGTGTCGTCTGTTAGCCGCTTTATGTTCGTGGCGCTGTGCGCGTTTCAGTACGCATGCGCCGATCTGCGGCCGCTTGCTTTTGATTGGCTTGCGTGACACGAACCGACATCAGCGCTTCGGTCTCTAGACCCGAACGGTATCGCTACCGAAATGCATACTGAATAATGCAGGGACTCTAATTCGAGTACTAGACCGTTCGGTGCTCTTGAGTACCGAAACGATTGGCACAATGGCGCAAAGATACAGATTAGGCACCCAGGAGACGCGCTGCAGGTGCTGCCGCACTGTTAGCCCATTTACGACAAATTTAGCTACACTGTCCTAGCGGATGCCATCATCGTACGTCCCACACAGATTTGTTCGCTTATTTCAAGCACTTTTGCTTGTATTTTATTGCTGACAACGCTACGTAAACACCGCTGCTCTCGGTGGTTAAGTAGGCCGTTGCCCACTGCTTTGTCATTGGTGAGAGATAATGCCTGAAATTTGACATTTGTGGCACACTCTTGACATTGTGGATATCGGAATATTGAATTCGATGACGATTTCAAAAATGGAATGTTCTATGCTCTAGCTCCAACTACCGTCGTGGCCATAATCACATTGGAAACCTTTTCATATGAATCACCTGAATACAAATAACAGATCCGCCAATACAATGCCCTTTTATACCTTCTGTACGCGATACCACAGCTATTTTATGTGTGTTTATCGCTATGGTATGGATTTTGTCCCTCAGTGTATGTAGAACAGTGTGTAGAGAACAAACAGGCGGTCTCCGAGTTGTAGTTTCTTTGTTTATTGATGTGTGAACGGAGCGCAATATTCGAAGCAGGTAAGTTTTACCAAGAAAGGAAAAAAAGTTGAGTACCGGAATGAATTAAGTGAGAACAACCTGTGTTGCTTCAAACAGCGTTTCTTTGACTGGGGGGCTAACTTGGGAGAAAGAGTACAGCGGATAGCAATTTGCTTTAACCGTTGAAAACACTGTAGTGAAAATATCAATAAGATTCTCTTACAGGCACAGTTAGTTGATTGAATATGAATTTTGAAATCTGTGTAGCAAATCTATTAATAATTTAATTTCATTGTTTCATTGTAAACTAGTAAATCTGTACATGTTACCAGTTTCCATTTGTTATGAAAAATATCAAAAATGATTTAGCTAATCGTAATATCAATAAAGCAAAAAATTATTTTTCTGGACATTTGACTGAGTTATAATGCAGCCCATTTTTGCCCATTTTCAGGCTCCGACGTCTGAAGTTTCGTGCCAAAAATGTGAGTATGAACCTTGTCTTGCAAGAAAGGTGTAATATTTAGAATCACAGCGGGGAACTCACTGCAATGTAAATCCAGCACGCTGGATTGTGTTGTGTTTGTGGTAAATTCCTATGGGACCAACCTGCTGAGGTCATCGGTCCCTGGGGTTACACACTATTTAAACTAACTTACGCTAAGGACCACACACACACACACACACACACACACACACACACACACACACACATGTTCATTTATAATCTTTTTATCTGATAATATACTGACGAAAAATAATGCAATACCATAAAGGACTGTGTTCAGAGGCATCAAGGTACAATACCTATATACTGTGTGTTGTTGTGTTAGATATTCATTTGTCGTCGTCATCGGCGCTCAGATGGGGCTCAAGACGCCTATCTGCGCACCATCATTTTTGACGGTGGTGAGTTTAGATGTGAACAGCGTTTGCATTTTTCTGTATAGGGCACAACCATGCTCCACGGACGAGTATATACTCCTGCTGAACAGCTGCAGCAATTTGAACGGTATTGCATTGTGAACCTGCGGGAAGCTGGGTGGACGTATAGGTGGATTGTTGCACATGCTGAGCACAATGTATCGGTGACGCGTACTGCTTTCAACAGTGGAATGTGGCACACTACCACGCCTCTGGAGCAGGTGATGGACGTCTGTGAAGTACAGACGCCAGGTCGACACGTACTCGTAATGCGAGCTGCGGCAGGCGACCGAACGTCATCCAGCAAGGAAATTCGGATCTCTGGGAACTGTCTTCTTGCAGCGGATTTTGAATCAGGTATGCCTCTGGCCAGGCTATCAGTGACAACACGACCCCCAAACGATGGCTGCGTTAGCGTCATGAAAGAACTGAGTGAAGAGTGCAATGGCGCTCTGATGGACCTATACGTGTATGGCGTAGAACTGGTTAACTACTTATTCCAGAATGCATTCACCTGGGACACACAAGCAAACCAGGCTGCATTGGGTGGGGGGCCATTAGTTACAACTCACAGACTCGTTTGGTGTTTCAGTATCCTTATCAAGTAAGATAAGATTGCGGCGCTAAATTCTTTACACTGACTTCACTCTCGAAAATATTTCTAACACTGAGTTACATTTATTTAAATTAACAGCACTATCTAATGGTTCTTTGGTGTACTACACCCTGGCGCTTAAATAACCGAACTACTAAGCCGAGCAGACGATTTTCTACGGAACTATAAATGAGATATCTTTCTTTACAGTGTTGTGATTCTTACCCAATAACGGTAGTATCTTGCCCCAAGCTACGCTCAAATTATCTGTGGGAACCCTACAAACAATCATCTAGTAGTTTTGGAGATTAGCATCTTTAAACAGAGAAACAGAATGCCACGATAGTTTTCCATAAAACTTAATATCCGTGATAAGATGTTGATGAAATGAAGATTATACGTTGCCACGATCTACGCTCAAGTTATCTGTGTGAACCCCATCAACACTTTTCTAGTAGCTTTGGAGATTAGTGTGGTCAAACATACGGACACAACGGCTATGCCGTCTTGTTATTGGTATATGTAGGAGATATACAGGGTGAGTTGATAACTACTGCCACCAAGACTAACTGCTAAAGTATGATAGGATCTGAAACTTTTGTGGGACAAAGTTGCATTGGAAAACGGTGGCCATAATATGACGTTAGTTTTCTGTAGCTAGGTCGAGTCGCGTCAGAGATATAAAGGGAAACTCGTTTTTTTATGTGATACTATAGTTTGGTACTTATTTTCTGATAGCGGCTATCTAGACGAATCCAATGATGTTTAACAGTCAACAAAATTCATAAAGGTGGCATGAACGTCTATTTACAGAAGCTGTTCAATGTGATGGTCATTAGTATCAATGCAGTGCTGCAATCTTCTTATCATGGGTTGAGTGGTATTCCTTATCATATCGGCACTTATCGAAGGACATGGCCTGACAATTCTCTCTCTCGCATATCTTCAGGTGTACTAGGAACGTCTTTATAAAGAATGTCTTTTACGAATCCCCACAAGAAAATATCTAGAGGCGTCAAGTCTGGCGAACGCGCGGGCACGAAACGACTCCGCGTACAATCCAACGATTTGGGAATTGTCTCTGTAACTAATTTCTAGCCATCAGCGAAAAATGTGCCGGGCACCCATAGTGTTCATGCCGCATCCTGTCCTTCTTCCTAACGTTATTTCTTCCAATAACAGACGTAATGTTTCTTCCATAAATGCGGCGTATTTTTATTTTATTTACACTTCAAGTTCCGTCAGTGCAAATTGAGGAGCAAATCTCCAAGGTCATGGAACGTGTCAGTACATATCACAACATAAAAGTAATAACAGATAAAAATAAAATATTTTTGAAACCGAAAAATCAAGCCAAGAGTTTAAGTAAACGCAATCAACAATACAACGAGAATCAGCTTAATTTTTCATTTAACTTCTCTACAGAATACAAAGTGTGACCTATGAGGAAACTCTTTAGTTTCGGTTTGAAAGCAAGTGGATAACTGCAAAGATTTTTGAATTCTTGTGGTAGTTTATTGAAAATCTTCCCCGAATCGCCCGTTTCTGAGCCAAAAATGGTCCAACTTCTGGAGCAATATTTTGTGATCAACAGAATCAAACGCCTTAGTTCAATCAAAAGAAATTTGCCCAGCGTTCAAAACCTTTTGTTCATACCATCCAATACCTCACACAGAAAAGAGACTATAGCATTTTCAGTCGTTATACGACTTCTAAGGCCGAACTCGTACATTTGATAGAAAATCGTGTGATATAAAATGATCAACTATCCTTACATACACAGTTTTTTCAATAACTTTAGCAAACACTGATGGCATAGAAATAGGTCGAAAATTGTCTACTTTCTCCCTGTTTAAAACGCGGCTTTACTACTGAGTACTTTAACCGTTCAGGAAACTGACCATTCCTAAAGGAAAACTTACAAATATGGCTAAATACAGGTCTAACATGTGCAGCACAGTACTGTAATATTCTAATGGGCACTCCATCATAACCATGGTAGTCCTTAGTCTTCAGCGATTTAATTATTGACTCAATCTCTTCCTTGTCTGTGTCACAGAAGAGTATTTCTGACATCGATCTCGGAAAGGCATTTGACAAGAGAGTTATATCATTCTCTGTAGAAATTAAATTCTTATTTAATTCACCATCAGTGCTCATAAAATGTTTGTTAAATACTGTACATATATCTGATTTATCAGTAACAGAAATATTTCAACTGCAAACTGACTTTATATTGTCAACTTGGAGCTTCTGACCTGTGAATTAGCTTCTTTATTTGCATACCACTCATTCTTTGCCTCCCTAATCACATTTTAAGCACCTTACAGTACTGTTTATAATGGTATACCGCAGCTTTATTGTGATTACTTCTAACATTTTTATATTAATACCCACTTTGTCCTACATGATAGGCTTATCCCACTAGTCAGCCACCAGGGCTCCCTTTTACTACTAGTACCCTGTTTAGAACGTTCTAATGGGTTGCAACTCTCAAAGAACATGAGTAATGTGTTAAGGAAAGCATTATATTTGTCATCTATCGGTACCATAAACATCCTACTACTCTTGTTCCTTGACGATGTTTAAAAAACTCTCTATTGCTGTTGATTGATTTTCTGACATTTTATGTACATGGCCACTCCCCTACCCCGCAATGAACTCCTTGAAAAGCAGCCATCTAATCTGTATCCTGGCCTCTGAATTGTCAAATTATTTAAGTGGTGCTCCGATGTACTAGCAATTTCAGAGACAACATCTATAAGCTGTTCACTAACTTTATCTCTTATAAATCTTATATTTTGATGAAATATGCTAATTTCTTCTCTACTTGGAAACATGACGTCCTCTGAAGGTGAGCCCTTAGTTAGAGGGACTTCCTTTAAGCAGGTATACCTATTAAGATATCCTCGACGAAATAGGGGCCTATAATTCTGTCCTCCAGAATCCCACACCATAAATTCATCGAGCACGGTTTTTGGTCTGCAACTTCCCGCAGCCAACATGGATTTTCAGTTGCCCAATAATGCATGTTATGCAAATTAACATTTCTATGGCTCGTGAATGTAGCCTCCTCAGTAAATAAATTCAAATTAATAAATGCGTCATCCCTCTGAGTTCTACCCATCGGCAGAATTCAATACGACGCATACAATCTGTACCAGTCAACTTTTGGTGGAGACTGATATGGTGAGGATGATATTTATGGAGATGCAGAACACGAACGACACTACTCTGGCTCATGCCTAATTCAGTTGCGATTTTACGCGAACTAACACAAGGATCTCGAATCACAGTGGCAAGAGTACTAATTTCCGTTTCCCCGTTAGTGACTTTCCTTTGCTGAATGTGTTTCTGATGCGTTAAAGATAGAGTTGTTCTCAATTTATCATACACATATTTAAATGTACGACGTGTAGGGTGAGTTGAAGATGTCTTTCAACGTATAAGTCTCTAGCTTTCACTGAATTTCGTTGGCATTAGCCGTAAATGAGAAGCATTTCGACTTGTTCGAAGGAATACCTCATTCACATTCGCTTGACTCGGCGATACCTGTCTTACCATTCCTATTAGTGTTGTATTGCGAAACCGTCGAATGGTGTTTACAGGTCAATGGTACGTTAGATGGATGCGCCGTTTTCGGTGAATATTTACTATTTGCACGATATACGAGAGAACACTGTCAGAGCATGTGCTTCAATAAGTGCCACAGTCACAAGGAATACCACTCAATCCATGATAAGATGATTTCAGTGCTGCATTGATACCAATGGTCATCACTTAGAACATCTTCTGTGAATGGACGTTCATGCCACCTTTGTGACCGTAGTTGACCTTCAAATACCTTACTGTACACATCATTGGATTCGTCTCGATAGCCGCTGTCAGAAAATATGTACCAAACTATAGCATCCCATTAAAAAGAAAATGATCTTCATATCTCTGATGCGACCCCACCTAGCAACAAAAAACGAACGTCATATTATGGCCCCATTGTCCCATGCAACATTTGTCCCATAAACTTTCCACCTACTAACGTACTTTGGGAGGTATTCTAGTCGACATTAGTTAGTGACCCACCCTGTATATGTATAAGAAGACAGAAGATACGAATATAGATTTATCTGTCCTGATAACAGAAGAGTCGAATTGTTGTGACCATAAATCTATGTAGTGGAACTGGATATAAAAATTAATTCTTACCGTTACTCTCCTAACCTCACAAACAGCTGCTGGGTTTTGGCTTCAAATGGCTCTAAGCGCTATGGGACTTAACATCTGAGATCATCAGGCCCCTAGACTTAGAACTACTTCAAACAAACTATCCTAAGGACATCACACACATCCATGCCCGAGGCAGGAGTCGAACCCGCCACCGTAGCAAAAACGCATTTCCGGTGTGAAGCGCCTACAACCGCTCGGTTAAAACGGCCGGCTGAGTTTTGGCGTCGTAATGTAGCCTCCTCCGAGGCGTGACGTCCTTGGCATTCTATTCCTCCAAGTATTGAAAAAGTCTTATTTTCGGCCAACCTGAAGGTCTTTCGGGTTTCATCTCTGACACTTGGCTGGACTATCTCGCTCTCCTTTGTTTTCCCTATACCAACAATATCTGGTTCATTACACAAGTTGTTTCAAAATTAGGAAGTTCGAGGGTATGTGGAACTTGTCACCAGGAACAAAATGAAGATATGAACCCGGGTCTGTAAGTGTCATCCAACGACACCACCGATCTTGTGGCTGTATATGGTGGTAGTAAGTTAATATGGGACCAAATTGCTGATTTCATCTGTCCCTAGTCTTACACACTACTTAACCTAACCTAAACTAACTTACGGTGAGGACAACATACACATATCCATGCCCGAGGGAGGACTCGATCCTGCGATGGTGAGCCGCACGCACCGTGGCAAGGCGCTGCAGACCGCGCGGCTGATGATTCCGTGATGATGTTACAAACTTTCAAGGATGATGGAGAAGGTAAGTGGGTCAGTCAAAGGTAAGGGACCACTGTGTAGAAACGTGCCAGTCGAAAGTTATAAACGAAAATCATTCTTATAACTCTTACGTTAGAACACATGCACCGGTATTTGCTAACACTGTAGGGTAGACAACTTTCAGAGGTGGTTGTATGGAGCAAAACAACGAAAAAGTGCATACATGAAGAGATATGAGCACTTCTTCAACAGATGTGTTTCACAGTAGTTGAACAATCGCTCATAGCTCATGAAGTAAGCATTTTAGAACACATACTTACTAGGCAATTTTTCTTCTTTTGGTCCATACTACCACCTCTGAAAGTTGACCGTCCTACAATCTTAGTAACAACAGCACCGGTGCATGTATTCCACTGTCAGAGAGATATCAGAACGATTTTCGCTTCTAAATTTGGCCATGGTCCCTTACCTCAGACTGATACGTTTATCCTTCTCCACCATCCCTAAAAGTTATCACGGAATCACCCTGCATATACACATATACACATTGGTTGGTTGATTCAGTGTGATTAGCCGAGCCAGTCCGGCTTTCGCCGCCGTGCAGTGCGGACGTGTTGTTGTTTCCGCCTGCGGAGCGTGCGCGCTCGCTGTTGTTTACATTTCAGCGGCCGTCACTTACGTGTCGCTTACGTGCACTAGAGCCATGGCCAATCGTTTTCGAAAATCAACTTTACGATTCAACTTCTGCAACGATTACGCACGACCAAAGGCCTTGGAAGTGGAACGCTTCCTACGCGACGTTGCTAAGATCCCACCTTCCGACATCTTGGGCATCCATTTGTCCATATTAAGCAGTACTGTGTACGTGAAAGTTGTCAACGACGCGGTGTGTGAAAGAATACTTCGTGACACCAACCATGGATTACGCTTTTGCCACGCCGACGGCAATGTCGGAGCGGTCACTATCGACCATGCCGGCTTAGGAATGCGCACCATACGAGTTTCCGAACTCCCGTTCGAGCTACCGGCGGAAGACGTTATCGCGGCTTTCCGCCCCTATGGTACTGTACATGGCCACACTGCCGAACGCTGGGCGCAATTCCAAACGTACCCCGTTCTTAACGGTGTACGGCAGATCACCATCGACCTCCATCGCCACGTGCCATCTTACCTGCAAATTAGCGGGTGCCGAGCGGTTGTCATATACGACGGCCAACCCAAGACCTGTTCCGGGTGCGGAAAAGAAGGCCACCTCAGATCTGAGTGTCTTCAGCGACGGATCACCCAATTGCCAGGCGCTACCGTGGCACCTACGGCTCCGACGACGATTTTACCGATCACCTACGCATCGGCACTCTCTTCTCCTCCCACCGGCCGCCGCTCATCGGACCATGTACCTGTGACCCTTCCAGCTGCTATGGATACCGCCGGGGCCGACACGTCGCGCTCAAAGCCAGACGCTACTACGGCGCCACTACCAACAGCGACGACTTCCGACACCCACCAGCCTGAACATATGGACACCCCTTCATTTGACGTTCCCGCGACGGCCTTCCTCTCAGAGCGACGCGACTCCCTTCCGTCTTCCGACACAGAGGGACGAACCCGCAAACAACGTTCACCTAAAAGGCGCAAGAGGAGGCGTCGTACGGTCTCGGAACGAGACGGATCACCTCCCCCTGATGCTCCAGAGGCCGTCCGACACGACGAGGCCTCAGAGAACCTACACGACGATACGAATGACGACAACATGACGCCGACTGTGGATGTTTCGATGCCAACTCTACTGGCTCGCTCAGGTGCTCCTGAACCAATGGACTCCACCGATGCTACTGCAACCGAGACGTCCTCCGCCTCTACGACCGAAGTGGAACGTACGACCATCACATCGACAGCGCCCTCAATGGTGTGGAGTGAGGACGTCGATGAGGACCCGGACCACACGCTGGGGACAGAGTTACCCCAGACGGAAGCATCGTTACGCCGCTGATAACGCCGTCAGGTGGCGCACGGCACGACTCGCCGTTGCCTCGCCCCTCTTCATCCTCCGCCGGTGGAGTTCCCCTTCACGGCGGGGGACGGCTCCAAACCTACCGAATAGCGACGATCAACACTAACACCATCAGCTCACCCGTGAAACTTCAACTGCTGCGAGAGATGATATGGGCGTCAGACGTCGATATAGCACTACTACAGGAAGTACACTTGGCCACACTTCCAGACGTCGCGGGATATAACACTTATCCTTCTCCTGGTGACCACCTGGGACGCGGCGTAGCCATCTACGCCAGAGAAGGCATTCCAGTGGCCGATATCACATACCTTCCATCTGCCAGAGGCATGGCCGTCACCGTCATGGGGACGCGTATCGTCAACATTTACGCTCCGTCGGGCTCCACTCGCAGACGCGACAGGGCTCTCTTCTATTCAGAAGAAATCGCTCCTCTGTTTCTTGGACGCTGCGACCATTACTTGTTTGGGGGTGATTTTAATTGTGTCTTGCACCCTAAAGATCAAGTGCCCCACTACAACACCTGTCAAGAACTGCGTCTTGTCGTCCGAGATCTGTTGCTCCGCGACACTTGGGAAGTTCAGCACGGCGACACCCCTGGACATACTTACCAGACGAGTCACTCCGCGAGCCGCCTGGACAGAATTTACGTCTCTCGGGAACTCACACCTGCAGTCCAAGGTGCAGAACTTTGGCCCCTGGCCTTTTCGGACCACTGTGCCTACATCTGCAACATTCTCTTCCCCAAGCAAGTGGTCTGGCGTAGTCGTGCACCGTGGAAGCTAAACACCTCCCATCTTCATGATCCCGAATGTCTTCAACGTGTCACCGAGACATGGGCCACCTGTGAACGTCGCTTACCTAAATACTGCACGACCTTGACCTGGTGGCTGGAATATGCCAAACCTGCCATTCGACGTACTTTGATTCAGTATGGAAAGGAAGTTGCTATGTGGCGCCGGCACACTACCGACTATTTCTACGCCGTTCTCCGCGACCTGGACGCCCAACCGCCCACACCCAACACCCAGGGGGAACGCAGCAGGATTAAGGCCCAAATTGTAACTTTGACACGCCGTTGACTGCAGGGGGCTATGGTGCGAACCCGATATCAAGATTCGGCGGAACAGGAACATCCGACCATGCATCATATCGCCTCCGATAGGAAACATCGGCGACAACAACTCATCACCGAGATCACAACCTGTCGCGGCCAGCACGTCACTTGCCAGGCCGAAATCGTCAGTGCCTTTGTTGACCACTACCGCACAATGTACCAGGAGGAGACTACCGACAACCACGCTGAGGAGTCTGTGTTACCACACGTAACTCGCACCCTCACCAGCGACGAAGCGGATGAGCTGATGGAGCCCATTACGCGTGACGAAATCCACGATGCAATCAAAAAAGGTGCTCTGAATAAGTCACCTGGCGTCGACGGATTGCCGATAGAATTTTATCGCGCTTTCTTCACACTAATGGCGTCACGGTGGACAACGATGTTCCATGAACTGCTGACGATGGGGAACGGCGTACCACCGTCCTTCGTCACGGGAATTATTATACCCATCCACAAACCGACACCAGGTGTGACGACAGCACATTACCGTCCCCTGACTCTGCTTAACGCAGACTGTAAAATTTTTACACGCCTCCTGGCAACGCGATGCCGCAAGGTCCTGCCTAGCATTCTATCCCCGGAACAGACAACTCCGGGCGGGTCAGTTAATGTACAAACGGCCACAGGAGAATGTCGCGATTTAATTGCACTGGCAGCGGCGTGCAGACTCCGCGCCGCAGTGGTTGCCATTGATTTTGACAGCGCATTCGACAAAGTGCGGCATCCTTTTCTGTTCTCCGTGATGAACCGCATGGGTTTTCCACCAGCCTTTATCGACGTAATCCGGCGCCTGTACGGCACCGCCGAATCGCTGATTCAGGTTAATGGCCGTGTGGCGGGACCAGTGCCGATCCGACGTTCCGTACGGCAAGGCTGCCCACTTTCGACCCCACTCTTTGCCATCAGCCTGGAGCCACTCATCGGGAGTCTGACGAGCCACCTTTCTGGTCTCACTTTGCGACAGCACAGTTTTCGATGTCGTGCGTATGCGGACGACCTCCTCCTCTTGATCCGCTCACGGAGTGAAACACACACGGTACTTGATTTGATATCAACGTACGGCACTGCAGCGGGCAGTAACATAAATGTGACTAAATCCGCGGCGATGCCCATTGGACGCGGCCTCTCACACGACGACTTAGCACCTCTCCCGTGTGTACAGAAACTACGATACCTTGGTATCATTTTCACCTCCACCGTGCGCCGCTCCGCTGCCATCAATTTTCGGCGTGCTCTTCAAACCATCCGCACGACGGTGCGACAAAATCTTCTCCGACGACTCGATTCTTTACAACGTGTCCAATACCTCAATCAACATGTGGCGTCCAGAATGGTCCACATTGCACAGGTCCTCCCGCTGCCATCAACTATTGGACGTAGCCTCCAGGCTGCCTTCGGATACTTCCTTACGGCTGGTACGCTCTTTAAGGTCCGCTACGACACGCTCACCCTTCCCCCGCGAGCGGGTGGCCTCGGTCTTGTCAATGTGCGACTCCGCGCGGCGTCCTTGTACATGTCCACCATGCACAAGCAGTGGCACGGGGGCACCTCCCTTACGCGCAACTTGCTGGAAATTATTGTGCCCGCGACCATAACACCACCAGTACCAGTCGGACACATCAAGCACCATCTGACGCACATTTCTGATTTCATCGTCGACTTCAGTTATGCTCACACACACTTACCGACCACGCGTTCTCCTCGACCTAAAGATTTTTACACCCCACTCCTTCGTTCCATATCCAGCAACAATATCGAACTGCGACATCCGTCCACGCGGTGGCCCACGGTTTGGCGTCACATCCACCAGCCTTTTCTTCCCTCCAAAGTCCGGACAACATGGTACCAGGTCGCAAATGAAAAATTCGCCACAAATCATCGTCTTCACGCCATAGGACTAAAGGACTCTCCACTCTGCTCCATGTGCCACCTCATGGATGACGATGTCCATCAACTGACTTGTGCTGCCACCAATGACGTCTGGAAACTTGCCCGACAGTTCGTTGCCTGTTACCTCCGTGTTCCGCCGGACTCGATTGACCCATGGACTTTTATCCATCCTGAGAATACTTATTTCCCCGCCACAAAAAATCATGCGATTGTATGGGTCAAGGGAAGGACCATCACCTACATGTATAATGATGGCGACAAATCACGCCTTGATTTCTGGCAGTACTTACAAACCGCCCACAGCGAAGTCGAACAGCGACCGCGCTACCGCGCCTTCTTCGCTAATTACCTACACGCGATCTTTACGTCACCCCCGCGCAGTTGGATGGTACCACACGCCGACAGCACTCCCGCTCCCCCTGCTGACATCTGAGACCCCTCGCGCTGCTTTCTACATTGTAACCCATAGTGGAGTAGGGGCATGGACACACGCCTCCTTTCTTTTATGCACTACACCAGATAAACACTGGCTTTTAACTCACTCCACTGTAAATTGCTTTACACCTCTTAGCTTCCATCAGTATTATTAGTTTTTTTTTCCTACACCTTGTTCATACTAAAAAAACTTGCTCACCTTATACGAATATCATGTCTTGTGTTATTTTCGCCGGAAGGATGGCATTTTTCTTGTATTTAAGTTTGTACCAATAAAGATCTTTTGTTCATTTACCCTGTTCCTGGTGAAGAAAAAAAAAAAAAAAAAAAGCGGTCTAGGGCGCTGAAGTCATGGACTGTGTGGCTCGTCCCGGCGGAGGTTCGAGTCCTCCCTCGGGCGTGGGTGTGTGTGTTTGTCCTTAGGATAATTTAGGTTAAGTCTTGTGTAAGCTTAGGGACTGACGACCTTAGCAGTGAAGTCCCATAAGATTTCACACACATCTGAACATTTTTTTTTTTTATTCAGGATGAGGGGACTAAACGACGAGGTCATCGACCCCATCGGATTAGGGAAGGATGGGGAAAGAAGTCGGCCCTACCCTTTCAAAGGAAACATCCCGACATTTGTGTGCAGCGATTTAGGGAAATCACGAATAAGATTGGCCGGATGCTAGTTCTAACCGTCGTCCTCCCGAATACGAATATTGTGCTAACCACTGCGCCTCCTAGCTCGATATACACGTATACAGGCGCCCATGCCTGTAACTTTGACGTACTGTACCATCGTTGGGTGAAGTTTCGGGACACGGATTCTTATCCTCCTTTTGTTCCTGAAAAAACCAGCTACTTACCCACGAAGTTTGTCGGCGTATTATTTCTGCCAATACTACAAAACTCGTCTCATTGTAGTGTATCCTAATTTCGGAACATCTTTAATGTCATGTGGACGATAGTAATTGGTTTAGTAAATATGACACTCTTGGAGACGCTTTCATCTTCGCTCCCATTCCTTGCTTTTCATCATTTCCGGTTTTCACTACAACCCCCATGTATTTAAACTCATTTGCTTCTTGAACAAGGTCAAAGAATCAACAGAAGAGAAAATAAAGGGCTTAGCCTTCCAAGGCTTCGGTGATGTTTACCGCTTTAGCATATCTGTTCAAAATAATATTATTTTGACAAACATTGTTTGAAGTAGATTATTGTAGTAAGAATTTAGTGCTTAGAATTCATGTGTCACAACAACATACATTATAGAAAATATCGGAGACACCTTATAGGGGTCTCTATTACGCGCTCCTTCTCTAGACAGTAACACCGACCGGGAATTATCGTGTGTTCCTAAAGCCGTCTTCACACGAAACGTGTTAGCTAGCGCAGATATGGAGCTGCACGAGTTTTGTGACGTCATTTCCCGTTATTTCGCCGGTCGCTGTGGACGAGCGGTTCTAGGCGCTTTCAGTCCGGAACCACGCGGCTGCTGCGGTCCCAGTTTCGAATCCTGCCTCGGGCATGGATGTGTGTGACGTCCTTAGGTTAGTTAGGTTTACGTAGTTCTAAGTCTAGGGCACTGATGCCCTCAGATGTTAAGTCCCTTAGTGCTTAGAATCATTTGGAGATACATTTTGTTTCCTCGTCATTTATCTTTAATCCCACTTACCATGCTTTTCTGAATAGCTTTTTTGTCGTATTTTAAGGTCATCTAGACTTTCCGTGATTAATGTTACATTATGTGCTAACTCCCTCTTCTGCTTTGTATGCTACACCGAGTGCATCCTATAGTTTTAACTTGAACAATAGTGGTGATATTCCATCTCCGTGCATGACACTTGTTTTTATGTCGAAAGACATGGAATGTCCATCTTGCTTTTCCGCTTTCTCTTTCGAGACTTCAAGTGTAATTTTTACAAGATTTATAATCTTCTTTGGTATTTTATACTTTTCTGTTAATTAATAGAAAATTAAATGTCATTTTCGAAGTGATTGGAAACTGTGCTACAGAAGTTATTGCGGACACCAAGCAGATAATAAAGAGAGGCAGCAGAACTTATAACAGTATTGTACATAACGATATAGTGGAAAACACACTTCATAGGTAGTAGAACAACTATGGATAACCTACCGGAGTGACGAATGTGACTTGCGTTTCAGCCAAAGTGTCGGACATCCCGCGAGGTTACCAGTTCGTGCCTGGTTACGGGTTGGTGAAGCTCTATCGCACGTTCAAGACGTGGTGGGCGGCGAAGGAGGCCTGCAAGGCTGATGGATCTCGGCTGGCGATCCCGCCAGACCGTAACGCCGTCGACGGACTGAACCAGATATTCGCCAAGGAGAACGGACTCTGGTGGGCCTGGGTTGGCATCTCGGACGAGGCCAGAGAGGGCGTATTCGTTGGAGTTGACGGTAAGAATGATATCGATTGTAGCTGTCATCAGGTGATTAGTATGTGAAGGTGAAACATAACACTTGAGACTAACAAGATTACCTGGCCATCCGGTGGAACAGTACAGTAGTGGAAATCACTGTAAATGCAGGGTTTCACGAAACTAATAGTGCAATGTGTGAAGCATACATTTATCGAATTAACTGTGAAAGTAGTGGACTCATATAAGACATTAACAATCACGACGGAATTACATTGTTCCTTTCATAACACAAGAAATAAAATAAGGCGTTTGCAGTTTCTTTATGGGAATGGGTATACATGCATGCACTGTCCTGTTGTGTTATTACCTTGTTAGCACTTTATCTAACCTCCGTTCTTACTAATTACCATAAAAATTATCTTTGCCTTTGATTTTGTTAGGGTTTATTGTTCTTGCAGGGAAATTGTCGCCCACTCTCCTCGTATCTTCTTTTCAGCTCACATGCGGACTCAAATTGCCAGCTACTGCGAAAAACACATCTTGAAAATACTCCCCAAAGATTTTCCACGGGGTTACCATCCGGGCTACGTGCAGGCCAGAACAAAACACCAATATCTTTATTTTCTAATAACTTTTTTGTTGTAGCAGGAACATGCAGAGCTGCATTATCTTCTTGAAATGTTAGACTTTCGTCACCTAGGTCCTCATAGATTCTAATCAGTTATGTCTTTAGTATCTCAGTGTTCAACTAATAAATGCCTGACTTAACATTCCAGTAAATCTCTGTTCACCTTTATCTGTTGCTCTTTTGTCGGATCATGCCAATGTTATTGAAATCTATGAGACTCATTTAAATTAGACTTCCTTTCATCCCTGAAAATCGCTTTATCCCATTCTGAGATCGGGAGCGTATGTTTTTCAGCTGACTCCATTCTACGCTGATTGCATTTGAGTGTCAGATAGGGTTTCTGCAGTTGTTTCTTGAGTGCAAGGTTTCTGTCATATGGCAATTACCGGCGACTGTAAATCAGCATGAAGTTGAGAAGAATAATGGTTTGTGGCCCTTGCTTTGATCAAAAGTAGTCCTTCCTATGCCTCAGATAATTTTCTCCTTTGCCCACATTTTCCGTTCTGTCCATATAGTGCACCCAGTGTAACGAGATTATTAATCACTGCAATGAACATTTCAATTGCTTAGCGATTTGATTATTAGAGTGTCTCATTTTCTTGTACGTAATAATTTACGCTTTTTCATCATATGGTAATTGTTTTCCTCGCGGCACTGTGTCGATCGTGGTTTACGTACCCAACACGAACTGGCGCTAATGACATCTGTTTCCTATCTACAGGAAAGCCACGTTACCACACACTAACACCGCACTGAGTCGGCTGTCTTTATACAGAGTTCCACACTCTGCCACCTGAATCGTTGAAGTCTTCTTATCTACTGTGCTGCTTACATCACATGCAGTATCATTTGGTTGCATCTGTCGATATACTGGAATTCATACTATCGCATATAAATTGTGAACAACTTATCCAACCGACAATGTTGATTATCTTGCAGATATCCATGCCTTTACACTGATTTCCCCTACTGTATCGGAAATGAAACGTAGGTAATCTCACTAATACAATGGTTGTCTAAACGATTAATGCGTAACGGAAACTCGGGCGCACTGAAAGAAAAGCTTCACAATACTGTGACTAAAATTGGTGCAAAAATTCTGCCGTACATAAGAAACGAAGATATACGGAGAGAGTTTAGGAACACCTTATTGAAAAAGTAAAAGGTGTTGAGTCATGAGGAATATACATTTGTTAGAATAAGTCTTTAGTGACTCTTTTAATTTACTACAAACCTATTACACTTTTCTATAAATCTCCTTTCACTTCGGAGCCCTCTGCTTAATGTTGTACTCTCCCTTTCAGTCCGTCTGCATAAAAGTTCTTCCTTTGGTAACTGAATCGGTCGACGATTCAGTCTTAATTTTTCACGTTGTCGTCAAACCGTTGGACACCAGTCTAATGGGTCATACGCCTGACTGCGAAGTTGCGACTGTATCGTGGGCCGCCAATATATTTCCAAGGGAAATAGTAAACCTTACCATCGATGAAGGTAACTGTTTGTGGACGTGTATTGCCTTGGATGGCTACCCTCCACGAAAGTTTTTCGTGCTGTAGATTTTTGATGCGGCTTTTTTTGTGGGATTTTCGCATTATACATCAGCTTACGCGTTGAACTATGTTCCATGAAATCATCCAAAAGAACGCCATTTTGCTATCAGAAAACCATAGTCATAATCATTCGTTTCGAGTAACTAAGTTATTTGAACTTTCTCGGTTTCATCCGAAGTTGAATGGTGCCACTGGATTGAAATTTTTTATGATTTTACGTTAGCGTAGAATATCTATGCCTCGGTCGCCGTTACAAAGTGTGAGAATTAATTACGTCCATCTTGTCGATTGTTGTCCTTAAATGCTCGTTCCCTTGACATTCTTAGCTTTAGCGTCGGCCGGCAAACATTTTCGGTGCCGTCATTCCATGACAGTCGTAAAAAAGAGGTATGCGTGCAATATGAGGAAATTCAAATATTTTCAAAAGATTGTGTCCACAGCTCGTAAATATTTGAAATATGTCGTGATTACCGCCAACGGATGGTGAAAAGATTTCTTTATTTAATAACCAGTTTCGACCCACAGATCACCTTCAGATTCATAAAAGAATTTACAAAAATCAGGCGGTATAAAGTCATTGGCATCAGACAATAAAATTCATGAGTTCATCACTGTTACCACATAGTCGTAGGTGACGGATGTAGCATCTTTAAGTGCACTTGCTCGCACTGTTTATGTCTGACGATGTAATTTATATTACTATTTGATGTCCGAGTCGAATTCATGGATTTCACTATCTGACACCAATGACTTTATATCGCCTGTTATAAAAGCTTCTGTGTATCTGACGATGGTCTGTGGACCGAAAATGGTTGTTAAATAAATAAATTTCATCAGTAGCTTTTGTTGGTAATCGTGAACTTTCTCAAATGAGGAAATTCGTCACAGCCCCAGTAGTGAATCATCAATGTGGTCGCATTTTTGTTCAGTAATATATCCAAAACAGACAGGACATGACAGCAACGATGTTACGAGTAAGGTAAAACATCTAATGATATATTATAAATTTCCAGATCATAGTTACAAAACCCTAATATTAAGACCATCGCTTACCTATGTGTTTACAGAGCACCTGACGATGGCAGTTTGACGAACTGGGCTCATTGTGAATGAGATAAAACATAAACAACTTACATAGCAGTGTAGCTGGATATTATTCATAAATAATCATCATGTCATTAAAAGACATATTTTTCACTGCGGGCCTCAAAGAACAAAAGTTACGCATCCACTCATGTTCACTGTGCGCTCCAACGAACTTGTGAAATTCCAGCAGGACAATGCGTCACCCACACGTTCTGAATTGCTACAGAGTTCCTCCAGGAACATTCTTCTGAGTTTCAACACTTCTTCTAGCCACCAAACTCCCCAGACATGAACATTATTGAGCATATTTGGAATGTTTTACAACGTGCTGTTGAGAAGAAATCTCCACCCCCCTCGTACTCTTACGGATTTATAAACAGCCCTAGAGGATTCATGGTGTTACTGCCCACTAGCACTATTTCAAATATTAGTGAGTCCATGCCACATCGTGTTGTGGCACTTCTGCGTGCTCGCGGGGGCCCTACACGATATGAGGCAGGTGTACCAGTTTCTCTGGCTCTTCAGTTTGTATGACATCCTCATTTCAGTGTGTAGCCAACCACTACAATAGTGTTCCTGATAACTTCTGCGCTTTGAAAGAAAATAAGCAATCAATTTGACTCTCACAGTGCTCCAAAAGTAGAGAGATTTTGAGCAAATTACACAGGCTACTTCAAGATTCAAATTATAAACTTCTGGGGGCTGTTGAGGGGCTCGGTAGATAATGTTTTGATGAGGAACCAATGTCCGGGAATGTACCATTTGTATGTACAGCATACTATTTCTGAAACACATGTCGAGCTAGATAACGTAACATAACATACCAAAAACGTAGTGGAAACAAATCAAAGTGTGAGAGCATGTCGTTGGAGGTCACCCAGTTGTATACAGAAATTCTTAAGCCACATGGAATGAAATTAGCGTGACTACAGTGCCAAATGGAATTGGCCCCGCAACACGAGGAAGTTGAAAGCACGGAAAGGGACTGTTTGTGTCAATCAGCAAGTGGTAACGGTGCACTGTGGTTGTTTTCTTCATCACAAGCTCATGGCCCGGAGACAACATGTGGGTGACCTGATATGGAGAAGAGCCATCGGGTAAGTGGAAGACAGATGAATTGTGACGAGCGTAGTGCAGGAGTTTGGTGCTGCTCACAGCATCGTTGCCCGTACATTGGAAGCGTTCCGAAGCACTGGCACTGCCGTCCGAAGGACGGGTTGATTTCGAACTTGTTTTGGTGATCCATCTCTTATCGTGTGGGGAGGCATAGTGTTGCATGGCCATGCTGCCCTCCACGTGTTTGAATATGGTACAGCCAATTTTTTGCTGCAAAAAGTATAATTCCTTCAATAAATATAACACATGAAGTAATGATATCAGGAGCCAGAGGACACATAGATGAGAATCTTAATTTGAAAAGTCATATTTTGGATCTCCTAAAGCGACTAGGTTCAGCAACTTTTGCAATCAGAATAATTGCCAATTTTGAGGATGCAGAAATTAGTAAACTAACATACTTTGCATACTCCCACTCTCTGATGTCATACGGAATAATATTCTGGGGCAACGCAACACTTAGGCAAAAGATATTCACTGCTCAAAAGAAAGTAGTTAGAATAGCGTGTGGGGTTCATAGTCGCACATTCTGTAGGCATCTGTTTAAAAGGTTAGGAATCCTTACAACTGCTTCACTGTACATTTACTCAGTAATGAAATTTTTTCTCAACATGGGCCAGTTTAAAATCAACAGCAAGATTCATGATTACAATACCAGAAAAAAGAAAGACCTACACTACCCTTTACTTAACCTATCCTTGGCCCAGTATGGGGTAAAATATGCTGCTATAAAACTGTATCATAAATTACCAGATGAAATAAAGTGTCTGACAGAGAGCAGTAAAAATTTCAAAAACAAATTTAAATCATACCTCCTTGGCAACTCCTTCTATACCATATATGAATTCTTGAATATGAGTAAATAAATCTGGAGATATAATATATGCATTTCGTGCCATTTAAGGGAATGGGATAGATAATAGAAATATTTAGGTATAACACTATAATGTAAAAAAAAACACTTGTTTCCTGAGCGCATTTCTTGTGCACTTCTACATCTACATCTACATGACTACTCTGCAATTCACATTTAAGTGCTTGGCAGAGGGTTCATCGAACCACAATCATACTATCTCTCTACTATTCCACTCCCGAACAGCGAGCGGGAAAAACGAACATCTAAACCTTTCTGTTCGAGCTCTGATTTCTCTTATTTTATTTTGATGATCATTCCTACCTATGTAGGTTGGGCTCAACAAAATATTTTCGCATTCGGAAGAGAAAGTTGGTGACTGAAATTTCGTAAAAAGCTCTCGCCGCGACGAAAAACGTCTATGCTGTAATGACTTCCATCCCAACTCGTGTATCATATCTGCCACGCTCTCTCCTCTATAACGCGATAATACAAAACGAGCTGCCCTTCTTTGCACCCTCTCGATGTCCTCCGTCAATCCCACCTGGTAAGGATCCCACACCGCGCAGCAATATTCTAACAGAGGACGAACGAGTGTAGTGTAAGCTGTCTCTTTAGTGGACTTGTTGCATCTTCTAAGTGTCCTGCCAATGAAACGCAACCTTTGGCTCGCCTTCCCGACAATATTATCTATGTGGTCCTTCCAACTGAAGTTGTTCGTAATTTTAACACCCAGGTACTTAGTTGAATTGACAGCCTTGAGGATTGTACTATTTATCGAGTAATCGAATTCCAACGGATTTCTTTTGGAACTCATGTGGATCATCTCACACTTTTCGTTATTTAGCATCAACTGCCACCTGACACACCATACAGCAATCTTTTCTAAATCGCTTTGCAGCTGATACTGGTCTTCGGATGACCTTACTAGACGGTAAATTACAGCATCATCTGCAAACAACCTAAGAGAACTGCTCAGATTGTCACCCAGGTCATTTATATAGATCAGGAACAGTAGAGGTCCCAGGACGCTTCCCTGGGGAACACCTGATATCACTTCAGTTTTACTCGATGATTTGCCGTCTATTACTACGAACTGCGACCTTCCTGACAGGAAATCACGAATCCAGTCGCACAACTGAGACGATACCCCATAGCTCCGCAGCTTGATTAGAAGTCGCTTGTGAGGAACGGTGTCAAAAGCTTTCCGGAAATCTAGAAATACGGAATCAACTTGAGATCCCCTGTCGATAGCAGCCATTACTTCGTGCGAATAAAGAGCTAGCTGCGTTGCACAAGAGCGATGTTTTCTGAAGCCATGCTGATTACGTGTTAATAGATCGTTCTCTTCGAGGTGATTCATAATGTTTGAATACAGTATATGCTCCAAAACCCTACTGCAAACCGACGTCAATGATATAGGTCTGTAGTTCGATGGATTACTCCTACTACCCTTCTTGAACACTGGTGCGACCTGCGCAATTTTCCAATCTGTAGGTACAGATCTATCGGTGAGCGAGCGGTTGTATATGAGTGCTAAGTAGGGAGCTATAGTATCAGCGTAATCTGAAAGGAACCTAATCGGTATACAATCTGGACCTGAAGACTTGCCCGTATCAAGCGATTTGAGTTGCTTCGCAACCCCTAAGGTATCTACTTCTAAGAAACTCATGCTAGCAGATGTTCGTGTTTCAAATTCTGGAATATTCCATTCGTCTTCCCTGGTGAAGGAATTTCGGAAAACTGCGTTCAGTAACTCCGCTTTAGCGGCACAGTCGTTGATAACAGTACTTCACACGTTCTATTTCATAACGGTTTTTCCGTGCTATTGATCGATGGAACATTCGACTAACTAACTTCGTTGCGTTTTCCGGATCTTTCAGTCCTGACTTCATTTTTGTGGACGACAGCACGAACAGTGCACGCGGTGGAGCTCTTGAAGCGAGAGGGTATTCGGTGATATCACTATTCGCCCCGTTCCCTCGACTTTAATCCCATCGAACACATGTAAAACGCGTTGGGGAAACATATTGTAGCCCGTCACATGCACCTGCCACTGGTCAGCACACCATATTAAGATAAATGTCCCTCCTTTTCTACTGTCTCGGGCATGTTTACGAAACTGTGTTCCACGGAACATCGCTCTTCAAGTGCTCTGAGAAAAAACTTCCTAATAATATTGCGTTTTTGGTTTTTAGATATTTCGACAATACCGATTTTTAAAATAATTTTATCATGACTGCTGTGTTATTAGTTATAATCTGAAACCGAATTAATCTTGAATAAAATAAGTTTTTCTCATTTTTAAAAATTCTATCAACAGTCAAAATAAAGGAGGTTTTTCCATCAGAATAGCAGGATTCTTCAAGCACTTCGTCACAGAAAATGTTTGGGAATCCCTGGTTAGAGGAGTATCATAAACCGCGGTGACTTCAATATAATTATTGTATTTGATTAAAAGTATCATTTGTGTTGGTCTCATTGCGTATTTCTTACAGTTGCGTTCTGTACTTTACAGTCGCAGCTCTTTCTGTTGATGATCCAAGTTTCAGGACACTGTGTTACGTGGGAGTGACACTTAATACGGAAGATACTTTTCGTCTTGAAGTTTAGCACACCAGCGTAAGTTTGAGGACAGGGTCACTTTCAAATCTCCGCATAGAGCGGAGACAATGAAGTCTGAACTGTGTGCTGCACTACGTTCCATGCCATGGGCAGCATTTTGAATACTAGTCGCCCCGTTCTCTCCCTTTCCTGAGAAACTGTTGTAGGCTATCCGTTGAGGAAATGCTGCAACATAATCCTTTACTAACAGGAATTATCAAAAGTTATATTGTTCTGTAGTTCATTATCAATTTATTACCCTTCTGCATGTGTTACTGCTTAAGTCAAGCATCATATCACCTGTTAAACATAACTGTCAGTTACAACCTATCTGCAGGAAATAAAATATGTCTTTCTTGTTTGGATAGACAATTTTATCAGCAGAACTGCCGCTGGTTTCCAAAACCAAGTTATCAGTTATTTTGCAACTGTTAGAATATGTTAAATGAATTGTGCAATTATGCTGAAAATGACGCAGCTTGCTCTTAAATGACCTTGAAAAATGAAAGTGCTACTGGAGGTTGGGTGTAGACTGGGGGAAAATGCATGATATCTCAGTCCAAAATGGCGAAGAGCAAATTTTAAAACTCCAAGATGATGATGGTCAAAATAATTAAGGGGTGTAAATAGCACTATGAGTATTTAAATAACTGTTTTACATTCATGAAATGACACAACCAATTACAATACAGTATACCAAGGAGACCTTCAAAATGGAACAGTCAATCGAAATGTAACCCACCATCTTCTAAAGTATATAATTACTTATCCAAGATATTCCCATTCCTACAGGATTTTTCTTACGACATGTAAGCTATATCTCAATTCCGTAAATTGTTGCACTGTTCCAAAGTAGTTCCAAAGTATTCGATTATTTATCAAAAATTACGTAAACACGCACGTCTCATAAATGTTTGTTGCTTTAACACGTTTTCAAAAGTTATTCTTTGTATAACTTCATTTCTGGTTGTTCTCATGGGTCAAGATTGTTACCATTGTTTTCTGTGCGGAGTACTCTTGTGGATTTCACTTAGTCTGTGCCTGAGGTATGCAGCTGGCTGTTGTGGATTTGTGAAAGTGGTTAAGAATAAAAACGTCAGTGTGTTATTTCTAAGGTGTACGGAAAATTCTTGCTGTTTGGCATGTGTAAAATGCAGGGCAACTGTTACACTGTAATTATTATATTCCAATGTTATCTATTATTGGGATGTTTATGTTTACTGTATTGTGAGAGGTAAGTGGTGTCCAATTTCGTTGTTTGTGGAGAAGGATATTTTGATCATCAATGACAAAAAAAATGGTTCAAATGGCTCTGAGCACTATCGGACTTAACTTCTGAGGCCCTAGAACTTAGAACTACTTAAACCTACTGACCTAAGGACATCACACACATCCATGCCCGAGGCAGGATTCTAACCTGTGACCATAGTAGTCGCACGGTTCCAGATTGTAGCCACCACGACCGTCTCAATGGCAAAATCCGCTACAGTCTTAAAAATTCTTTTTTTCTAAAACGGAAAGTTCTTAGGGAGGATTGGTTTCTTAGGGCCATATCCCGTTTATGGGATCAGTTATTCCTGACTAATACGTTTTCTATTGCTTTGGTTGTTCTCACTTATTCATTATTTTGGACTTATTTCGGATTTTATTGGTGTGGCCAATTCTGCTGTGACTAATGTTCCTTAAAAAACTTTCACTCAGCTATTTATTGTTATGGATATTCTTAATGTGATCAGTATTGCTCTGACTTAGCTGCTTCTGCTAAATTGGTGGTAGGACATAAGTGTTTTAGAGGTTTCTCTCCATTTTCATTAGTTGGGTTGGTTTGGGTTGTTTGGGGAAGACCAGACAGGAGGTCATCGGTCTCATCGGATTAGGGAAGGACGGGGAAGGAAGTCAGCCGTGCCCTTTCGACGGAACCATCCCGACATTTGCGATTTAGGGAAATCACGGAAAACCTAAATCAGGATGGCCGGACGCGGGATTGAACCGTCGTCCTCCCGAATGCGAGTCCAGTGTGCTAGCCACTGCGCCACCTCGCTCGGTTTTCATTAGTTGTTCCACAGTTTTGTGTGGGTACAAATTAGTGACTATGCTCTCTAAATGTGCTATATGAATTCTTAGGTGACATTAGACGAATTATGTGAATTTACTTTGGGTGGACCCTATTGATTGGTGTGCAATGTATCCACTTACAAACATGGTAATACGTAATTGGTGCCTCGCTGGTACATAAAAGAAGTTAGCGTTCACTGCAGCAGATGCTAGTGTGTGGTTTCTTAGACCTGTTGTTGGCGGTTACATTAATTCATATTTTTACCGTCAGACAGACTGAATAGCCCACTCGCATATGTTACAGGTATACGATCTCTCGCGCCTGCATTTTAACTCTGTGTAGCTTGGTATGGGTTTGATAGGTGTGTATGAATCACTTATGAATGTAAAACTGTGCTCATGGAGTTACATTCTGCATTGACACATGCCTGCTGGACTACGGTCCATATAACCCCCTGTATGTCCTCAAGTGGATCCATGTGTAGCAGGCCCTTACTTCCGGACCGTTGCAAGTTTTGTAAGGGGGTATGGGATCTCGGGCTGTTAATATATTTACGTTCCATTCAACGGTGGTTTCCGGTCATTTAATTGAATAATAATTGAATAACTCTGTCCTTTTGCACAGGTCCCCCTCTTCGAGAGGCTTACTGGCAGGTCTAGGTTTGAAGAGGATGTCCTGTTGCATGTCATGTATCAGGAATGTACTATTTTAACATATTTTAACTTATTTTAACATCAGTTATGATTTCTTAATGTACTCACATTTCAGTTTACGTACAGGCTTTTTCTAAGAATTTTGCTTTTCTTATTTTTACTATGTGAACGGGTGTTATTATTAATTTATAATTTTGCAGTTGCACCTGAATAATAGGACACAGACCCTGAAAGAGGGCTCTGTTTGGGTGCTTTCCTTTTTGAAACCATTTATACAACTGTGGAATACTTTATCATTGATGATGAAAATCAACAGTTGTGAATGTCTCGTTAAGAGAAACGGATACTTTAATATTAGTGTGATAATTTGTGTATTATAGTATCAGTGTAGATTTGTTTCTTGTAAATGTAAAAATTATGTTCTTCGAATCAATTAACAATAGTGAGGTCTAAGAAATTTGTGGGTCTATTTGTAATATACAAACGTAATTTTGCGAGGACCAGAAATCATCTAACTATGAAAAAAATTTATGAAGACTGTCAAAGCATCTGAAGACGAGCCCTCAGAGCTCGAAATACATCATAAATTGGAAAAAAAGTTCAAATGTGCGTGAAATTTTATGGGACTTAACTGCAAAGGTCATCAGTCTCTAAGCGTAGACACTACTTAACCTAAATTATCCTAAGGAGAAACACACGCACCCATGCCCGAGGAAGGACTCGAACCTCCGCCGGGACCAGACGCACAGTCCATGACTGCAGCGCCTAAGACCGCTCGGCTAATCCCGCGTGGCATTGGAAAAAAAATCACGATTGTGATTGAAGGTAGTTGTTCTTTATTTTGCAAAAATAATACAGTCACAAAAGGAACACTTCCAACAGTGAATAAAATTACGTTATATTTGTATAGCCAGGCACTAAGATCAGTGTATTCATTTAAAAACACGAAACTAAAGATAACCAAACTGGCCTTCCGCATCATATTTAACAAAGAATGTGCATCTTATAGTTTAATACCAAATTATGCTAACATCATGAGAAAATGTTGTTAACAAGCAGCCAAAATAGTTAGCAGCAGTTTGAGAAAGTCTGATTACGTAAAGAAATTAAGCTACAGCACAAACAGAAACAAGAACTTAATAGTTGCCTTTAGCACCTGCATCTTGAGTTAACTAAAATGCTGCATATGCTAGAAATGAATTATATGGATGACTATGTTACAATCTTACGCAAAAAAATTTGAATTCCTCTACTTGATAAACATAGAAAAAAATTGAGCCCCTTACAAATAAAAAATCACCGTGTCCATAGTAATTTAACTTCTAATACATAGAATTTCAATGAAAGATTTATAAAAAAAAGAAACATTAGTTTCACAAATACAGAACAAATTAAAGGCCTTATAAATATCAGACTAATGTTTAATCACCATAAGTTAGACAACTTTATAGGAAATACAAAGCAAGCTACAGATATGGCCAACTGAAGCCATAAAGAACTAATTGTCTTAGCACATACTACTGATGAAATTATTTAGCAAGAAAACAAAAACAAACGAAATCTCGAAAAACTTGAAACAAAACCTTAATGCACAAGTTGGATAAATGAAACTCCATAGTAATCCTGCATAGAGGACAACAAAATTATTAAATTGAATCACAATCCAACCACTAAATTCCAAATATAAGTAATGCTTAAACTCTCTTTCTCCTGTTTGATAAATAAGTAAAATGTTACTAATTAATGAAATCCACTGCCCCCAAACTCATCACAATCAATGGCACAAAACTAACTCTCCAATTAGATGGATTGTTAACTTCAAGAGTACACCAGATTTGAACGCTGGGCGTCACGGTTCTGATACCATCGCAAAGACGTCAAAAGAAGGTGTGAAATGTGGATAAGAGGGGGTGTGACGACGTTCCCATCGTCTAAAACGTCCGCGATGGCGCTAGGCAGAAGTGTGGTGAGAACTTGGTGCCAGCGTGACAGCATTAATGCACCATACACGTCACACGAACTTCTGATCTGTGGCCTTCTTTTCGCATCTGTCGATCGATACCTTGCTGTTTGAAGCCCTCGGAGCCCAAGGATGACGGTTCAGTGCACCAAACTTTTGCACCGTTGGCGGAATTGGTTGTAGACACCTCTGAGCCGAATCTGGAACTTCTGCTTCAAAACGAGAGGTTTTAAAGACGCGATCTCCCGCCTGTGTTGCGGAATGTACATTCATTTCTGTCAGATTTCGCCATTAACTGTATATGCTCCATGACTATGCGTAACATGTAACAACCGTTGACAAACGTGGTTACCAACATAAAACACAGTAGTAGTCTAAGTTCTGTCTCTGACCGTGATATAAAGAAAGCATATCTCAGCTGAGATCTGTTGTATATGAGGAATACCTTCTGATTGTGTCTGAAAATAACGGAAATATGGAGTACATCCTTGATGCTCTGCAACTGTTAACTAGCTGGTAACGACATAATCTATAAGAGGCTTTTCGCGGATGGAGCTGTTATCTACAGGAAGATAGCAACATTAGAAGACCTCAGCAAAATGCAGTAACATTCACACTCGCAAAGGACCGACAATCCGTGCAGCGACTGCAGGTACAACCTGAACGTAAGCAGGTATATGCCGTTAAGATCAGAGGGGCCTACAATGTTACTTAATGTACACAACTGTTATATGGCCATCTGCCTCAGAAAGCCATGAGCAAAGTTACTAGCCAAAGGTAATTCCCCACGGTTCTCACTGATCCATTCCTAATCATTTGATAATCGCAAGAGTATACAGTGAGATGACATAAGTGATAACTGATAGGGTACCTCCTCATATCACGTCTGATCTCCTTTTCCCTTGCATAGTGCTACTGTCTCCAGTAACATGTTTGGGAACACGAAATCCATGCATGCCTGTAAATGGTCTCCAAGTAGCTAAACATTGTCATTTCTAGTCAATGATCGGTTCAGTTGGATCATAGGACCTACTAAATTCTATGTATATACAGTGGACGCCACTATGGAGTCATCAAAAACATTCACAGTGCCTTAGTGGCAACTTGGGCCCAGTGCTTCGTGGGATCTGAGTCAGACTCAAACCCAACCATCAGCCCGAAATCGGACACATTTGACATGGCCACAGTTTTTCAGTCTCTAGGCGGTATTATCGCCATATGTATAATTTATATGCATATCGCTATCCCGTAACTTTTGTCACCTTTTATTTACAAAGGTTGGTTTTGGTATCAAATTTACAAAGACAGAAAAAGGAGTTTTTTACTGAATCCATGCAGCACATCAAAAAAGATCAGTTAAAAAAGGGAATTCAATCTCAGTACCACTGTTTAGATTTACTTTGTATCAGTCACTACGTAAATTCACTACAAGTTATGGAGGACTCATGTGTATGGAGAACTGCTACAGTATTCACTGCTAACAGCAATTACCTAGGAACTCTTATAAACAGTCGAATTAACAGTCTTCAACCATTATTCTAATTGTACTTTCGTAAATCGAAGTCAACGCTCAATTTACAGAGAGCAGTGTTGATGCAGTTAGGAGTTTGATAATAGCCTATAACTAAGGGTTAGGACAGTCTGTATTTATAAGGGGATAAGCTCCTCGAAAATAAAGCATCAGAACTAGAAACTAGAAGTCGAGTCGTAACAGCAACACGAAAATAAAAAACCACAATGCTTTCAAATTTATGAATATCATCCAATTCATGAACATCTGTTTTCTATCAAAAACCTGGTACAGTGCATTGTTAGTTTGGTTATTTTTGCAGCTGAAAGAAAGTGGTACAGAGCCTGCCCCTCCAGTTAGTTGTGTATTGGCTATTGTGTCGTGAAGACCCGTTTAAAATCTCTTACATAACTTGCGCATTAAACCCACAAGAAATAAATCTCGAACCCATCGTTATCATCTCAGAATGCCCAGCAATGTTCGTTAGTGTAACCATCTCTATAATGCAACGCTATAGGTTTTAGCCTTGCAACTACATTACTTCAGAAGCAGAGGCCACAGTTGTTGTTGTGGGCTTCAGTCTGAAGACAGGTTTCATACAGCTATCCACACTAATCGATCACTGTAAGTCTCCTCATATCTGCATAACTACTGCAACCTGCGTAAGTTTTAGTCTAGTTACTGTAGCCATCCTTTACTCTTCCTCTGCAGTATTGACCTCCAACACCACCCACTGTTACGAAACCTTTATCTTTTCTTCTTAATTGTTGGATGCAACCATGTATTTTGAATGCTGACAGTCACACTGTAAAATGACCGCCACTGCACCTCCCTATAAACTGCATATCCGTGCCCCACCCTAATGTATCCGCGGTAACGCTAATCGTCTTGTGAACGTAACATCATTGCCTTAAAATAGTACCGGGAGCAGCGGGTAATGACAGCCCCCTTAGACGATCATTGACCGTCGATGCCCCACCCAACTGGTGGCCAACCTGCCAACTGGTAACGATTCATGTTGACGAGCACAGCCCAGCAGCAGCCTCCTAAATTGAAGGGGCGTAGTGTTACCATCGTGGCGCTTTTTTATGTTAAGTGACACAGTGCTTGTACTAAGGAAATCCTTAGTGCAGATATCGAACTAGGTGGCCCAGTGGCTAGCATACTGGATTCGCGTTTGGGAGGACGACGATTCAAACCCGCGTCTGGCCATCCAGATTTGGATTTTCGTGATTTCCCTAAATCGCTCCGCACAAATGTCGGGATGGTTCCTTTGAAAGGCCCCGTCCGATTTCCTTTCTGACACTTGACATAATCCGAGCCTGTGCTCCAGTTTTCCTTCATAACAAAAATGACAACTAATTCCGTATGTCACTATTTCTGCTGATACCTTAACGATTGTGTAGCATCAAGGCAAGCTGAACTCTTGTATCACACAGTTGCTTATCAAAGACTTAGCACATTATTTATAAATTGTTGCCCCATCATTTTTATGTTTTAGATGGTTTACGAAAGCCAAACAAAGCTTAATGGACTACAGAAGATTTTTGAAGAAAAGAAAACGTTAACGTATATGAGCTACTTACATTGGAAAAACGCGAATGAATTTGTAGAGATGTAAGTTTTCCTGTTACCTTAGAAAGCGGCAGTCAATAACTCACATGATGATGAAATAACCGCTATTAAAGAGGCATTATCGAGGCAGCGACTACTGTTTGAAGTTTCCAATGGCTGTCGAAAATAAAGTGAAAGGACTCCAGGGTGGGGAGTTGTGTATAAAAAAATTGTCAGTTGATAAACATCGACGAAAGGTGTATATCGCTAATTCTAAAAATTTAGAAGCAATGCATATAATTAGACAATGTGGGCTTTCACGGACCGGGGTCTTCTTCAGTTACAACTTACGGGGTGAGAGGCCGCTGTCGATGTATGAAACAGTTTCCTAACGTTTCGTCTCCAAATGCTGTGGACGTCTTCCGCGCTAAAACTGGTACTAGCACTAAGGTTTGAGGGCTCTCACATTTATAAAGCACATGGGGCACCACCATACGTCACGTTATGCCGACTGTATGACTGTCTTTGGATGGCGTCATCATTCTCGATTAAAAACAATCAGTTGACTGTCGTTCTGTTGACGCAAAGTCAACATCCATATTTCATCTGACTTCAAACCCTCTTCCTTTCTTTTGAAGTTACTATGGTGTTTGTGAATCTCTATTGCTTCTCTATACGTGCGTGCAAGATAATGCTACGTTTTTGGTAAAACGCTCGTCTCGCTGAATTGTACATCGATGTTCCTGCCTAAAAAAAAGAAAAAACAGAAAGATTCTGCTAGGGCTGATTTTTCGGTCTGTCCTGGTCGATAGTTCCCTTTGTGTTCGGCTATTCGGATGTTACAACTTTCTTTCGTAGTTTCAATATACACTTGTCCGCGTGCCGTACATCTTTTGACGTTCTTAAATTCTCATTAATCTTATTGTTAGGTGAAAAGGTCATTTCAACCCAATACTTGGCCAAAAGTTTCCCGATTCGATCCGTAGTTTTATTAATGAACGGGAGGACATTTTTTCCAGATGGCGGTCGTTGTTGCTATTTCCAGCTTCTTCTCTTCTTTGATGGATCAGTCTACTTACTAGCATATCCATTTTACTTGAACACTGACAGCAAATTGTGTAATTCATCCTTCAAATAAACCAGATATCAGATTTTGTTGGCTCTGTCCATCAAGGTTCTAATGACATCTGATATTGATCTAGGACGAGAGGTTGATGTTTGATTACTTCCGGAAGTATCTATCAGTGTGTGTATCTTGTCTTTATACCTTATGGACCGCGTCCCAGTCACCCGTTGCTCTCTTTCTCCATTATAAACTACATCTTTTGTTGAATACCATTGAGAGGCACTAAGAAGACGTCCAGCTGCTCTTCACCGTGAGTCCGAAGTATAAATGTATCGTTCCCATACAGGCATGACTTAGCTGATCTTCTACTGCCCGTCTCAGCGCCCACTGTTCGAAGCAATCTATCAATAAATTGGCAACAGCTGGAGTAAGAGAGCTGCCCATAGCCAACGCGTCGATTTCTTCTTGTACTGGGAATAAGTCGTGGTAAGGCAGGGTCCAAATAAAGCCATTATATTAGCCGGAAAAATAACTGCTAGGTATAAAATAGTTTCGTTCCAGGTACCGTAGTAAGCAGGGGCACAACGTCAAAGCTGACAGGGATGTCAATTGGGCCGACGTTAATCTCCTTCAGTTCTTAATGTAACTGTCGGTTTTACCAACATACGCAAGGAGGCGAGATATCGAGGCACCTAACGAGTGGTAGACCCTATGGCACTCACAGAGGAACATTTGGCTTATGCATCTCTGTAGGCCAAAAAGTCTGGGTGGATAGTCGACTGTTCTGCAGAGTTCTTTTTTATCGTCCGAAGCGGAAGAAGTCTGTTTTACCAGCTGATTGATGGGTCTCAAAACTTTCGTTAGAAGATCCTTCAGAAGATTTTTATAAGTAGTAGTATCCAAAAGCTCAGTAATCTTCTTGTGGTGGCGTTCTGTCTTCATCAAAACTGTGGCATTTACTTTGTCAGCTGTTAGTTCAATGATGGTTTAATCCACATTGATCTTCGTGAGAGCCTTCCTTCCCGCTTGGTACAAATTACTGCTAAGTGGCTTCGCTTTGCGTAGGCCTAATATTCTGGCCGTTTATGTCCTAATTTCATCAGTGGATTGTGGTGATAACACATGGATTACTGGCTCCACATTTGCTATAATGATATTTGTGGGAATCTCCTTTCGATAGAACTACACTTTTTGTATCTTAGAGTGTATATTATTCATACGCTCTTGAAAATTACAACACAATCATTGTTATGGTTTCTTGTCATGTCAGCGAGGGGGGCAATGGAGCTAAAGTTTAACTGGACGAAAAGAATGGGGAAGAAATCTGACCCCATCCTTTTTGAAACAACCATTCGAATATTCACCTGAAGTGGTTGAGGACCAGGTGGACGGGAATGTCAACTGTGCGAGATGTAGTCATGACTTTTTGGTTACCACCTTGAAAAGATGAAGTTACCTAACTACCTTTTTGTTTGTTCGCAGGTACTGTACACATCCGCAGTTGTGGTATATATTAAAAACCCAGCACTGCAGTTCAGTAGGTAACCACTAGTGGAGCCAAAACCTAATTTCAAAATAATTAAATATGAAAATCGAGCCTTCTGTCTGAACGAGTCCTACATCTCTGTAAACCAGCAGGAATTTGCATCTCGATATTTTAGCGTACTTGTCGCTTTGCTGTGCACGCAGTCATCCCAACATGTCTTGCTACAGGTCGGCCAGCCCCTTTCCTGCCGTGGCAGCCCAAGCAGCCAAGCGATCACGAAGGCAAAGAGAACTGCGTCAACACCCGCAACGACGGCCTGTACAACGACCTCAACTGCGACTGGCAGTCGCCGTTCTTCTGCGAGCGCCTGCTCTCCGTGGGAGTCCCCGACTCGTACCGCTGGCTGGAGGAGGCGGGCCGCTTCTACAAGGTCCACAAGGAGAAGCGGAGGCACAACGAAGCCGCCGTGGTGTGCCGCTCCGAGAACGCGACGCTGGCCGTGACGGACACGTGGCGCCGCGGCGAAGCCCTCCTGCGCACTCTTATCACGCCGGAGAGCCTCGACTACCACATTGGCTTCACCGATCGGGCAGTCGAAGGCGATTTCGTTACGGATACAGGTTCGTACGTACATACCTCTCAAAATAAGTCTTACAAGGAGTGATCATCAGCTGTGAGACTTTTTGAAATCATGTGAATGGTGATGCATAGTAATGTCCCAAGTTTCACACCAGGAATCCTTTGACCCTGGTGTTCCCTCGTTTGAGTAGTCTAAGAAAACAATTCAGAATTTCGAGTGATGCTCTTTAGTTTTAAGAAAGAAACAACTGAAACGCTAATCGCCAAACATAAAGGTTGCGGTACAAGCCTCATGTGCTAGAAGTTGTCAGTGGGAATCTTGTAAGTGCATTGAAACTTTTTATTTTTATATCTTTGTCTAAGTGACTTTGGAACTATTCTTATTAAATTAATAGGTTTAAATGTGATTTTTATTACCATTTATTTCTCACACCATTTTAATCAGAATACCAACTTCTTCAAATTTTCCTCATTTTTTGTGACATCATTCTTTTGCCAATTGAAATCTTTGTGCACGCGGTCTTAATTACTTTTATATATTAATTTCGATTTAATTGCTTCCATTTTACCATCTCATACTGCTGTCCTTATCATTAGTTACGATTTAATTTCTTCCATTTTATCATCCCACTCTTTTGCCCCTATCATTGCATTCATTTTCCTTGAATTTCGTTTTATTTATAGTGTGTTATTTCGTTTAGATCTTCATGTGCTCTACTTTGTGTTTAATGGAATAAGACTGTTTTAAATGTTGATATCACTTTTAACATCCAACAAAATGGTATCTTCTAACGAAAAGTACATTTTTGACATCATTGCACAGTCAATATAATCAGATTATTTTATCTTTTACTTTTTAATCCATACATCGTCAGTTTCAAATATTTAAATACTATGGTACATAAATAAAAATAATTACATTCCGATACCAAATTGAAAAAGAATGATAGGAAGAAAAAATTGAGAGCACTGAAAAAGTTATTACATTGTTTACATGTGACAAACGAATAGAAATAAAAAATTGCATTTAACCCAATGAAATGAATAAAAATAATGACCAAACTCCTTTCGATAAAGATCTAAAAATAAAAAATTTGAAAGCACGTGACAAGATCTCAACCAACAACCTACTGTCCGTTAGACATGTACCGTAACCAAATTGATAAATGTTCCTTTTCCAAAGCTGAAGAGCACCACGTGAAATTGCTATTTCTTTTTCTTCGACTAATCGGAATCGAGGGCCCACAAGAATGAATGGCAGCAGCATGTGGTACTTCCGAACTTAGCTTACATCACCGTATAGATGATTTCAAAACGTTGATCCCACTGCTGGGAACCTGTCTTTGTTGGATAACATTTCCCAACAGCTTTGAAAATGTCGACATTGCCTATATTGAGGGAAACACTTAAACATACCTGGTACGTGCTATTCTTCAGCAGACTACGTACTGATATCTTTGGTGTTCGTAAACTTCTCTGAAGTTCGCAACAACCACTCTCATTATATCCACCCCGGAAAATCTATTACTCACTAGCCTACGTCAAAAAACAGGTACACACTTAACACCTCGTCCTGTAATCGTTGTTGAGATGCTTGAAAACGGAGCAAAAACTGAGATTACCTGTGAAAGGGGAAGCAAATTGGTCACAGATAAGAAAAATTACCCATCATCCACCTGAAATGGTATACGGAAAGTACTTAAATGAACTTGGCCATATTCTGGAGAATAGTTTCTTAGCTCATTGATGGCGCTTTTATGAACACCGAGTCACGGATTACCACCTGGGATCTTCCCAGAAAAGTAACTAGGAGGAAAAACCTAGGAGAAAGAAATAATTCACCCAGTAACACAAGAAACACCCTGAAATAACCTTATTACTAACTTAACGCACTGAAATAATTCCATTACTGAGTAACTTAATGCTTTACACGTGTAAGCCATTATTAGTGGAATTTATGAAAAGAATGTGACGTAGCATGTGAAAACTGCTGGATTTGGACGGGTTACTCCTGTAACCGAAATATCAGATCTTAAGATGGTTCTGAATGAACCGAAACCGGTCATATGAATAAAATTATTTGCAATCAAGACGGTTTTTAAGTAACATGCAAAGTATAAGGTTAGAGAGAAAGTTTGTTCACAATCGCGGTACATGACCTCAATGTCGGCTGCACTGACGAAAACAATTTGTGATGTTATTGAACATTTACATGACACAAAGCGTTTTCTGGCTGGAAATTTTGATGTCTCACAAACAAAACATAGGAGAAGTAAATAAATGCAGAAGGTAACTTGACGAACTACGACATACTACTATCCATTTTTCCAGTAAAGAACTAAATATTATGTAAACCATAGGTAAAGCTGTGTAGTAATAGTTCGATTTCACGTGATCAGAGATTGAGTGAAATTTCTATGAACGAAAAATAGCTTAAGCAGAACGAATTTTCAAAATTTATGAAATAGCTCACTACGGGCGACAGGGTATGACCACACACAAGGATAATGAATGAAAAAGATAGCTTTCAAATTCAGGTGAAGCTCTGTGAACGAGAGAAAAGTTCGTGGCTGACAGATGGGGTTTCAAAAGTGATTCGTCCACCCGAGCTCAGTGGATGGCTTTTTAACTGTATTACATCCGTTTGAGGCAGCCAACGATAACTGATTAATAAGAAAAGTGCTGCGCCTTTCTCTATCACATTTCTGTGACTTCTCGTAAATAGAGAGAAGCTCTTCCTTTAGTCTGTTTCATCACATCACAGTCTTTACCTCTTTCCATGAACTTACCTTTTGTTTCAATATCTACAAAACTGTCTAAAAGGCATAAAGATGTTCTACATTCACTAGTTTATGTCTTCGTCTCAGTAATTAAAAATAATTTAAAATGTAAATGCTCTCACTTTTGCATTACAGTGAAAAAGAATTTTCTTTGGAAATCGTTGCATAGAAATATAGGCCTGTGTACCTGATTTGAAAAATAAAAGACTGTTAATCACACTGGCATGTTACAGTCAAAAAGGAACTGATAGTTTGAGAAGTACAGTCAGTGAGACACTTGGGCTATTATCTTGGACATCAGCTATGTCTTAGTTTTTGTCCTGCTAAGCTGACGGAAATGTTCATCTGTCAGTTTCGATTCCATTTTCCGTTTAGGAAAAAACTGGTCTTGTAAATGCAGTTATTGTCGAAGACAGTAAGCGCACCATCCGATAACTATTTCAATTGGAGTAATGACTAGGATGTCATTAGCAAATGGTTCGATAAACTGCACTTTAAGCTCGTTTCCTATGAGTTGTTTAGCTTCGACATTTTACGTAAAACGATGTTTTGTTATGTTCCATAGAAATATTCTTACAACACAGAAAGTGGATAAAGATTTCCTCTTGTAATGGTCCTTAGGCATTCGCGGGGTTTACGTCTGCATACCAACATTTACATACTCTCCATCAATATACACTTTTTCAGTCCAAATCGTCCTTCACAGGAGACATCTCTTCTAAAAATAGTGAGTCGCATATCTATTCTTAATCAGGACCAGAGCATGATCTCAGTGACACTGAAAATCAACGACGCAATGTTAAGATCTTGTGGAACCAAAAACAGTGTTCGATCACGATCTTTCACCTTCCTTTAATGTAATTATCCCTTTCTGAATTCCACAAGCTGTAAATCAAGAACTCTCTCCAAGGGCCTGTCTTTATGCAGGCCTGTCTTTATGCACTACGTCCTGTCACCCCAAAATTTCTTGACACTGTCAGTGTGTGTGCGTGCGTGTGCGTGTGTGTGTGTGTGTGTGTGTGTGCGTGCGTGTGTATGTGTGTGTGTGTGTGTGTGCATGCGTGTGTGTGTGTGTGTGTGTGTGTGTGTGTGTGTGTGTGTGTGTGGAAGACAAACTACGATCCAGCTATTCATTAGAAAATGCAAGGCAGTGTATGGAAGAGGCAGTACTTGTAAAATTTCATGAAATAGAAATTCAACCTGCCTCTCCTACTGAAATTAGGAAAATAACAAATTCACTCAAAAGTAAAAGCTCACATGGAATTGATGGCATTTGTAACAGACTACAAAAAGCTTCTTCCCAGAAAATAAGTAGAATTCTGAGCCACATATGTATTAGCTCACTGAAACAGGGCACTTTTATAGATAGACTAAAACACCCTATTGTTAAACAATTGCATAAAAGAGGGTATAGATCTGATGCTAACGACCACCGCCCAGTCTCACTTCCGACAGCTTTATCAAAAATTCGTGGAAAACTAATGTGTTCAGGAGTAGCACCACATATATGTAAAAATGATATACTAACAAAATGTCATTTTGGTTTTCGGAAAGGCTTTTAAACAAATGCTATATATGGTTTCACTGGTCATATATTTAATGCATTGAATAACCGAACATCACCGATTGGAATATTTAGTGATCTCTCAACGACTTTTGACTGTGTGAATCATGAAATTCTTCTAGGTAAGCTTAAGTCTTGTGGGATTAGTGGGACACTGCACAAATGGTTTAATTCATACTTAACTGGAAGAATGTAGCAGGTTGAAATTAACAAACAGTACTGATAGTATGCAAAAACCCGTAGAGTTCTCTAAATGGGAAAGTATCAAGAATGGTGAAACACAAGGTTCTGTCTTGGGTCCCTTATTTTTCTTACTGTATATATTAACGACTTACCACTCTGTATTCATGAACATGCAAAGTTAGTTCTTTTTGCTGGTGATACATATATAATATACACACCAAACAAGCAAGAATCAGCTGAGGAAATTGCAAATAATGTATTTCAGAAAATTATTAAGTGGTTCTCTGCAAATGGACTCTCACTTCATTGTGAGAAAACACAGTTAATACAATTCTGTACAGTAAATGACATAACACTATTGATAAATATAGACTATGAGCAGAGGTCTGTTGCTAAGGCAGAATACTCAAAATTTCCGGGTGTGTGCACTGATGAGAAATTGTATTGGAAGAAAAACATCGATGATCTACTGAAACGGTTATGTTCAGTACTTATGCTATTGGATTATTTCAAATTTGGTGATAAACATTTTAGTAAATTAGCCAACTATGCCTATTTTCATTCACTGCTTTCATATGGCATCATATTTTGGGGCAGTTCGTCGTTAAGAGAAAGAGTATTCATGGTACAGAAGCATGTGCCCAGAGTAATAGCTGTAGCGCACACAACAGCACCTTGCAACTTGAGATATTCACAGTACCTTCGCAATACATATTTTCACTTATGAAATTTGTCATTAATAAGCGATCCTAATTCGAAAATAACAGTGAAGTGCATAGCTACAACACTAGAACACAGGATTATCTTCACTATTCTGGATTAAATCTCACTTTGGCACAGAAAATAGTGAATTATGCTTCCACAAAAGTCTTTGGTGGTTTGCCAAATAGTATTAAGTCTGATAGATAGACAATCAACATTTAAAAGAAAATTAAAAGAATTTCTGAATGACAACTCCACATACTCAATAGATGAATTCTTAGATATGAAGAAGTAAATGTTAAAAAAATAATTTGTTTAAAGAATATTTATGTTACAGTGGCACATTCCTCCTCATAACGAAATGTCGTATTGTTGATCAATGGAACATGGATTAATTTGTGTATGTATGAGAGAGAGAGAGAGAGAGAGAGAGAGAGAGAGAGAGAGAGAGAGAGAGAGAGAGGGAGAGGGGCTGAGAGAGATAGAGAGAGAGAGAGAGAGAGAGAGAGAGAGAGAGAGAGAGATTGTTTTGAGTGGTGGAAAGAAGTACGTTGTTGAAGGAAGAGTGTTGTCATAGAAATCCTGACTCTTCTCAACAGTAGTATTAAATACACTCAATGTTTTTAAGTGTTTACCTCTAAGGTAACTCGCTGAAATACTTTTTCCGATTCCAGGGAGGCACTTGAATGACATGGAGTTCTTAGTGTGGGGATACGGGGAGCCCAAGAACAGGAAGGATGAAGACTGCCTGTCTCTGAATGGCGAGGGCTACTACACTGACATTTCCTGCGAATTGGAGCGGCCCTTCATCTGCGAGATCGTGCCCTAGTGACGACATTGCGTGGTCGGCTGCTAGATGCGGTCGAGAGTGGCTGCGAGTGTAGGACGAGGCTTCTGACTTTTCAAAACAAATTAATAGTGACATAGTACGAAGTTAACTCATGATAGTTGTTACATCAGACGTTTAATAAATGACAATAGGATATTTCGTTTTTCTGTATTCTCCTTTACTATAAAGCTCACCACAAAAACAAAATCAGTCATCTCACAGAAGACAGCAAGCTAATATCGTGTAACGCCACTATTAGCGCTGATACATCAGCGAAGAAGAGATTCCAGAAGTTTCTTTAGGTACGCCGTATTCAGATGCAGCCGGCCATAGATGGTGAGACTTTGTTAAGTTACCATAGTACTTGGATGTCAGCTACTGCGTTCCATCTGCTTTTCCAAAACGTACCGAACATACTCTATAGAATTAGGATCGGATGCTGTAGGGGGCGTTGCTTGAGGTGCGACAGGATGCCTAGGTATTGGGCAAAGAGTGAAGTTGTCTGTTCTGCTCTGTAAACAAGACTGTTGTTTTCTTCAACAACGGGAGGATCCGTAGCATGTTCCTCAAGAAGACGTCAATGAAACACATCACTTGGTCACCGAGATCATTCTAATTATAATCATCAATCATGTTCATCGTTACCTAAGTGAGTGAGCCGAACTAAAGATACATAAAAAATCCTAAAACCGAAAGTCCAAATTAACATACTTTTTCTTGCTCATGATAACCTCAGTGAGTGAGCCGAACCTTGTAACAACGATTAATTAACATAATACTTAGGTCTAGCCTCGGATGGGCGAAATCAACGAAGTTTGTGCTCTTTTAGCGGTTTCTCGTGAATCTGTTGCCATAAGTACAGATCAAATAGTGAGTCCACATTCTTCTTCTCTCTATATGACGTTTCATGTATTTCCTTGTCCAACAGCTGTATACGATACATTGTCAACTTGAGAGTGGTTATGATATTTTTATGTCAATGCACGTCCACCTTTCGTGTCCTCTAACATTTTTTTCACCTATTATCTCAAGAAATCCACATCCTTATGAACAATACAAGGTACTGCCCATCTGATCACTACAAATCACCTTTTTAGCTACAATATTACAGTCCACTGTTGAAATTTCCTCACATACAGACGATTTTCTTTTACGTGCTGATTCATTTGCCAACAGGAACAACTGACTGGCTATATACTGATCTCCTGGCCGCTCGGGACTCCCTGCCTATGTACCGACTTACTAATTCAATGGGCATGGAACTAATACAGTGGGGGAATTCAGTGGGCATGACACTTATATAGTGGGCGCTTTGTGACATGTGATTTTAAAGATATGTGATTTAATCTATACTCAGTGTAAGATATTACACAATAGCTGAAAGTAACGATTACTCTTACACACTTTAGCATAGCAATAATGTTACAAAATTACATGAAATCAAACAAAAAATAAAAATACTAACATTACAATCAATATATTACTAAGATATTGTTTAAAATAGGTTTAGAAAAAATTTTAAATTACGTAAATGTAGCTATGACAAAACAGATGTTATGGTATGTTGTGTATATTTAGTGTAGATACATTACACATGCTCCACATTTCTTTTAGGTATACTGGAGAAAGGTAACCATAAAGAAGTAAGTATGTTCAACTGCAAGACAAGAGCTTTACATGCTTTGTTACATTTATACTTTTGCATCACATTTTCTTTAGTTAGAATTAATAAAGTACATCAATATTTAACATTAATTTCCCACAAAACATAGATTTCACATCATGTATCCCATCATTTATAGAGCATAACATCAAAATAAAATTTCAGAAACCTACACAGCAAATTTTTTTTATGAATGTATACACTATTTACTGTTCCATGAAAAGTGAAATAGAAGAAATTTTCAACAGTTTTTCATACAAGGTGTTTATTATTTACATTATCATTTAGTTTATTTAGCTTGTTTCATCTTCCTTTAAACAAAATCGATGCTATTTATTATACTACCTTTTATTTTCTATTCGTATTGTACTCTGTAATCTCACAGGGTCCCTCATTTTATTGCTCACACTGTTACTCACTTACACACCGTCCAATACAACAATGTAACTATTTACAATATTTCGTTTTATTTAATTCATCTCATATTCCATATTTAGTATTAATTTGCTATACATTTATACAAATGTTATAAGAAAACACATTCATTTGTAATTGTTTGCAAGTTACTATTTAAAGATTAATATTAGTTACATATTACAAACATATTTACAATCAACTTTCCAGTAGAAATTTCATCATTATATTCAAACAATTAAAAAAATTATTCAGTTTCACCCAATGCCATTTCATTATCAGTTCTGGCAGTGTATTTCTTGAGATCATTGGAACACCTAAAGCAAAGATATTTACCAGATGTGGGGTGTTCTAGAAAGTAAGCATTTGTAAGTGGTTTGTCAGTCATTATACATTAAGTTAAATTTAAAGAAAAATGAACAGAGAAATAAATAGAACCACTTTTGTTTAAAGGAACATGAAACAAGCTAAATGAACTAAATGATTATGACTTATACAAAAAAATTTCATTTGTAATTGTTTGCAAGGTACTCTTTAAACATTAATATTCGTTACATATTACAAACTTATTTACAATCAACTTTCCAGTAGCAATTTCATCATTATATTCAAACAATTGAAAAAATGATACAGTTTTCCCCAGCGCCATTTCGTTGTGAGTTCTGGCAGTGAATTCCATGAGATCATTGACACACATAAAGCCAAGAGATATACTGGACATGGGGTGCTCTAGAAAGTAAGTATTGGTAAGTGGTGTGTCTGTCATTTTAAAAGGACTATTATAAATGGAGTTAAATTAAAAAATTTCTTTGTGCAATGCAGTGGACTTGCCATGAGTCTTGGCAAGTAGCAAATCCCCTGTTATAAATTTCGTCATTCTTGGATCTTAAAGCACTGCTTAATATGAGCTTCTGCCTGTTTTTTCATTCTTCTGAGCTTTTCTTTATTTTTGTTCATGCTATGTTCCTTTCTAGGTAGAGAGTCTAAAAGTTCTTCTATCGAAATTTTACACTTTTTGCCCACAAAATTCCTTTCGGCGTTAGTCCCATACTTTTATCACCTCATGTGCCCAATAAAGCTTGACCCATCATTGATGATTATGGAAGTTTTAGACTTCTTAAAGCATTATCTGCCCCTGAAATTAAAATATACTGACAGATTCGTGTGGACATGTAATGTTATTCGTCTCTTTCTCTGTTCATTCCATTGATAAATGTTAAGTCGTTCTGAGTCCTCTGTCCAGCTTTCACTCGTTTTATATATATATACACTGCCTGTTTACTCCTTGGGATCATGACATTGTTAATTGCCTTTCATTGTTGTTGCACATTTATTCTTTTTTTCCCTGTTTCGGTGTCTGACTTTCCACATTAACCCCTACCCCTGGGCTTCTCAAAAATATCGCTTCAACATTTGGTATATTTTCAGGTACCCGTGATTCTGTAGTACTCCTTTCATTGCTAACTTATTTCATCTATTTTAAATGGTGTATTACTTCTTCAGTTTTCTACATCAAATGGACTTTCCGTGTACTCACTGGATAAATCACTCTAAACTAATTCTTGAATTTCATCCACACATGTCACTGCACACTATTTTTGGTTTCTTCTCCATCTCTACATTCAATTTTGGTGGTGTTTCCCTTAGGTGACTACTTTATCTCTGTGCTTCCACCTTCCTCTCTTATTACCATCTGCCCCACTTGGTCAATATATTCCTCAGAACTACTGACACTGCAATTCCGTTTGCTGTTTCTGCCACCAATAGTAAACTGCTGCACCTCCGACTCCCATTCTTCGAACTCTGCATGTATCTGCCTCAGCCTATGACGATGTTTCTTAACCCAAATGATTTCATTGTTCTGTTCTCTGTTACTGCCATCAATAATAAACTATTTCCCTTCACTATGAAATTTTACTAATAAGTTGCAGAAGTCATATTTAACGTCTCTCACATTGCCACTTTTGCCATCTTCCCTAACACTGTGTACTGTGTACTGTTTCCTGAACTGCGTGTTCCTTCTACTGTTAGTTAGCTTCCTTAGTTATTCCAGTGAACATATTATCGTATAGTTTGTTTCTGCTCCCCATTCTCTCATAATGCCAGTTACCATGTCTTGCGCCGCTTTTAGTTTCCCTCAATAGCACGTTCTTTGTGGTTGTGACCATGACTTGCACAATTTCCTCTTCCACGTCCTAATATCATGTTTATCCGCAGGTTATTCCCATTCACCTACTCCATTCATGATTCGATACTGCCTTTTGTCGAAATTATTACGACCACTCTCCTCTACGAAGGCAGAAAATAATTTCTTTTTACTTCCAGCGTTCCTTTTAGTGTCATTAGATTTTTTACAGCTCTAAAATTATTTTTGTTTGTTATTTTCTCTCTTTCATTTATTCAAGTTTACGAAAGCAATCTTCACGTTAGTCTTTCACAGATTTTCTCTCATGAGATTCTGGCGTACAAACGTCAACGAAACCTCTCCGAAAATTATGCTGCTTTCGCTGTTTGGCCAAAATTCTGCAATAAATTTGCCTTTGAAAGGCAGAAATGTTAAATCTGAAATATCTGAAATCAATCACCCTGTCTCCACATTTCGTGTCATAGTGTCAGTAACTATACTGATTTTTTCTCTGTCATTCATTTCGATAAGCAGACGTCTTTCACAGTTTTTAATAAAATCGAAAATATGTCATCCTCCTTGTTGCTTCTCAGGGTCGAACATTTCCTTTAAAAGAGGTTCAGCACCGCATACCGTTATTGATATAACACTGGTCCGGTTTTCAAATGCTGTCTTAAAGATTTAGCACAGATTTTCGGTAGCATTTTCAGCTGTCACCTCAATTTTGCTTTCTTTTCTCTCCTATACTTTTGCATGCGCTTCTACAGCGTTTTAAAGGTTCACTGCAACGTTTTTCAAACCTAAGATCTTTATCGTTCTTTGCTCATTTGTATCATCTTCAATAAGAAAAATTTGTCTCAGTTACTGGCCCAATAGTATTTTCGATCGTACTTACTTCAGAATCGAACATTCCACTAATTAATGTAAGTTGTTAATGAACCTCATTTAATTCTCCTCTGATTGATGTTACCTGTTTATTAATTAGCGTAATTTGCTCGTTTTCAGACAACAACTTCCATTCTTAACTCAGTTATGTTCTGATTTTGGAAATCTGTCTTATTATCTCCTTCAGTGACAATAATCAAGGTTACTTATGCAGTTAGAATTGTGTAAATAACCAAACAGATTAATTTAAACATACAAATGGTGACTAGACTATTTTAATGATAAAACTATACAATAAAAATTAAAACATATCAAAATTTTATGTTAAACACAATATCTACCCTCCTCCTCAGATAAACAATTCTAGTGTTGCTAGACCCAGACCTAATTTAACATTACTGACAGTCAGTATCCCAAGACACAATGACTCATAGAACTATGGTCATTTTTAAACCACATGGATTCCAAGTTGTTTATTATTCTTACACTTCAGCAGAGTTTGTGAGAATACACAACACTGCTAAGACGGTTTATCATTTGTCAGTCTACCCGAAAGTTTATCCTCTTGAAATGCTTCGAAAGCTTGATTTCGAAATTTGTTAATTGTAACAGAATTTGAATGCAGTTTAAGTACTGTGAAGAAGTAAATCTAGCGCAGTCTCTAGCAAAGGTTAGTATACTGCGAAACAAACAGAAGTTCTTGTTCATCTAACTGTATTCAAAACCTACATACTCAACGTATCTCTAATTTGTTAACTGCATAGTATATAGTCTTGGCTTTACTACTTACCGATATGAAGATTGTCCTTCTGTTACTCAAACCAGTTACCAGAAAAATAAATACCTGTTGTCGTCTACACTATGTATTTTTCGTTAGATTGCCAAACAAGATTAATGTTGTTCACTTCAAAAATTGGAACTATTTTTTCAGAATATTTCGGTATAAAGGTCCATGACCAATGATGCCTGGTGGCTCGTTACAGGGAAACTGCGTTGATTTATTGCCCTTTTTACCTTTGTATCTGTATTGCACTGATGATATCTACTCAACTTTATAACCGTCGACAGTATGCACTATGTGTCCTCTTTGGAAGCCAACTTGTTCCAGTGAGCCATCTTACTTGCTGTTGACAACAAGAATGGCCACTTTATTCTTCACCCTCGGACTTCAGTACTGTTCAGTTGTGCCCCGACATTGTTCTTCTGGGTGTGTTACATGTACATGAACAGTGACAGATCACAGACCAAACACTCACTTCTGTGTAAGGAATAATTTTCAACTTAAGTCCGACTCATTTCGATACCAAGAGTATAGAATCGTATTTGAGAACAGTATTACATTAATTGACTGTTCAGTATGTTCTTTTGTATATTATGTATGGAAAGACACCTGAGACTGATGCAATATTGTACAGCATTTATTATTTCACCAACCGGTTTTCGACCGTAGTGCCATCGACAGCAATAAAGGTAAATATGTGTAGCCATGAAAGTTTCGTGTAATCTAAGGTTTTAAGGGGGCTTGAAACACCCTATCTCGACAATGTTAAATTTAATGACTTGCCTTCCCTGTATTTCAGGAAGCACTGTAGCCATTTACCTTGAAACTTTTACAGCACATTAAACATTATGTTCTGAGTCTACTGTACTATAATAATTGCATTTCAGCCATTGCTTTCAGAAATTTAATTTTTCAATTACACAGTTAAAATTTTGTGTACTTTTTTGTATGTTATCCTAAATAATTTTAATTATACGTAACATTATGTTCTTCTTTTAGTTCAGTGGACTCAGGTTATGTATGTTAGTACTCCTTGAAAATTTGAATATTCTACTAGAAGTGGTTCCTAAGATTTAGGGAAAAATGAAAAGAAAATGCCAATTTTCCGAAACAACTTGTAAAGTTTCAAAAGACTGTAACTCACATAATATATGCTTAATTTTTGTTTATTTTTAGCCACTCAGAAGCACCCTGCACCATACTGTATAACATCCTATGTATCTCGTTCCAAGTTTTTTCATCGTTTCTTCTTTCTGGACTCCTTAGTGGCCAACTGTGCTGTATACTCTGCTTTATCAATGCGTACCTTGTACATCCGTTCAAATTATCTGATGCCGTTTCCTCCAGGATTAATTCCCATATGCTGTAGCACTTCCATCCTGCCAAAGTTGCCAACATTAAAAGCAGTAACAGCATCATTGACCCCACACATTAGTGTCTTCATTGCAACAAAAACTTTTTTGGTAAGTGAGCCCATATAAGATTACTGAACGACTCATAGATATTTTGCGTCTGACCAGTAACTAAGAATTTTCCAAGTCTCTGTAAATAGGTTTTATGATATCAATGACTGCTGCTGGGATGACTGTGTGAGTACTGGGCATTGCGGCAATTTCACCACAAATCAAGTCCAGGAGGGCAAACGTGGTGTACTGGTTTTTCATCAGTTGATAGTCGTTGGAAGAAGGTAGCCGACACTGCCTGCTTCCTTTTCAACAAAAACCTCAGTATTATTTGTAATCGCCATCCCAAATACTACTGTAGTCCATCAATCATTTTGTCTGTCAGCCAACCTATTAGGGGTTTACCATCAGGAAGTTTCTTGTCTCTCAAACTTTGTTTCAACTTCCTCAAAGTGGCGTGCATCCTCTTCTGGACATGACCAACATTACCTATTACATTAGATCTTGAAGAAATACACGTAAAAATTTTAACATCTTCAACTGGTGTAGATTATATTAAAAAAAAAAAAAACTTCCGTCTGAGTTGATAAGTGATATATATGTCGGAAAATTGCAAATTTTATAATGAGATAAAAATCCGAAAATGTGAATTTTTTTCCTTTTATATCCCCTTAAAGTAGTGTAGGTAACAGCATGTCAGTTGGTTTTCGAAGATGACGACTGTTCATGTTTGTTTAAAGTCAGTACCGCCATTGGACTGTTGTTTATTTACAGTATTACATTTACACATACACGATTATGATTTCGGCTTCAAAGTGCCATTATCAAGTGTTTTAAGTGTTATACAGCGCCGAAGATGACATACTGTCGTATTTAAAATACACTATTAGTCACATTGTCTAAGGGTGGATATTTTTGGCAAGCCCTACTGCTTTATTTCATCACTGAGTATGAAATAAAGCAGTAGGTTAGTTAGGTTTAAGTAGTTCTAAGTTCTAGGGGACTGATGACCTCAGAAGTTAAGCCCCATAGTGCCCAGAGCCATTTGAACCATTTGAACTAAACAGGTAAATAAAACAACTGCGGTGATATGTTTATGGACAGGTACTACCAGACGACTTCAAACGCTCTGCAAGCAGCTAAATTTACAATACAATGGGATTGTGCTAACTCGAAAAATTATTTATACTCAACTGTAGATATAAGTGATCATATTTGTACTTTCAAACTGTAAAGGAACCCTACCACCACTGACACTATTATAGAAGCCAATTATCAATACCCATTGGCCCACAAACAAGCTGCCTTCTATGATAAATCGCCTAATATCCATCCCGATGAGTGATGACCACTTCCAAACTGAATTACAGTCTAAAGAATAGCATCAAGCAAAGGCTACACCCGTACCTTGTTGAGCTGCATAACGCATACAACGAAAATAACAGGTCTCCTGTCTTCTTCACCCTGTGTTTGACCCTCCATTTCAAGACCTTAATAAAAGATGCAGGGATCCATAGTTAGAAAAAGTCTCTCTGAATGTGGTCAAAAAGCTTAAATCCTGGAATCTTAAAACATCACTTTTAATGCCCAACGCAGCTGGGCACTTTTCAGCTATTGGTAAAGACACCTCTTGAGCTTTGAAAAGTGTGAAATATGAAAAATCATTTGTAATTGTGGCAGTTTCTATACTGGTCAGTCCACTTGAAGGAATACCACAGAACGTATAGACTTATAAAATGAGACTCTACTTTTGCAGACGATCTGCTTAAAGAATGCCACAGTAACTAGGTACAATACGCTTATTTAACATTCAGAAAGGAAGTAAGGTGAACTCTTTTGTTGTTGTCGTTGTTGTTGTTACGGTCTTCAGTGCGAAGATTGGTTTGATGCAACTACGCATGCTATTCTAGCCTGTGCAAGCCTCTTCGTCTCCGAATAACTACTGCAGCCTGCTTTCTTCTGAATCTGCTTACTGTGTTCATCACTTGGTCTCTCTCTAAGAATTTTGCTGCCTCCACACCATTTTTCCCTACAGTACTAAGTTTGGTGATCCCTTGATGTCTCAGATGCGTCCACCAACAGATCCGTTCGTCTAATCAGGTTGCGCCACAAATTTCACCTAATCCTTAGCACACATTTCAAAAGCTTCTGTTCTCTTCTTGTCTGAAGCTGTTTATCGTCCATATTTAATTTCCACACAAATACCTTCTGGAAAGACTTCCTCAAGACTTAAATCTATATTCGATGTTAAGAAATTTCTCTTCTACAGATACGCTTTTCTTGTCAAGGCCCATCTACGTTTTATATCCTATCTACTTCTTCTGTCAAAATAAGCAAAGTCATCTGCTACATTAAGTGTCTCGTTTCCTAATTTAATTACCTCAACATCACCTGAAGCAATCTGATGACATTCCATGTATTGTTTTGCTTTTGTTGGTGTTATATAATTCTATCAAGACACCGTTGCATTCTGTCCGACTGCTCTACCAAGATGTTTCTGACACAATTACAATGTCAACGGCTCAACTTAAAGTTTTTATTTTTCTCTGTGAACTTCAATTTCTACTCCAAATTTTCCTTAGGGTTCTTTACTGCTTGTTCAATGTAAATATTGACTCACGTCAGTGATTCGCTACATCCCTGACTCACACTCTTCTGAAGCACTGCTTCCCTTTCTTGCCACTCGAATCTTTCAACTGCCACCTTGTTTCTGTAGAAGCTGTAAATAGCTTTTCGCTACCTGTATTTTACCATGCTACATTCAGAACTTCAAAGGGAATTCTAAGACAACGTTGTCAAAAGTTTTCACTACGTCTGCAAATCTACAGACTTACGGAGGCCTTTTCTTAATCTTCTAAGGTAAATCGAGAGGGTGGTTTGCCCACATACCTTAGGAATCCATATTGATCTTCCGCGAGATTGGCTTCTACAATTTTTTCCATTCTTCTGTAAACAGTTCGTGTTAGTGTTTTGCTACTATGACTTATTAAACTGGTGTTCGGTAATATATCACTTGTTAGCACTTGCTTTCTTTGGAACTGGTTTTATTATATTCTTATCAAAATCAGAGGGCCTCTTCTGGAATGATGGAAACTAAAAAAACATAGAGTTGGTCCACTTGCTCGAGATTAGTAATGAATAGTAAGACCCCTTACAGACCATTTCGTAAATTATCCATCTTACACACACGCCCCAATTGTTCCTTCATTTCCCCTACTGTTGTTTCACATACCCTTTCTTGTGTTATTACAGATGTCTTATTTACCTGTTTAGTCGCATTTGTTATTTATACTGTACGTGTTTGTAATATTTGACCTTTAAAGGAAAAAAGCATCTTATTCAGTCACCCCATTGGAACATATAACCAAATTTTGCTATACATCGCTCCAGTTATTTTCTCATTGAGTAATTGTAATTTGTCAGGGAGTTTGGAATTTGATGTGTCACTTATTTAATCTAATCTCTACATTTTTATATCGCATGTTTGCTGATGTAAGCCCTCTAATTCTAGGCCTAAATTAAACATTGACACTTGTCGCCTTAGGAAACCAACTTCGATGCCGTGCAGTTTCACTATTTCAAAACCGTTGCTGCCACAATACTTTCACAGAAACATATAATTTTCTTTGTACCTGACGATGATATAACGTCCGAAAATCGATTTGGGAAGCAATAAATAAGATAGGATATTACACCAGTGCTGTGTGTTTTTCCATTCATAAAGAAATATATTGAGGTACACACATTGCGTCACGCCACAGATTCAGAGTATCAGAAAGTGCTCAAGAACTTTCGTTTTAGCAAATATCTTCAGTTTATATCGGAAAACCAGGAATCTATTGACGAAAACTCATCGTCTCCACAGAGTGAAGTGACATGAATTGTTGACGTTAACGCACGTTCACTTGCGAAGTATTCGATTATTGAAAGGTAGACCGTTTGACGCTTAGTGTTTTCTAAGTTGATGTTGCAGCTTCTCTTAAAGCTACCATGACAGTCACGAACAGTAAGGGCAATATGCTTCTCTGCTGCTGAATGTACTAATCCCGCGTGGTACAAATCTTCTCACACAAAAAGTCGATATTGCCCTGAATGAAATCCGCAGACTAATCAAAGGCTGCAGACATAGCCCAACCCTAATTTCAGACGTGAAGTGGTTGCTGATATAGAGGTACAGAAGGTCTACAACATCTGACACCATCCTTACCAGGAAAATCAGCCACCACCAGTTCGTCTGAAGTCCAGGATGAGTTTCTTACATTCTTCTGCTCTTCAGTCAGCTGCAAGAAGAGCCAGGGTTAGACTATGGAAACAGACTTATCTTGAAAATACGGTACTTATAAAAGTGAAAAATTGAAACCTGGTCATGAAGAGGGACGATGTACGTGGAACTCCTTAAACAGACTGTGCACTGGCCGTTGCAGGATTCAAGGATATCGCCAAGAAATGGGGCATCGTATAAGATGAGTACTCACTTTACGAATGAAGGGAGGAAGAAACTTCTAATCATCTCATGAAGTACCACCTCTTTTGGAATTCGTGTACAGTGTTGGAACTAGCACGGGCTGAAAGCTGTGTCTTCAGTGTAGCCAAATACTGGCCACAGCTTGTATAGACTTAGTATATTGTATAAATACTTAATTAAGTCCAGTTATGTGGTCTGCAGAAATTTATACCATTCTGCTTTAATTTCTTTTTCATAAATTCCCAATTGATTTATGTGTCTATGTATATTTTGCATTCTTTATATTCGGACTCTGTCTTGTTGGGTACTTCTGACAAAAATAGCTCATCTGATACGATAAAAACCAGGAAGTCATTAAAAACAAAAAATTAAAAATAAGATTGGCGCATAAGTTCGTAGCGTTTCCCATAAATATATATAACAGTAACTTCCGTCCTCAATAGTATATGTTCCTTCACTATTTGCAACACTTTGCCTGCCATCTCTAGGGTAACTTTTCGATTCCGAACCTGAGGCGAACAACCCGTCGAGCCATCCTCGGAGCGCATTGAAAAGAAGTTCCATATGGCTGTTTGATAGAGAACGAAAAAGGTAAAAATCAGGGCATAAGATCAGGTGAATAAGGTGCGTGTGGAATGTCTTCCCCACCCAATTCCTGTGTAGCGTTTTTAGTCTGTCTAACAGATGTGGGCGGGCATTGTTCTGGAGCAGCGTCCTTTCACGCAGTCATTCCGGTAGTTGTTTTTGGACTGACTCTGCAAGACATCTCAGTTGTTGACAGTAAATATCGGCAGTGATGGTTACACCTCGGGAAAGCAAATCATAGTGCACCGCACCATCGCTGTTCCACCAGACGCATGCGATTACCTTTTGTGCAGCCGCACATGTCATTGTATGGCTAACTCTCGCTTTGTTTGCGCTCATCCACTACTTCCTCAATTGTCATCACCACAACCGACAGAGGATAGGAATGGTCGGTGTTGTTCACGAGCCAGTTGGTGACGAGCCAGCAGAGGTGCACATATGGCTACTTATTGATTTTTGTGATTTGTGGATCGTCATCCTCGCGAATGCGAATCAAATCCGCTAACCACTGCACCATCTCCTCGGTAGACGGAAGCATGGATGAACGGGAAAACCAGAAAAACGCATCTGGCTTTCAGAATTGAGAACTGCAACGTATGCGTCTGTGTATATTGATTGAACTAATTATATTTTCTGAATAACTTTCGAAAAACTTTTCAGTGTCCTAGTATTAGTCAAATTATTGAGATGCATGTCTGACACCACAACCATTGAACTTTACATTCTCCTGAATATACATCTCTAGTCTTCTGTTGTCGTGTCGGTGACAGATGATGATGAAATTGGTAGATCAGTAGGCCAGAAATTGGATCGAAAGAAGACGTTTCCAGGATGGGCGCTGGAGATGGACCGTAATATTCCCTCGGTTGGTACAGGAAACGGCTAGATTTTTGTGCCATGGAACTGTCATCATAACATGGTATTAGCACTTCGACTTGAAATATCTGTTAATTGTGTCTGTAAGAAATGGATGACATCTTCTATATAATCCATTCTCATACGACGGATCTGTGGTTCTTAGAGATTCGGATTCAGGTTTACCCCCGAGAGTCTTAGAAATTATTAACACAGCTAAAATGTAGCCTCTGGTCCACATAAATTAGTGAAAACTTCAAAGAACAATGTTCTTACGATTTTTATGAGAACACAGATTGCCTTTAGTGACCGCCTCATTTACTAATTGTATCACACCACTGGCGTAATAATACGAAAGAAACAAGTTGCATAATAATATTGTTGCAAGAAAGTCACATATACATAATGTTAATATGAATGGGATATAAGCAACAAAATACATACCTAATCAAAAACTTACCACAATACACTGTCACTGGTTACATCAGTCTTTAGAGTAGCATGGGACTAGATCATGATGAGGGTACATCCTCTTCACCTTGTTACTAGTGAGATAACATAAGACGTATGCACCTGGATTCGGCATTGCTATAATCCGATACGGTTGTGAGCACACAAGAGACCATTGTTTGTGTTTCTTCTTAAGTAATGACGCCTGTGGGTGACTCTTTAGTAACGCCTTTGTTCCCATTGGGTATTCAGCTACTGGTCATTGTACATCTTCCTTTGTTGCGGTATTGCCATCACAGTATCTAATGCCCGACGAATATTAGCCTCAACTGATTCTTCTACAACCGTCATCTTCACTAAACAATTAATCCACTAATTATTTTCCTTTTTATTCAACAGAAGCTTATTTGTCGTAGCCTCAGTTGATGATTCAAATTATTGTATACTTCTTCAAATGACTATAAACAGTTCACCCACAACGTTTGTTTATGGTGGCAATATGTGCGGATAGATCTCTTCAGTTCATGACACAACTTCCCTATTGTGTTGGCTTCCGGATGGAACCTGGAGATCAAAATTTTCCAAATCCCGTTGCTTAGTAAATATCTGGAGTATTGTCTGACAATAATATGTGTGGCTTGTGAACATGTGGAATATAATAATTTGCGAGCCTGTTGATGATCGACTGCGCGGCACATATCTTGATAGGATACAATTTTACTTATTAGGAAAATATGTGGAAAAAAACCTACAATGTATTTAACATTTTCTCTCACACGAGTAAGCACGATTACATCAACACTCAAACCCATAGTGGTCTTACTATGATGATGGGATGTAAAATTCATCGAGCATTGTTGTTTGAAGCTGTAGCCTTTTGACGTGTTTAACATGTCCTTATTATTTGCAAGACACCTATTATAAGATTAGGAAAATGACAATATATCAAAATCTTTTACGTTCATCTATAAATTCCACAGTGTCCTTATACTACATGTGCATACTATATTAATTTTTCTACACAGCCTTTAGGAATGGAAAGTCACCAGTTATTTGCCTGAGGATGTCTTCTGTGAAATAAAACATTATCATGTAACTGATAAATCTCTCTTATCTTTGGTGAACTCCCTGCTTGAATCTGATGGTTAACATGATGCCAACGGCGATCAGTTCGCCGCAGTTGTGCCATTTTTCTACACAATCTACTCTCCTGGCCATTAAAATTGCTACACCACGAAGACGACGTGCTACAGACGCTAAATTTACCCGAAAAGAAGAAGATGCTGTGATAGGCAAATGATTAGCTTTTCAGAGAATTCACACAAGGTAGGCGCCGGTAGCGACACCTACAACGTGCTGACATGAGGAAATTTTCCAACCGATTTCTCATACACAGGCAGCAGTTGACTGGCGTTGCCTGTTGAAACGTTGTTGTGGTGCCTCGTGAATGGACAAGAAATGCGTACCATCAGGTTTCCGGGTCGGTTTGTAGCCTATCGCGATTGTGGTTTGTCGTATCGCGTTGGTCGAGATGCAATGACTGTTAGCAGAATATGGAATCGGTGGGTTGAGGAGGGTAATACGGAACGCTGTGCTGGATCGCAACGGCCTCGTATCACTAGCAGTCGAGCTGAAAGGCATCTAATCCGCATGGCTGGAAGGGATCGTGCAGCCACGTCTCGATCGCTGAGTCAACAGATGGGGACGTTTGCAAGATAACAACCATCTGCACGAACAGTTCGACGACGACGTTTGCAGCAGCATGGACTGTCAGCTCGGAGACCATGGCTGTTGTTACCCTTGACGCTGCATCTCAGAGAGGAGAGCCTGCGATGGTGTACTCAACGACGAACCTGGGTGCACGAATGGCAAAATGTCATTATTCCGGATGAACTCAGATTCTGGTTACAGCATTATGATGGTCGCATTCGTGTTTGGCGACATCTCGGCGAACGCACATTGGAAGCGTATATTCGTCATCGCCATACTGGCGTATCACCCGGCGTGACGGTATGGGTTACCACTGGTCACACGTCTCGGTCACCTCTTGTTCGCATTGACGGCACTCTGAACAGTGGCTAATGACTCTGAGCTCTATGGGACTTAACATCTTAGGTCATCAGTCCCCTAGCACTTAGAACTACTTAAATCTAACTAACCTAAGGACATCACACAAATCCATGCCCGTGCCAGGATTCGAACCTGCGACCATAGCGGTTGCGTGGTTGCAGACTGAAGCGCCCAGAAACGCTCGGCCACACTGGCCGGCTTTAAACAATGGACGTTACATTTCAGATATGTTACGACACGTGGCTCTACCCTTCATTCGATCCCTTTGAAACCCTACATTTCAGCAGGATAATGCACGACCGCATGTTGCAGATCCTGTACGGGCCTTTCTGCATATAGAAAATATTCGACCGCTGCCCTGGCCAGCATATTCTCCAGATCTCACACCAATTGAAAATGTCTGGTTAATGGTGGCCGAGCAACTGGCTCTTCACAATACGCCAGTCAATGCTCTTGATGAACTGTGGTATCGTGTTGAAGCTGTACGGGCAGATGTACCTGTACACGCCATCCAAGTTCTGTTTGACTCAATGCCCAGGCGTATCAAGGCCATTATTACGGCCAGAGGGGGTTGTTCTGGGTACTGATTTCTCAGCATCTATCCACCCAAACTGCGTGAAAATGTAACCGCATGTCAGTTCTACTACACTCCTGGAAATGGAAAAAAAAACACACTGACACCGGTGTGTCAGACCCACCATACTTGCTCCGGACACTGCGAGAGGGCTGTACAAGCAATGATCACACCCACGGCACACCGGACACACCAGGAACCGCGGTGTTGGCCGTCGAATGGCGCTAGCTGCGCAGCATTTGTGCACCGCCGCCGTCAGTGTCAGCCAGTTTGCCGTGGCATACGGAGCTCCATCGCAGTCCTTAACACTGGTAGCATGCCGCGACAGCGTGGACGTGAACCGTATGTGCAGTTGACGGACATTGAGCGAGGGCGTATAGTGGGCATGCGGGAGGCCGGGTGGACGTATCGCCGAATTGCTCAACACGTGGGGGGTGAGGTCTTCACAGTACATCGATGTTGTCACCAGTGGTCGGCGGAAGGTGCACGTGCCCGTCGACCTGGGACCGGACCGCAGCGACGCACGGATGCACGCCAAGACCGTAGGATCCTACGCAGTGCCGTAGGGGACCGCACCGCCACATCCCAGCAAATTAGGGACACTGTTGCTCCTGGGGTATCGGCGAGGACCATTCGCAACCGTCTCCATGAAGCTGGGCTACGGTCCCGCACACCGTTAGGCCGTCTTCCGCTCACGCCCCAACATCGTGCAGCCCGCCTCCAGTGGTGTCGCGACAGGCGTGAATGGAGGGACGAATGGAGACGTGTCGTCTTCAGCGATGAGAGTCGCTTCTGCCTTGGTGCCAATGATCGTCGTATGCGTGTTTGGCGCCGTGCAGGTGAGCGCCACAATCAGGGCTGCATACGACCGAGGCACACAGGGCCAACACCCGGCATCATGGTGTGGGGAGCGATCTCCTACACTGGCCGTACACCTCTGGTGATCGTCGAAGGGACACTGAATAGTGCACGGTACATCCAAACCGTCATCGAACCCATCGTTCTACCATTCCTAGACCGGCAAGGGAACTTGCTGTTCCAACAGGACAATGCACGTCCGCATGTATCCCGTGCCACCCAACGTGCTCTAGAAGGTGTAAGTCAACTACCCTGGCCAGCAAGGTCTCCGGATCTGTCCCCCATTGAGCATGTTTGGGACTGGATGAAGCGTCGTCTCACGCGGTCTGCACGTCCAGCACGAACGCTGGTCCAACTGAGGCGCCAGGTGGAAATGGCATGGCAAGCCGTTCCACAGGACTACATCCAGCATCTCTACGATCGTCTCCATGGGAGAATAGCAGCCTGCATTGCTGCGAAAGGTGGATATACACTGTACTAGTGCCGACATTGTGCATGCTCTGTTGCCTGTGTCTATGTGCCTGTGGTTCTGTCAGTGTGATTATGTGATGTATCTGACCCCAGGAATGTGTCAATAAAGTTTCCCCTTCCTGGGACAATGAATTCACGGTGTTCTTATTTCAATTTCCAGGAGTGTGTAATATATTTGTCCAATGAATATCCTTTATCATCTGTATTTCTTCTTGGTGTAGCAATTTTAATGTTCAGTAGTGTAAGATAGCCTCGACGATTTTCTATATCCTTCATATGTTAAATTTAAAACTCTGTTGTTTGTTCTTCTACTTCTATAGCGTCTAATAATCCTTCTGGAAGTCTTGCCAAGGCGTCTGCAATAATATTTTCTTTGACGTGCACGTAAATAATCTCGAAATTGTATTCCTGTAGAATGAGCGTCGTGGAGCTAATCGTGGATGTACAAGATGTAGCTGTTCAAAAAGGTCGGTGCTTGATGATCGCTATATAGCTGCCCCAGTATATCTACTCCAGTCAGGTAACAGTGAAATTTGTTAACCGCCCATATCATTGCCAATGATTTCAATATTGTAGGCATGTACGCCAGTTCAAGTTGGTAAGCATTCGACTTGCGCAAGCTATGGCGCAAAAAGTAGATATTGCATCGACTAAATGAATTTAACATAGACATGTTTCTAATCCAGAGGACGATGCATCTGTCAGTAACCCAAACTCTATCATCACGTCTGGACGATGCAATACTATTAGTGGGTTGACTAGAGTGGTTTTTGTATCGTCAAATGCTATCTGGCACTTATGAGTCCATTGCCATAACACATTCTTCTTTAATAAATTTAACAAGGCCTCCGTTTTTATGATTTTTTTTTTGGTGTAAAACGACGGTAAACTGAAGCTAGTCCTAAAAATGCTTTCAGTTGCATTTTATTTTGTATTGGTGGTGCATTCTCTATTGCACTGACGTTTTAACTCGTAGGCAAAATCCAATACGATGAAATTAAATGTCCAAGGAAGTTGACACCTGTCGGTACCAAATTCGACATCTTGATACTATACGATATGCCTGAGTTTTTCTGATTACGGTGAAAAGTTCCTTTGGGAATGCATGCATGCTCAAAGAAACAGGCACTGCGGCGACCACAGCCGTTATGAAACACATCAAATGAACTCGCAATTGCGAATAAGAAACTACCATCAGTTGTAGAATGGAATAACAACAATGAAAATTTCTCCTGGATCGGGACTCGAAGCAGGATTTGCCGCCTATCGCCAGCTAATGCGGCACTCACTCTGCAAGACAATATAATCTCGAAACTAGCTGTTTGGAGAATTTGTAAAATTTTAAAAGGCATACCAATTACGTCTCAGCTCCCCCCCCCCCCCCCCCCCCAACCCCAGAAAAAAAACAAAGGACAGTTCTCCGCTTAAATTTCCACCTGTCCTTTAATCAGATTATAATACACGCAATGTTAAATGTGACATATGTTTCAAGAGCTGCAGAGGCTAGCGGGACCTCCCGCTCGAGCAAAAACGGCATGGGTTGGAAGACCATGAATTAAATGGGGACGTTGAATCTCACTTCATCCCGGTTCCGCAGCTGGAAGAAAGGTCACCACGGCCAGAAAGTTTGTTTCGCAGAATGCGGCTTGTCATCCGATACTTTCAGACATGCTGCCTCCCAATGGTTAACGACCTTCTCGCTCAACAACAAGGAAACGGATCGGAAGGGAACAACATACTTCTCTGCAGTGTGGGGTTGACAAATTTCCATGGCTGCAACCTCACTTTCATCATTTCCCTGGATTCCGACGTGCCCTGGCTACCAGCGGTATATTGCTTCCTTTTCGACGATATGTAGACGCAACAGGGAGCTATGACCATTGGGAAGCATTTTGTCTGCTCTGTACATCCATGAAATCGCTAGGAGGCCTCCGAGGCAGCAGGTGAGGAAATCTTATCCTATTTTTTCAGACTCGCCTACAATTGAGCACTGTAGACCGTAAATTCGTTTGGTAGGCGAATTCTGAAAAACAATTCTCTTAGATCCATCAATGTATACTAGAATAAAATTGTGGTTGTTGTTTAACATATTACAAAAACATATAAGGAGAGAAATAAAGATTGATTTTATCTATAATACCTGTGGGTTTCCTAAGAAGTGAAAGTGACGATCTTTTTCATCCTTGACGCCAAGCGTTGATGTTTGCCAGACTAAAAAATGCACTAACCCCGAAGGGCCTCGTCTTTCTCAGATACTTATTAAGTTAAATACACACTACTCAAAAGATGCACCAAAACAATTCTGAAAAAACAGCAGTGAAATCTTATACCATGCTTTCCAAGTTCATTGGCTTACATATACTTAAAAATTTCATGTTCGAAAATTTTATTTTCAAAAAAATTATATATAAACCGTTTTCTAAGAAACTATTCAAGAGAAATCTACAAATTTTTTCTGTTTAATCTCTTTGTATATAGTAAGCTTCTCTCATGAGATTTCTTGAATACATCACATAGCAGAATTTTAATAATTTTTAAATTATAATTCTCTCAGCATAATACGAAATTCATGCAAAATTCCATGCGCTTTGCTCCTTATCTCAGCTTACATTCAGAATTTCATCATTTAGTCTTGAAACAACATATATATTGCGTTTATATAAACAAGTGTACAAAATATCGTGTTTCTAGCTTCATAGATTCTGAAAAAATGCACATAAATATAATTTTCAGGAAATACAATTTAAAGTACAACTTAACTGAAACTTTCTGGCAGATTGAAACTGTGTGCCGGACCGAGACTTGAACTCGGGACCTTTGCCTTTTGCGGACAAGTGCTCTACCAACTGAGCTACCCAAGCTCCGGCATACAGTTTTAATCTGCCAGAAAGTTTCATACCAGCGCACAGTTCGCTGCAGAGTGAAAATCTCATTCTGTATACAATTTAACCCTTTTTTTCTTATGTCGTCTCTTCAGAAGACCCAGATTTGAACTTAGGGTTCTCTTTCCCTTCAACGGCTCTCTTCTGACTTCTTGTTCTCTGCCTTTTTTCCTTTATATCGTCTTCAACTAACTTTCCAGTTGTAAGTCTTTTTCTTTCAAGGTATCTTGCAATTCTGACAACAGTAGAAGATAAAAATTTGCTTTTGTGGCATGGTTTCTGTATGAGTGCATTTACCCATGCGAACTCTGGGTTTTGCTATTAATACGATTTTACAACTTGATTATAGGGCAGAAACCTGTAGGTGGGCTTCATAATATCCAGGATACAATTTGGATGCGACAACTTCCGAATGTATGGTTGTTACCCTCTGATCTACAGGTATTTTCTCCAGCTGATGTGGCACAGAAGACGAATGGGATATTCAACAGCTGACAGCATGTGGAAATATATAGTCCATACTGCACTTTTCTTATCACTTACACTGGATAGACCAACTGATAGCCTTTCCGTAATGCACTTGAAGGCTATCATCTTCTCTATGAGTCTGTTGTGTATGTCAATGCCCTTTCCGTCTTCTAACTTTTGCCCTTCGTATTACTGACAAGTTTCCTCAGTCTACAGCCCGTTCTCTCCTCGATGTGTCCACAGTCTGCTAGATGTACACCGTGCACATTTTTATGAACGTAATCCACGGAATCGTTGTTCACTGAGCTAGTACTGAAGTGTTGTTTCAAAAAATTGGCGTAGCAAAGGTCGCGTCACTCATTCAATCATCTTTTAGACACTTAGGATGTGATATTATCATTGAAAGTTTGGGAACTTATTGTAAAAATGGCTCTGAGCACTATGGGACTCAACTGCTGTGATCATTAGTCCCCTAGAACTTAGAACTACTTAAACCTAACTAAACTAAGGACATCACATACATCCATACCCGAGGCAGGATTCGGACCTAGGACCGTAGCAGTCGCACGGTTCCCGACTGCGCGCCTAGAACCGCGAGACCACCGCGGCCGGCGAACTTATTGTAATAATACTTGAAAAATAATTGAAAATTGCCTTAGGGGCACGAATGAAAGATAGTTGTAACATTGTGTTTGCACTGTACGTCACCCATTTACTGCGTATCTAGTGTTCGCGCAAACCAAGGAAGTACTCAGGATGACGATTCTGGTAGCGGTAGTAGACCGCTCGTCTCCCAAGGTGGTTGCGTCAAGGGAAGACTAAGCAAAACACCGCTCCGGAAGTCGCGACGAGATAATAAGATCGGTGAGGGGGGGGGGGGGGGGGGGGGCAGCGCTCCCCGTCAGCGGGATGACCGGAGCTGCAGACGGCGGTGGACAGGCAACGCTCGCGGTCATCGGCGGTGCCGGCACGTGAGTACCGCAGGCACCAGCTAACAAAAGGGGCCCTCACACGCTCAGTACTGAGTAATGCGCAGAATTAGTGACTGTCTGACAAGGGGACCAACAGACTTGTTCTTTGTGAGTCTAGGTATGTTGTAAAGGGACTTCAGCTGAGTAGCGGCCTAGCGACGGCCCCCTATTCCCGAGAAAACCGATGTTGAAGTTTTGTGTGTACCTCCTACACCTGTCCCATTATATGTTTAGACTACAGAGAGTACTGTAGCGGTTAAGACTTACAACTACAGAGCTGGAGGTGAGAGTTCTGTCTCTGTTCGTGTACCTTTTATTTTTATTTTTTAAATTTCATCGTGTATAATATAAAGGAGGTACAGAAAGTCTGAGAATAAAGCAAGGAGAAATGTTTGTATCGAAAATAACTCATCTTACTGCTCGACATAGTCTCCTTTGAGAGATATACATTCTTTCCAGCGAGCCTCCACCTTTTTCACCCAATCGCAGATATAGGTTCAGTCAAACTCTGCAAAATACCCGTTGACTGCAACTGTCGCTTCCTCATTTGATGGAAATTTCCTTCCATCAACCCAGTTTCATGTTAGCGAAGAGGAAAAAGTCACTTGGAGCTAACTCTGACGAGTAGGGCGGATCCCAGTTCACGCCATTGTTATCGCTGATGTGTGCTGTGGTGCACTACCCTGATGAAAGAGTACTTTTAGACGTGCAAACCATGGTATTTTTTCAGCCAATGTAAGTTTCGAACGACCCTACGAGATAGCATACTAGGGTCCAGTCATGGCTCTGCCTTTTTCCAAGGTGCACTTTCAGTGAAATGTTCTGCCGGGTATGTTTTGGTCGACTGCGAGCAATCGTGGCACCCACCTCGCACACAGTTTCATCACAACCAATTCTTCCTGGAAGATATTATGCTGTCTCACAGTTGAGAGGCATACAGTCTTAGCAACCACGACTTTTTATTCGGTAGTCTTGCGTTACCATGTCATGGGTTTTATCGGTGCTTCCCTTTGAGGTAACCTTATTTGGAAGGCTGGAGCGCGCTTTCTCGGACGATGTGTAAATTCATTAATGCAAAAGTAAACGGTCTTCAATGAAGCTGCTGTTTCCCCGTGAACTTCATCCATTTATGCTCTGATTTGTGTGGCAGTCCAACTCTTCAAATGAAACGTTCGATAACAGCAGGAAACTTAGTTTTTTTCCGTTTTCAAGCGCAATCGTACTGACCAATTCAGAAGGATCTCAGCAATAAACTGTACACTGTACATTGTTGAAATTCATTATATGATCCTGAAATAATCAATTTTACGAACCATAAAAGCGCAACAAACATATTCCATTAAATACAGCGTTCAAGACTATTAGGGAGACACGTATCAACGTCCAGTATGTTAAATCTATTTTGGTACAGGTGGTATCTGTGGTCTTTTTGCACGGCTTTCAACGTACGTAACAACTAACATCATCTGCCATGTATTAGCTTTCTTATGCATTGTAGTATCAGGCGATCCGTCAGAAGGGACTATGTACGTTTGTTCCGGAATTTCCTAGAGAACGGCAGTTGTCATTTGTGGGTGGTGTATTCAATCAAACGCATGCAATGCGACACCTTAATGCAGTGCAAGTCCGTTTGATCAAAAAAGGATGGACTTTTGGTTGTGTTGCTGCAGATGCCAAACCTCTCGTTCATAGGTTGTGGGTACACTACAGGAGTCAGGTTAGTATACAAGCCAGGTCGGACAAGGTCATCGATATGTTACAGACCCACGTGAACGACACCTGGCCATCTCTGTGCAGCGGGGTCGCACGGTTACCGCCATATCCTTGCAAGACAATCTCAGAAGGCCCACTGGAGCCGCTGTGTCCAATTAGACTCCAATGAAAGGGCTACGAGAGAGGCCTTTATGACCCTGACGATAAGAACTTGCAGTTCGCTTCCAGTTCTGTCGTTCCCCTTGTCATTTGGCACCGTTGTCACTGGCGGAACGCGTTGTTCATAGACGAGTCCAGATAGTGTCTAATGCAAGGCGATGGCCATGGCGGCTGCAGTGTAACACGTGTTAAGTTCGGCTCGCGAAATTTAGTCGAATTCGAAGGTGTTCTCGCAGGTGGTGTTGTCTAGTACAAGTGGAAATCGTGTAAACAACAGTGCTCTGTGTAGTAGTGCTATTTTTCTTCTGTGCTCCGCCAATATCTGGGAGAAAATGGTAAACAGAAGAATCAACAGCAGCGCGTCCAGCAGCGGGGAAGCAGCAGGTGCGGCGGGCCTGCTCCTGCCGGAAGGTGCGGCCGCGGCTCCCGGTATAGCGGAGCTGGTTCGCTCTGAGGTAAACGCTGCGCTTCGCGATAAAAACAATCTCGATCTGATAGCAGGCACCATATCAGATACTGTAACGGCAGCAGTATTGGCCAAAATGCGTGAAACTGTTGAGGCCAATACTGCCGAAATTACAGCACTAAAAAAGTCTGTGTCTGAATACGAGAAAAAGGCACGAGAGTTGGAAGTGAAACTATCTGCCGCCACAGACGAGCTAGAACAGTACCAAAGGCGAAATAGTCTACGACTGTTTGGAGTAGCAGAAACTAAAGAAGAAGACACGGACAACCTGCTTATACAGGTTGCGCGTGGAAAATTAGGCGTCGAAGTGACCAAGGCAGACATTGACAGGAGCCACCGGGTGGGACGAAAACTACCAGGTGCTACCAAACCTCGTCCAATAATAATTAAATTTGTGTCGTACCGAAAACGGGCTGAGATCTTTACCCAGAGGAAGAAGTTAGCAAGGACAGGGATTACAATAAGGGAAGATCTGACACACGAGCGGCTAAAGATTTTAAACAGTGCCATATCCCATTTCGGTCTTCAGAATGTGTGGACTCAGGATGGCAGAGTAATTATTAAGACTGCAGCTGGAAAGAAGACAGTCACAAACATGACAGAACTAAATAGTATTAAGTGAACCTACTCGAGCCAAAAGTCAAACTTAACACCATTTGCAAATTTTAACAGTCCTATACTCAGATATAGTCTTGTAATTGTATTAACTTTTTAATTATTTGTACCTTCAACTAATTGTTCTTGTAACTGTATTAACTTTTTAATTATTTGTACCTTCAACTAATTGTTTTTGTAACTGTATTAACTTTTTACTATTTTTTTGTGTCTTTAGCTGTAGCCATTGCTTAGTTTTAGTTACTGCTAATACTTTTTTCATTTTCTCAGTTTATTCTCTTCCATTCTGTAATAGTTCTATTGCAATTATTAGTCTCTCCTTTAGTTCATTAGTCAACCATCTCTTCGGTTTAAATTGTTCATAACAAAAATCACTATCAGTATCACTTTAGCAAATTTCAATTTAATTCTAGCTTCCTACGATACTCTATTAAATATTAAGCTTACTTCTCTCTGCTGGCAGCATCGGCCTCTTAAATAACTCCTCTTTCCCTTATTTCTTTCGCTTTTCTTTCGGCTCTCGCGGAGTCACAAACAGGGCGCGCAAAATCTCGGACACCCCTGTAATATGTCACTTGGCGGAAACACCGGTCAGTGCCCCTCGCGGCAGGTAGTGCCTAACAAAGGGACAAACCAGTCTGCCACCCTACTCCAGGCTGCTCAGCGGAACGCGTCCGAGGTTTTAGCAGCTCACTGCAACATTCAGTCTTTACCTGCGCATTACGAAGAACTTAGCCTCCTCTTCCACCAACTAAACTACCACGTAATCCTCTTATCCGAAACGTGGTTGAAACCACACATATCCTCTGCATCTATTCATCTCCCAGGGTACACATTTCTTAGGGCAGACAGATCAAAAAAGCGAGGTGGCGGGGTCGGCGCATATATACGAACAGATCTCAAAGCGAAAGTCTTATGTACGTCAAATCCTGCTGAAGAAAAAGAGGCTGAATTCATGTTCATTGAAATAAATATACAAAGTCGGAAATTCTTGACTGGCGTCGTGTACAAGCCGCCAAAAATAAGCTCAATGAGTTCCTTCCAGTCGGAATTACATTCACTTCAGTGTCAATACGAACATGTCATCGTAATGGGTGACTTGAACATAGACCTGCTAAGAGACACTCCCTCCGCAATAAACCTAAGAAGATTGTTTAGTTGCAGTAGCATGAACATTCTTCCATTACAGCCTACACACCATACGGCGCATAGTCATACTCTTATAGACGTGATCGCAACGAAACAGACTGACAAAGTAAGAGATGCTGGTCAATCATCGGCCCCTGGCCTCTCAGCACATGATGTAATATTCCTGGCCTACTCTGTGCAGCCCCCAAGGATCAAATCGCGTTACATAACTTGTAGGAACATGAAACGTATTGACCTTGACGCTCTAACAGCCGATTGCTCAGAAATCTCATGGCATCAAATAATCAGAGAACCTACAATCGACGGCAAAATTAATGAACTTGGTGATAAACTCACTGCCCTCTATGACAAACATGCACCTGTGCGCACAGTCCGTGTAAGAAAATCTCCTGCTCCATGGCTGACAGCTGAATTACGTCAAATGATGACTAATAGGGATGCTGCCCACAGGCGTTTCAAGGCAGATCCGAAACCCGAACATTTTGAAGAATATAGAAAGCTACGGAACAGAGTGAAACAATGCATTCGCAATGCCAAAATCAGGCACGCTCGCTCCCTTGTATGCAGCGATCTGACACCCACGACTCTATGGAAGAATCTCCGTAGCTTGGGGGTCGGAAAGGCAAAATCGGAAACTACTTTTCATGTGTCAGCTAACGAATTAAATGAATTCTTCTCTGCACCTCTGAATACCAGCACGGCTGATAATTACCGTCCACATGAATCCCCAAACAGGATAACTAACAACGATACCTTCCATCTAAAACATGTAACAACAAATACGGCAAGAAAAGCAATAATGAGAATCTCTTCTGATGCAATAGGCAACGACAGTATCGGTATAGCCATGATTAAGAATGTTGCCGATATCTTAGTACCTGTCTTAACTGACATATTTAATTTTTCCCTCGTGAACGGAATATACCCCACTGCATGGAAAAGAAGCAAAATTCGACCCATCCCTAAGGTCGAAAACCCGCAACTGCCTAGTGATTACCGACCAATTAGCATACTGCCTGCTGTTTCGAAAGCACTGGAATATATTGTTCATGACCAAATCACTGGACACTTGCATGAATTCAGTCTATATGACAAATTTCAATCCAGTTTCCATAAACATCACAGCACAAACACTGCTCTAATTAAAGTAACTGATGACCAGAAATATGCCATCCACAATCGAAAGGCAACAATATTGACGCTACTGGACTTCAGCAAAGCTTTTGACACTGTTAACTTTGACATATTACTCAGAAAAATGCAACAGCTTAATTTCTCTGATAGTGCAATGAGATGGTTTGAAAGCTACTTAAAAGACAGACAGCAATGTGTTGTCTGCGCAAATGAAAAATCTTCCTGGAAACATGTTTCTTCGGGAGTGCCACAAGGATCAGTCTTAGGACCACTTTTGTTTTCTTTATATGTCAACGATATTTCGTCGGTTTTGTCCTCCTGTAAACATCATTTCTATGCCGACGACCTCCAGCTCTACCTAAGCGTCAGACCTGAAGACGTAAACACTGCAATCGCTCTGATGAATGATGATCTGTCTTCAGTAGTGACATGGGCGAAAAATCTGGGGCTTAAATTAAATGCAAAAAAGACGCAAGTAATCTTAATAGCCCATCAGAAATTAATAAGTTCAGATTTCCGCGAACGGCTACCTCCTATTCTGCTCGAAGGTACTCCAATACCATATCAGAAAACAGTGAAGAACTTGGGTGTAACTTTGGACGAGCATCTCAACTGGGCGGAGAATACAGTCGCAGTGTGCCGAAAGACGTCTGCTTCTCTCTATGCTCTCAAAAAGTTTCGGAACATATTCCCACAGGACTTGAAACGCCAGCTCGTGCAAGCACTCGTTCTACCGAGCCTCCACTATTGTGATGTGATTCAACAAGGCATGAGTAGTGAAAACAAAAGACGGCTACAGCTAACCATGAATGCCTGTGTGCGTTACACCTGCAACATTCGCCGATATGATCATGTTAGTGCTTCATACTCCGAGCTAGGGTGGCTGCGGCCGGACAAACTGCGTGACTACCACACTCTGTGTCTACTTCAGACTCCTCATCGCGCAAGCACCCCAGTACCTTGCTTCAGAGATTAAAAGCCTGTCATGCCATCATAATCGAAACACGAGGTCACTCTTATCTGGTATCCTAACTGTGCCCACTCACAAAATAAAAACTTTTGCAAACTCCTTCTCAGTTGTCGCTGTCCGCCTCTGGAACAAACTGCCCCTTACCTTGAGGAAAATTCAATCTCCTGTGGCTTCTAAGAAGAAGTTGAAGCATTTCCTACTATCATCCGCATAAAATTCTCCACAAAATTAATGTGCAAGGCCAATCCTCTCATCTGTCAAATAGCAAAGCTAGCGTCTCGTATCTTGCTGCTGAGATGCCTTCCTCTTCATCTATCTCTATTAGCCACGCAGTCTCCTTTTCCTTTATATTTTCCTTAATTATGTTTCATCATGTCTCTCTATTCTTCTCCTCCCTTCACCATGAGTCTCCCTCATACTCCCTGCTGCCAGCACTCCTATCTTAAATCTTTCTCTTCAATAATGTATTTTTCGAGGTGTACCTTTCTAATTGTTTATCTCACTTTTTGTATTAGATGTAGTTTAACATGCCTACTGAAACATATGACTGTAAAATAGGTAGAATGCCTGGTTAGATGTGAGAGAGGGCCTGATGGCCCTAATCTTGCCAGGTTAAATAAATAAATAAATAAATAAAAAATAAATATTCGTGTGCGGAGATCCGTATTGTCCACTAAGTCGGCAGATTCTCAGTGTTCATTGATGTGTTGACAGCCATACTGATCATTTCGCTGTCCATGGTCGCCTTACCACCAGGCTGTCCATCGAACAGGTTCTGTCGGACCATGTGCTAGCTTCTGCATATGGTGGTGGCCTGAATTCCTTTTAACGCTACGGTCAATGCGGCGGGTGTCAGCGGGGATGTCTTGTGAGGCCTTCACACTGAAGTAATGGAACGGCTGGCCTTGAGTCTCAACCTAAACTCTATTGTAAATATGTCGGACATGATTGACAGAAGAGTTTGTTGTTGTCCAAGAACTCTCATGGGTTCTATATGAAGAATGGGAAAGGATACCACAGCGTGATCTCCGCAAACTTACAAGGAACATGCGACGTAGGTGTCAGGCACTGATAAAAGTTCTCTAATGGCATATACGATATTGAAAATCTCAAGTTCAATGAAATGCAGTGAAGATGACTCGATGAACGACTGTTTTCACATGGTTATCAACACCAGTCGAACACTTCAGTTATTTGCATGTAAACTATCGAGGAGGTAAAGAGCCTTTGTTCTGTGCTCCACTTGGAAAAGATAAAAGCATAATCTGGTAACATACCCAGACATCAATTATTACTCACTGGAGAGTAGCAGACGCGACATTTCATGTTCCCTAAGTCTTTTAAGTAGTGTATTATGTGTCATGCTAAATTATTCGAAAGTAGGCTTTTTCGCGGAAGTAATTTTCTAATAAATCAATCATTACAGCAAACTTTCTTCAAATGCGTACTCCGTTTGTGGTTGGGGGTTAAAATTCCCTATATTTGGGTAGCTTTAACTTCCTGCCTTTCGTGGGTGTGACGCCGCCTACTCTGCCTTCTCCCTCGCGGACCGTTACTGAATTCCCAGGCCCTGTAAACGGCCAGCCGGCACATGTCGCCAGCATCAGCTGTTCGCGATGCGACGTCAGTGCAATTTGTGACAGAAGAGTGAAATAAAAGAAGCAAGCCTTTCTACAGAATGAGAGACAAAACAAGATCCATCAGGAGTAGGGAGTACACTCACTCAATAACGCCATCAGATACACCGAAAGACTGATCCGTGATTTGAACCTTCTTAGGTAAACATATCCGAGCACGATTTCTGCTAATTCCATTGCAATAGGGGATGTGACATCCAGTGCAATACAAGATCTGCTGATTGAAAGACGAATCATCATTCGAATGATTTCATAAAATCATGAATGAAAGAGATGAGCTGCAAGAACATGAAGCCATAAGTTTCATCTTCGTTATTATTTTGTTTTGCGGAAAAAAAGAAACATTATAAAACCAGTGCACAGAAGTAGAGGTGGGTGACGACTTTGTTGCCAAAGAATTCGCACCGGAACCTGGGGATTATGTGCCGATATCGTATAAAAACAAAACAAAAAAGCACTCCCTCTGGCAGCAGCTCATCTAAAGAGGAACAGAAAGAGTTTTCTGTGGCGCAGCATCTCACGGCAGAAACACAAAACAATTCTGTATTGCTGGAAAGAGGGTGTTCATCGACGAGGAAGCCATTTCGGAAAGAAACATATTATAGATATGTTCAGAGAAAGCTTTTCAGACTTTTTTCGCCTGTTATGCATAACTCCTGTTTGTATTTTTCACAGCAAGCTATTCAGTCACAATACACGAGAGATCCACATCGTCGAACACCGACGCGACCGTTATAACGGCAAATTTCTAACTGAAGCTCCCCGGACAATATTTCGCAGTATTATCCCTCCGCCACACACCGTCAGGTGGTTGCGGAGTATGGATGTAGATGTAGATGTAGATCTGCTGTTCTTTTCCTATACTGACAGAATATAATTGTGGCTTTTGAGTGTCGCTTTAGGTGCCGTGACTTACCCGGCATGACAACTCGTGTGTCTAAAGCAGCTGGTCCATGCTAGTGACAGAGGAGCGCACCCTGACGATGGACTGTCGTTCGGCCAAGCATTCCGAATGTCATCCCTGTAACATAACTTGCTTCTAAAGTCTCATCTACTTTTATATTCTCAGCTTAAACGTTGGTTCGATCATCTCTGTCGTTTACTACTATGGCCGCAGGTCGAAATGTCCGCTGTCAGAAAGGCGGTAAATAAGGGGGGAGGGGGGGGGGGGGGAGAGGTGTCGGGGTGGGAGCGCACGAAACACAAAGTGATCTGTGCGCATGCGTATTGGAAGTCGTCAGCTCCTACCGGCAAACAGCAGGCATCTCACTGTTAGTATGACACTTCGACAATGCTGGGAAACAAGGCTGCAGCATCGGTGTTGACTGATCTGCCTACAAGCTGCAGAAACTTCTGACAAGCCCATACAATGAGGTGGTGAAAGTCATGGGACACCTCCTAATATCCTGCCGGACTTCCCTTAGGCCGGCATAGTGCAACAACTCGACGTGGCATGGATTCAACAAGGCACTGGAAATCCCCTTCAGATATAATGAGCGAGGCTGCCTCTACAGCTGTCCATATCAGCTGCGAAAGTGTTGCCGGTACAGAATTTCCTGCACAAATTTAGCTCTCGATTATCTACCATAAATGTTCGATGAGATTCATGTCGGGCGATATGGTTGGCCAAAATATTCATACGAACTATCCAGAATGTTCTTAACAACTGAGACCTGGTGATATGGCCCATCGTCATCACTATGAATTCCATCTTGTTTGGGAGCATGAAGCCCATGGATGGCTGCAAATGGTCTCCAAGTAGCCAAACATAACCGTTTCCAGTAAATGATCGCTTCAGTTGGACCAAAGGAGCGAGTCCATTCCATGCAAACACAGCCCAAACTATTATGAATCCACCATCAGTTTGCACAGTGCCTTGTAGACAACTTGGGTCCACGGCTTCGTGGGGCCTTTCCACACTCCACCTTATTGTCGGCTCTTACCGACTGAAATCGGGTCTCACCTGACAGGCCACTGTTTTCCAGTCATCCAGGGTCCAACCGATGTGGTCACGAGTCCAGGAGAGTCGCTGCAGGCGATGCCGTGCTGTCAGCAGAGGTACTCGTGCGGGTCGCTTACTGTCATAGCCCATTGATGCCAGAATTCGCCATGCTGTCCTAACAGATACGTTCGTCATACGTCCAGCATTGTAGTTATTTCACGCAACGTGCTTATGTGTTGGCACTGTCAACTCTATGCAAATGCCGCCCCTCTCTGTCGTTAAGTGAAGGCCGTCGTGGTGAGAGGTAATGCCTTACATTTGGTACTCTCGGCACACTGTTGAAACTGTGGATCTCGGAATTCTGAGTTCTGTAACGATTTCCGAAATGAAATGTGGCATGCATCTAGCTCGAACAATCATTACGCGTTCGAAGCATGTTAACTCCCGTCGTGCGACGATAATCCCGTCGCTAGCCTTTACACATGAATCACCTGAGAACACATCACAGCTCCGGCAATGCACGACCGTTTATAGCTTTTGTACGCAACGTTAAGGCCATCCGTATATGTGCATATCGCTATCTAATGACATTTGTCACCTCAGTCGATAACAGTAGTAGGCATGACCCTTCCAGAGGTGGCGCATTCTCGCCTTATTCGGGTCATTGAACTCACTTATCCGTCTAGTTATATAGCACACAGAATTTCAACGTTAATAGAACGTGACATTTTTTACGCAGCAAGTCATTGCAGGATTTGAAACACATAAGCTGTGAGAGAAGAATTCCTGTTATCGACTGATAACTGATTACGGAAAATTTGTAGTTTGACTCACACCTGGCCTTTGAGCGATATTCGTCATATAGTCGTGCTTTGTCCTGGAGTTATCCCGAATCGTCAGGGGCTTGTCACTTTGGACGCGGCCGCGTCCCCTATACGCCGTTCCACATAGATCGGAGAAACGCTCATTACAGAATGGTTTGTTTTGGACCTATCGACTGTATTGGAATCTGGCAGTTTTTAATCCATGACATACCGCCTTTTAGCGGTGTTTTGTTTTGACGGACAACGAATGGTGGGAAAAAAGATTCCGAGCTTTTCCGCTCATGTTTTAGTCATATTTTCACCTGAAGATGTGGCTTTTAGCGGTACGAAGCCGGTAGTGATATAGTAATAAAGTACCAAATGCACCTGAAGCGGTTATTAGTATCCAAAATTAAGAGTTTACATTTCAGATACTTTGCTAATTACGACAACATTTTATAGTGAAGACTGCGGCAGTTCGTAAAACACCCGTAATTATCTCGCAAATGGCTCGTTAGCGGTACCATGTTTTTTTCTTTGTTATCGTATACTTTCACAAGTGTTAGTTGTCGCTACTAGTTATGATACACTCTGTAGTGTATACGTATTTTGCACTTAGGCACCTCTCTCAGTCTGGCACTAAAAGACTTAAAGCGCTCCCCCCCCCCTCCCCCTCGTGTTGTCCAACGTGAAAGAATGAGACATTCTTCGCGATGTTTCCGAATCACGTAACTGAGGCGGAACTTTTCCATACAGTATTAACCCACCCGGATGTGGAAAACAGCAACATCGACCTTGGCCGATACACCGGCCATCGTCCGTAGGTAGTCACACGGATTAGATCCGTGTCCGGTGCCCCTCCCTGAATCTCGTAAGTGGCGTGCTAAAAAGGGCATCTGCCGAGGCGGACCTCATTCGTGACATACACTGTCCAGTCAGGTTAATATGACCTCCTGCCAAATGCCTAAATAATGACGTTTCGCAGCGCGGAGGTACAGGAAGAGTGTCAGTGAGGTTCTGGAAGGTACTAATAGTACTGTGGAGCCACGCCGAATCCAATCCCGTCGCCAGTTGCGCTAAGTTCCTCTACTGAGGATCCATGGCGCAAACAGCCGAGCGAGGTGGACCCACAGATTGTCGATTGGGTTTAAATCGGGAAGGGTCTGGTTGCTAGGGGAGTACGGTAAGCTCATGCTGGTGCTCTTTGAACGTCGGTCGTGCACTCTGAGTTATGTGACACGTTATACGCTGCTGGTAGATGCCACTGTGCCGAGGAGAAAACCAATAGCATGTAGGGGTGGACAACGTCTTCAAGGACACATGCGTACTGCTGTAGATTCATTGTGTCTTCCACCACGACGAGATCAACCGAAGAATACATTCCCCAGACCATAGTCCTCCCTTCTCCGGCCTGGACCCTTACGACGATTGTTGAAGGACCAAGCACCCCAATGGCCATGTGTCTGATGGAGCACAAAACGTGATTTATCCGTATAGGCCACCTGTCGCTACTCAGAGAACGTCCAATTGCAGTGCTGGCGCGCAAATTTCAACCTCTGTTGACGATAAATCGCAGTCAGCACAGGTGGATGAACCAGACGACTGCTGCGGAGGCCCACACGCAGCAACGTTCGCTTAGCGGTCGTGGAGAAGATACTGTTGGTAGCTTTTCGGTTCATCTTGGTGGACAGTCGCTCAACAGTTTCGCGACTATTCGCAAGCCACATCTCCACAGCCGTCGTACACCCATATCATCTACGGCCCATCGTGCAACACAGTTGCCTCGGAGCTGGTTTTGTATAGCGCCATTTTGCCATGCGCGATATGCTTAATCAAGGCGTCGCTCTAACGCCTTACAGACTTAATCGTTTCGGAAATGCTTCCATTCTTCACCCGAAAGCCAATAAACAGGGTCTTTTGACGTCAGATAAATCACTCATTTCCACATTACGGCATCGACTGCCCTGTTTTCTTCGCCCCCTCCCCCGAACCGGTTAATGTACCCTCCACTGCTAGTGCTCACATGCCGTCAGTGAGTGGCTATTGCACTTCGATGTCGAACATACGCAGTGGTCACGTTAATATGACTGGACCCCTTTGCTTTAATGCAATATTACATTATTATAAGATATTTATTTAAACACACCCAGGGTCGGATTTAAGCACTGGGCTGATGCGCCCATCACCAACTATAGTAAACGGGCGTTTCGGTCAATTGTAGCTGGCATGCTCGGTATTTTGTAAGATGACACGGCAGTACACGCACAAGGAAGAAAATCGCTTTTATCAGGTGGTTCCTCTTGAATCCATCCTATCCTAAGGCAACACTTCGCAAATAGGAAAGAAAAGAAGCGGATTTATTCGTCGTTGCTATCATTCACCGCCTGTAACTAGTTTTAAGGTTCATATTGTAAAGTGTACCAGACATATTTCGTAAAGTATCCAAAATCCTTAAAAAATACTTTTTAGTTTTCCACTTTCTTTTGAAGATGATAGTATGTGCTCTTGCGTTTTTGGATGCCTAAATTTGAGATTGACAATGGCATCTCGATGCTTGCCTTTGCAGATCGATTAGCGTGATCTTGAGATTTATAGCTTTGGTTGACGAATTAAAAAGGCCACTTCCTGAAGGTGAAAATGACAAACGCGATTGTTCTTAGGTTAGAAATCAAGAAAAATATTTGATCATATGAGCAACTGCAACTGAGGAACATTGTTATAGATTAAAACTCCATTTCAGTTGCTAGTAAGCTTCTTAAATTATTCCACGACCGGTTTCGAACCTTGAAGCTTCATCTTCACGTAGCACGAAATAATTGCGAAATCATCAATGTGAGGGGGTCGGGCCAGACTGCCATTGCGGATCACACCCGCGTCGAACAAACGCATGGGAGAGTAGTAGGAACCACAGCGCACGCCCGGACAGCACGACATAGAAATGACTGGCTATCCAGACGTGGGCTGTGATTGCTTGTCCTATGCTCCCATGCGTTTGTTTGGCGTGGTTCCGATCCAAAATGACTGATTGGCTCGACTGCCAAACATTCATGTTTTTGCAATTATTTGGTGCCACCTGAAAATGACGCTCTGAGGTTCTAGGCCGGTCGCGGAAGAAATTAAGAAAATTACTAGCAATTCTACATCTACATCTATACTCCGCAAGCCATCTGAAGGTGTGTGTCGGAGGGTACCTTGAGTACCTCTATCGGTTCTCCCTTCTATTCCAGTCTCGTATTGTTCGTGTACAGAAAGATTGTACTTCAACAAAAGCCCGTACCGAGCTACTGAGCGTCTCTCCTGCAGTCTTCCACTGGAGTTTATCTATCACCTTCGCAACGCTTTCGTGGTTTCTAAATGATTCTGTAACGAATCGCGCTACTTTCCGTTGGATCTTCTCTATCTCTTCTACCAACCCTATCTGTAACGGATCCCACATTGGTGAGCAGTATTCAAGCAGTGAGCGAACAAGTGTACTGTAACCTACTTCCTTTGTATTCGGATTGCATTTCCTTAGAATTCTTCCAATGAATCTTAGTCTGGCATCGGCTTTACCGACGATCAACTTCATATGATCATTCCATTTTAAATCACACGTAATGCCTACTCCCAGATAATTTATGGAATTAACTGCTTCCAGTTGCTGACCTGCTATATTGTAGCTAAATGATAAGGGATCTTTATTTCTATGTATTCACAGCACATTACACTTGTCTACGTTGCGATTCAATTGCCACTCCCAGCACCATGCGTCAATTCGCTGCATATCCTCCTGCATTTCAGTTCCATTTTCCATTGTTACAACCTCTCGATATACCACAGTATCATCTGCAAAAAGCCTCAGTGAATTTCCGATGTTATCCACAAGGTCATTTACGTATATTGGGAATTGAGATAAATAAAAACCAAGAATAATAAAGATGATCCTAAACGGCGTAGCACCATACGAATTTTATAGATCCGACGCTAGTTGCTCCCCTTTCCAACGCTCGTGGTCAACTGGAGAAATCAGGATGAATGTTGTGTTTTTGTGGTGCTCCAGTCACCAGAATGGGACTGCAGGCGGTGTGGCTGCTGGCGGCAGCGGTGGCGGCTCTGAGAATGGTGGCGGGCGTCGACCTGTTCTGCGACTGCGCGCACCGCGGAGGTCCCACCGTGGCCCTGCACTGCGACGAAGCTCAGGTACGCCTACGAGGCCTTTATGGCGCCTCTTCACCCCTCGTAGCCTGGTGTGCTTCATGATTAAGTTATGTCGTTCACAATTGCTTGGACGCTGTGATTCCCCACCTACACCACTTGTCTAAAAAGCTTGCTAATGGAAGAAGATATTTATTGCGCTCGTTTATTTGATGGATATGACCGTTTAAATGTGACAAATGACTGGAAAGCCCGAAATGTATTCGCCGATGCTTTAGAATATTACGGTCGCCTTTCCCGTGTATTTTTAAAGGATAACGTGGTTATTCATATACAGTGAGCTGACAAATGTCAAGCGATACCTTATAATACCGTGTCGGACCTCCTTTTGCCCGGCGTGATGCAGCTAATCGACATGGCACGGACTGAACAAGTCGTTGGAACTACCCTGCAGAAATCATGAGTTTTGCAGCCGTCTATAAGTCTAAAAATGATGCTGTGCAGGATTTTGTGCACTAACTGACCACTCGATAAGGTCACATAAATTTCGGCTGGAATTCTTGCCAGACGACCTGGGTGGCCAATCCACTCCCTCAAATTGTTCAGAATTTTTTTCACACAAATCGCGGACCATTATGGACCGGCGAAATGACACTTAGTCATTCGTAAAATTTCTATCGTTGTTTGGGATCATGAAGTGCTAGAATGATTGCAAAAGTTCTCCATGTAGCCGAACAGAACCATTTCCAGCCAGTGATCGGTTGAGTTGGATCAAAGGACCCTATCAATCACATGCAAACACATTCCACACCGTCAATAAAATTCTTCTGGGTTTGAGGCCGCATTTTTATCTGTAAAATTCCGACGTTTCGGTGGCTGTTGCAAGGCGCCTCATGGTGTATTCCTAACTCCCGAAAAGTTGGAATTTCACAGATGACAATGCGGCCTAAAACCCAGGAGTATTTTATTGACTGTGACAGCCGCCCGCAGAAGCCTACGTTTACGTTTAACAGTCCACACCATTATGAAGCCACAATCACCTTGCACCGTGCCTTGCTGAAAACCTGGACCCACGCCTTCTTGAGTCCTGCGCGACACTCAAATCGTACCATCAGCCCTCACCAATACATCTGAACAGAACACGGTTTGCCAGTCGTCCAGAGTACAACCGATATGGTCATGATCCCAGGACGGGCTCTGCAGGCGACATCGTGTTGTTAGGAAAGGCACTCACATGGATCGTCTGGTGCCATAGCCCTTTAACGCCATATTTCGCAACACTGTCATAAACCGGATACGCTAGTCGTTCGTCCAACATTTATTTCTGCGGTTATTTCATGCAATGTGGCTTATCCCACAGCACAGACAACTTTACGTAATCGCCGCTGCTGTCGGTCGTTCAGTGAAGGCCATTTGCCACTGCGTTGCCGGGGGTGAGACGTAATGTCTGAAATCTGCTATTCTTGGCACATTCTCGACGCTGTCGATCTCGGAATACTGAATTCCCTAATGGTTTCCGAAATGTCCCACGCGTCTAGCTCCAACTACCATTCTGCGCTCAAAGTCTCTGATTCCTGTCCTGCGCCCATAACCAAGTAGAAAACCGTGTATAAGGGTACGCGATACTACCCCCAACTGTATATGTATATCTCACTATCCCATGACTCTTGTCATTTCAGTGTAATGAATATATCGATTATGTACTGTGTTAAGAATATTTTTTCCTTACTCTGCGGATGACACGATGTGTTTGTAATTTTGTGGCAGGATGATTTTATTGGCTATACTTGGCCATGATACACAGTATTTCCAGTTCTGAATATGGGGTTCAGCATACCTGCATATATTACTTATTTATCACTGCTTATTTATAAGCTTTTAATATTTTATCTATTTATTGTTCATCAACTTAAGATTTAACATTTGCTACATCCCAACATTTGTGATGTGTTAACATCTATTTTCCTTTTTACTACTGTATATCCTTGAAAAAAAAAACCTGTTATCACTGCCTATATTGTAATTGTTTTATGTCGCATGCCATCCCTATATCGTAATAATTAATGAAACTATGTCAAAATTTTTCTGCATTTATACCTTGCAGTTCGTTTCAATGAAGATGTCAATTAACTGTCCCTCCATGTCTTATAATTTTAACAACTAACATCCAGCATGAGGTCTGTATATTTTGCTATATTTATTTATTTTATGCCTGAAGCCTCCGATTCCCGGCACATTCTTGACAATGTGGATCTCGGGGTACTGAATTCGCTAACGGTTTCCGAAATCTCCCACACATTTACCTCCAACTACCATTCTGCCTTCAAAGTTTGTTGATTCCTGTCGTGCGGCCATTACCGTAGTTCTTCCATGGCCTTCAAGTTGGTATAGTACACAAATGTTTTGTGCAATTTGCATAATGGCTGCGAAGCACTTTCCTTCATGAGTCAAAGTACTGAGCACCGTTGAAAGAAATTATTCTAGAATTTTGAACTATGGGTACCATCTTAGAGGAGGAAACAGGGACAGGTTAGGGAACATTAGAAATGAAGTGCACGTTACTTAGACAAACCCCAGAATGAGAGGATCCTCCTCGTGTCAGGACACAGTTGACTCCCCTCATTGTCAAAACAGAAGGGTTCCTGTCATTTTGGAGTCCATCTGAATGATCTACCCTTCATTTCTAATCCTCCCCCTCTTTCTCCCCTGAGTACACAGTTAAACTTTCTTGTGCTTTTATGTTTGTTGGCCAAGCTAATAAAGCTGAAAGCAGTTTTTAAAATGAGATGCTGCACCAACATCTTAAAGTATTTTATCCAACAGCATATCTGTTCTGATAATCAGTAATCATATACTTGGGTGTCCATAATTAATGTTCCAGATTCAAAACGCTGTAGAAAGAGACCCACTTCTCATAATTATGTCAAATTTTAACAGCATATAATTGATGCACGGGCAAACATAATGAAAAAAAATTAGTGAAATTTTGGCCCATTGGATGGTACTGTGTCAGAATACAGACAGCAACAGACATATATGGCACACAGCTGAAGCTCTTTTACAAGAAGGGTGACGGTGTGCTAGTAGCCCTGCAGAAGTTCCGAACACTCAAGGCTGTGATAAAACTGAATTGTTCCGGTGTCTGCTAAGTGTCTGGAGAAATTGATGACAAAATTCTTTTGAAGTGTAATGTGCCAGAGGGATGAAAGCAGATGATCCAATGTCTGTCAAAGATCTTGTCACAGCTTTGCCGGAAGGGTCAAGTGGTGGTGTGCAAAAATACACTGCACAGCGAATTGCCTGAACGCTGGACCTGCCTGCGAGCGCGGTGCATAAAGTCCTATGAAACTGCATTGCTAACCATACAAAACCGCCCATGTTCATGAGTTGCTCCCTGCTGACCTGCCAACAGGTGAAATGTCTGCACTGGAATTTCTTGGTCACATGGAAGTGGACAATGAATGGCCATGGAACAGTCCTTTCTTTGATAGCTGTTGTTTGTATGGTTGCTAACTCCATCTGTTGACGGTAGTTGTTTTTGTTACCACTACAGTTCTTGAAGTACGGTCAGTTTGGCACCAAGTTCCACACATATGAGAGCTATATTTATCTTATATACCCACTTTTGTGTGGTTTGTTTTTGTACTTCATTATAATTTTTGATAGAATCTGTTGTCCCTTTACACATTTATTTGGTTTGAGGCAGCTTCTTACACCGTTTCTCTTAATTGTTACCACAGCTATGTTTGATGATGATACATCGAAATATGTCGATAAATTAATTTTGACCAAGAACTTACGCATTTCATTTCCGCACATGGATTCCGTATCAAAAAATCATATGTTAAATTAAAAGGAAGGTTCAGCGTTGGCCGTAATATTGATGTTTTATTGATAGTAGAATCGACTTTCGATCACATAGTGATCATCTTCAGTGCTGGAAGCTGTGGTGTACAAATTAAACTCAGACACTGGTATCAAGTCACCTGTCTGAAACCTGTCAGTACCTGCAGGCTTTATCTATGTATACAACCTTCTTTTATGATTCTAGAACCAAGTGTTAGCTATGATTATGTTATGCTCTGTGCAAAATTCTACCAGCCGGCTTCCTCTTTCATTTCTTTCCCCCAATACAGATTCACCTACTACGTTTCCTTCTCTCCCTTTTCCTACTATCGAATTCCAGTCACCCATGACTATTAAATTTTCTCCTCCCTTCACTATCTGAACAATTTCTTTTATCTCGTCACACATTTCATTTATCTCTTCGTCATCTGCGGAGCTAAATGGCATATTAACTTGTACTACTATGGTTGGCGTGGGCTTCGTATCTTTTTTCGCCACAATAATGCGTTCACTATGCTGTTTGTAGTAGCTTACCCGCATTCTTATTTTTCTATTCAGTATTAAACCTGCTCCTGCATTACCCCTATTTGATTTTGTATTTATAACCCTGTATTCACCTGACCAAAAATCTTGTTCCTCCTGCCACCGAACTTCACTAATTCCCACTATATCTAACTTTAACCTATCCATTTCCCTGACATTTCACGCTCCACTTCGTAGAACGCCAGATTTATTTCTCCTGATAATAGCATAGTTTCCAAAAATAAGTGCTCACGTTCTTTGGTAGCCAACTAATGTCTGTCTTGTAGGTTACACCACTTGATATTGGCAGTTGCTTTCCTTACCACTACATTTTTCGGTGTGGGTCAGTTTGACACCAGGCCTCAGATATATGACAGCAGTAGCTTCAGTACCTTATGTGCCCACCTTTATGTCGTTTGTTTTTGTACTTCATCGTAATTATTGATGAAAACTGCTGTCCATAGTGCATATGTTTCTCCTGAGGCACCTTCTTATACTGTTTTGCTCTTGTTTGTATCACATCTATGATGACGATGTATCGAAACATGTCAATATATTAATTTATGACTATGATCTTCCTCAATTCATACTGTGCCTTTCCTGGAGGATCAGCTTCCTCAGAACCATTTTCCTGTCACTTACCCAGCACGATTTGGCTGATACGTTTGAGAATGAAATAATTTCAAATCTCCCGCTTCACAGCGCGCTTACAACGGGGACAATGACCTCTGACCTGTACGCTCTGTAGAAGCTCATGTCACTTGCAACACTTCGAGTATTCGACGTTCGTTTATCTTCTGCATGATGAACGACGTTGCTCTTGTTCTCCATGGACATGCCACACTCTCGACTTTGAAGATGACGTCCTCAAAGTCGAGACTGTGGCATGTCCGTGGAGCCGTGGAGCATCACAGTCAACCCTGCTAGTCGACAACAGAGCTGTTTCTCGCAGCCCTTATTGTAGTCGGACAGACATGATATGTATGATATGTACAGGTATCTCCTGTGTACCATGGTGCGTATTCAATCGCATGAAGGCCGCAACGGCCCCTCCATCATCCGTAGTGTAAACACTTGTGACACATCAGCAATTACTGCTCATTGCCCTTTCGGTGTGTCAAGTGTGAAGTTCGCAAGCGTCGGAGTGCTGCATACTCCCGGCCTCAGAAAAACCAACATGTGCCCACTGCTTGGGAGCCTCTCACGATCCCCTACATCTGGCTTCCTGGAAGGGTTGCCCTATGTACCAGAAAGCTATGAAATCTTCTTGCCCTCCAAGAAGAAACCATCTCCCCGACTTAAAAGGTAAACCCGACGACCATTCCACCACTGATGCTCAGGCATCTGATGCATCTGTGACACAATAGCCCTCTGTGGCACCATCCCCTACAACCACATTCGCTGCTGTAGCTCAGTCTCCTCCTGCTCATCCATCTTCTGTGACGAATACCAACGACTACTAAACTGAAAGAGTCCCTGCAGCCTACTCACGCCCACCCTTTGAAATGCAGCAGCTGTTCATTGCGGCATCTTCTCCACCAGTCACCACACCCACCTGGCCCACAGCAGAGTCAAGCAACAGACCTGGGATATTCTCTCAGTGGTGCAGGCAGAAGCTTCTTTCCAGGATGACACGAGAGAGATCCTCCTTGTCATCTCTCTGTTCACGAAGTCCCACATCAGAGATGCCCTCCATGAAACAGCTCGAAAGACCCATCGTCGTAGATTATGGGCTCCGACAGATTTTATTGTAATGACGAATCGCCCACTGCACAACCATCAGCCCCTTTCGGATCTAGTTGTCTGTATTTTTAATGCAAATGGCATCAAACGCATGAAGACTGAACACCGTCCTTTAAGACCACCATGTGATTTTACTTGTTTCGGAAACCCATCCGAAATGCACCAAATATTTTTGTCTCTGCAACTTGGTCTGCTAACGCACTGACCATCTCCAAGGTGGGAGCCTGGTTGTGTTCCTACATAATACACTCATTTACAATCAGAAGGCTCTCCAACCACTAGAACATCTAGACGCTACAGTGATCAACGTTTCTATTCGCCTTCCTGCTAATATTTTTGCCGCTGCGTACTTGAGCCCTAGCCTACTACTTCTTGAAGCAGACCACCGAAGCTTGACATCATTTGATAAACTCATTGTTGGAGCAGATCTCAGCGCCAAGCATCTGGCTTGGCATTCACACGTTGCTAATCCAAAGGGCACTCTACACATTGAGCTGTAGGATCCTCTAACGGTGTCAGTCTATGCTTCCCACACTCCTACCCAAGTAACAGTCCGCTCCAACTGCAGCCAGACGTTCTGGATGTGGCCATTTTCAAGAACATTTCGGTGCAGTTTTCGTTGGAAACGCTCAAGCAATTGGCCTCTGACCATGACCCCATGCTACTGCACCTTAAAGACGTCACTCTGTCTTTAGATGTCTGTTGACTTCCATTCCCCCAAGAGCTTTAACTCCACTGGATAACTTGCCTCCCCTATTGCGTGAACTCAAAATCCAGAAACACCGCTACTGCAGGTGTTGGAAGCGTTTTGTGACCCTTGGGATAAGTATTGCATGAAGTGTCTCCAACGTGAATTCTACCACTGCCTCGCCAATTGGATGACAGAACAATGGGAGGAGAAGAGGTCCACCTTCTCCAACATAAACCAAAATGGCCTGTTGCCTGAGCCCTATTACACTCTCCAGTGAAGACCAGCCATCCCTTGCTCACAATGGATGGCTTAACTTATGATGCCCTGCATGTGGTAGAAACTTTGGCTGATGCGTTTGAGGCTCTGAACCAACTGCTCTACGAAGACCTTAAGCCTGATGAACTCCAGGATGACCACGATATTCTGGTGGCCGTTGGCGCTTTAAGACTAAGACCACATCTGACTAGCTCTCACCTTATGTCCCCAGCGGAAATCCAACGGATCCTGTGGCGAATGTATTGGCAGTCGGCTCCAGGTTTTTGTTAGCATCTTAAACGAACACCTCCACTGACTCCCACGAAAGCTACCGGTCTTATTTACCAGCCTCCTGAACCACAGTCTCACAACCGTCCTCCCCCCCCCCCTCTTACAGTGGAAGCTGGCCAAACTGATTCTCATCCCCCAGCCCTCGAAGGATCCTATGGTCCCTACTAATAACAGGTCCCTTAGCCTTCTTCATAACATGGGAAAGGTTCTAGAATCTTTGATCCTCCACCACATTTCCCAGCCTTTAGTTGTGGTGGGCACAATCCATCCAGAACAGGTCTGATTGCTTTCCACCTGTCAGCTGAACTGCACGTTATTAGGATCACGGAACGATCACCATATCGACGCCAGCGGTTTTCCTTGACCCACAAAACGTGTACGATACGATTTGACAGAACAATCTTGTGTACAAAATGCTGACTCAGACGACCATCCCCGACATCTATGTCAAGATCGTTAATAATTTCCTTCACGGTAGAAGCTTCTTGGTTACTCAGCAAGGAAAATGATCAAGCTTACGTCGTAACGCTCAATGCTCTGTTTTGTCTCCCATCTTCTTTAACATTTATATTAGTGAAATTCAAGTCATCCCACACTGCCACCTGGCGCCATACGCCGATGATATGGCACTCTGACGACCTGCCAGAACACGGACCAGCTCATTGCTCGTCTCCAGCGGCAGGTGGATCCGACAATAACCTACTGTCGTTCGATCAAAATTGCCCTCAATACCGCCAATACTACGGCAGCCTACTTCACCAAAAGGCTCCCAACCTCCGCCACTACTTCGCTACTGCAGGCGTCCACGTCCCATGGTCCCCTGGATGGATAAAATGTTGCTCTTCCATCGACACGCAGATTACGTCACCCAAAAAGGACAGAAACTGATAAAAGCGTTATACCCTACCCAATGTTCAACAGCATGGAAATGAACATAGAAACTAAGCGCAGATTGCACCAGCTGGTTCTCCACCCTTCCATAATCTATGGCTCCACTGCGTGGGCCACGATTAGTGCCTCCCGGATGCAGACCCTCCAGCACCTGCGGAATAAGGTGCTTTGGTAGTGCCGACATGCCCCTCCCACCACAAGGGTAGTTACCATGTTACAAACATGGTAACTTTGAAGACGTCCTTTCGAGAAAAGGCGAGGCGTCTCTATAACAAAGTGGATGCCCTGCATGATACGATCACTGGCCTACAGAACATTGGCACCGCCACCCTGTTCCTCTCACCGTCCTTGAAGACTCAGATTCAGAACATGGCTAACGATAGCCGTGTTGTCGTCGCTAATAAAGAGTCAGCCTTGATACGACCACTCGATACGTCTCGACCACCAATATCAGTGCCTGCGTAGTTGTGATACCTATTGCCTGCTACCTTGAACTTCCACCATCGGAGGGTGGTATGGGACTTCAGGTCCCACTGTCGCGTGATAGAACAAATTTACACTTACACCAAGGCAGTAAGACCGATATTCACCAGTGACGATGTACCTCAACCTGACAAAAAAAAAGGTCTGACGATGATGTCCCTTTGCCAGGTGAAGTGTCTTGAACTTATATCGAAGTCCAGTTGAGAGGTTAATTCTTCACGTTCACGAAGAGATTATAAGAGTCAGCAGCTTTGTTGTATTACCTTAATCATGAAACGAAATCAAATTAGTATTCTACCATTTCAGTTGTTTGTGCAAAACATTAAGACAGAAGCACTTTCAAAAGTAGCACGTGGGTGAACCACACATGAAATATACTTACTCTCCCATACTTACATTTAGCAATGGCGAAAACCGTTTTAGGTCTTTTTCTTACAATAGCCAGGAAAGCAAAAGACTCAATTACGGAGAAACTTATCCATTTTTTTAACAGTTAAAAGGTGTTTCAGCTTGTTGTCATACTTTACATGATATACTGGGATGACATATCGCTAAACGAAAGTCACTAGTCCAGTATCGCCTGTTTTAAAACATCAGGCCTTCTGCTCTATCAGCCAGCTGATTTGTCTCTAACTGTCATACCACTAGCTCTGATCACCTACGAGTATCTCATCCGGATCACTGAATTTTGTGATAGGGATTTACTCATTTATTAATCTTAACACAAGAGATCTGCATGTGCCTTAAGTTCCACAAAATAGTTACATTGCTTCATGCCATTAAAACGTCACTAGAAATACGCAACTACCCTGTTCATAGCGGCATGTTCAGTTACGGTTATAATTCATTTTTCCTGTGGTAATCTGTTACTCATAAAATGCGCTACTGCTCGTGCTTGTAAGACCCATATGCAGCGCTATACTGGGCGATATATTTCTCTTACTTGGCCTGGAAAGGTCTTTCCAACTTTTTGAATCACATCAAAATAATTAAAAAAATAAAAAGGTCATGTAAAGCGATACATCTAAAGAAATGCATTCTGTTTATTATTTTGTAACAATTATCTCGAATTAGAAGTACGCGTATCTATTGACGAATGCTAGTATGGACCTTTGAAAAGTATTCTCTTGGCACAAATCGACTATTCATTTTGTACCAAAAATTTTGAATTTGTCCAGTAATGAAGACAAAGTGGGGGACGCGATGGGGGCTGGAAAAGAGTTTAAACCGTCGCCCGGCTTGATTTACGTTTCCCGGGGATTCCCCAGCTTGCTTAGTTGCGTACAACCAAAGTGGTCTTTGGGACAAAAAATGGTTCAAATGGTTCTGAGGACTATGGGGCCTAACTGCTGTGGTCATTAGTCCCCTAGAACTTAGAACTATTTAAACCTAACTGCCCGAGGCAGTGTTCGAACCTGCGACCGTAGCAGTCGCACGGTTCCGAACTGCGCGCCTAGAACCGCGAGACCACCGCGGCCAGCCCTTGGGACAAAGTCAGTATCGGTTCCCATCCATCGTCCCTCATCTTGTTCTCTGTGCTTCGTCTCTAATGACTTTGTTGTCGAAGACAAGTTAAGGTGGAACTGTTCTTCATCCTACGCCAAGGATTCTTTTACCATTCAGCAACCAGTTCTTTCTTCAGAGAGGCTTTTTCAATCATTATAAAGGAGCATCATATTTTCATCAGTTGTTATATGGGAAACTAATTGGCCTATGTTTTGTGGATAGATATACAGAGAAGCTTTTGCCCGGCATTCTGTTCTCTTATAATCTACTCCTTTTACTATTTTTCAGGCCGGGAACACCAATGTGACGTGCCATAAAGGCAAGTAACTCTTCCAACTACTACGGTAAGGAAATGTAAGCTCTAATTGAGAAGGTTTTCTGCATAGCGTAAATCATGCTTCCACTAATTAAAAGTCATTGGATAAGTTTCACTGTTCAACTATTTTGGCTCAAGGTAAGTTTTGTAAACAAAATTAACTGTTGTAACGTTAACTTCAAAAATGCATTCTGCTGAAACCCTGATTTATTTGGACACAAGATGAACTTCCGCTATGAAACTTTGGTGGTCGTTTAAGATTGAGAAAAACAAATATTTTCGGAAAGCTATATCTGAGAAACAGGAAAATTATTCTACTGAAACTACAAAATGGCCATCTTACATACAGAACTAACGCACATGGAGAACGTAACTCCTAGAGAGGGTCCTTCACCTCATCTCTTCATAAGACTCTGAGGCAGTTTAGTTATCCGCTGCTAGTCCCCTTTATCGCCACTGAATACTATTCTTATAAAAGCGCTGTACAACGAAAGTTGCGATTTGTATAATGCCGAAATTAGTCACAAAACAAGCATTACTTTATGGAATTTGCGTGACTTCGTTAGTTAAAACAGGCGTTCCGAGCCCTACTTCCTCATCAGGCGACCTATCACGTTACACATCGCCTGCTATGATGCGCTTAACCTCAGGTTTCTTGCGTGATTATTGTGACGTTTGGCGGCCGTGCCCTCTCTTTACTCGTGGTACTCGTGTAGCATTTCGTGTCAAAATCTGCTTCACATGTATGGGTTGGACAAATTGAAGCACCACGAGAAATACTTGCATGAACATGAAAGCAGGAGCTAGCCAAACCTGCAGGATGCAATGTTGTATTTGACAACGAACGGCACCTGCGCAATGTCCTCAATACATTGCAAATGTCAGTGGTGGTCAGAAAACTTTAGTGTATAGCTGTGACTGGACTGCGTTGGAGCGAAGTGAAACCGAACGTGGGCAAATTATTGGTGCTCGTATGGTGGGTACTTCAGTAATACAGGTAGCCGAAATGTTTGACGTTTCAAGATGGGAGCAGTCTGAATATTTCTACATCTGCATCTACGTACGATCTCGGAAAGCTACCGTAAGGTGCGTCGCGGAAGGTACTCGTACCATTACTAGGCGGTTTCTTTCATGTTCCACTCGCAAACAGAACGAGGGAAAAAGGAGTTTGTAGATACTTCGTATGAGCCCTAATTTTTCATTTCTTATTTTCGTGATCCTTACGAAATGTATGTTGACGGCGGTAAAATCGTTCTGCAGTCAGCTTCAAATGCCGGTTCCCTAAATTTTCACAATAAGCACTGCATACAACGAAAGCGCGATAGCATCATCCCGTAAGTCGAAACAAAGACGAAGGTTTGTGTTCAGTGGTGGCGACGAACTGTCATTGAACCAAAATAACACAAAGGAAGCTTAATAAGAAGCGAATTGCAGGATCAGCTGTAATTGGAAAACCACTCATCAGTGATGAAAATTCCCGAACAGGAAAACAAGGTACCGAGGCCATGCAGCGTAGATAAGGAGCAATGGAAGAAAGTCGTCTGGTCGGATGTGTTTTGTATCACACTGTTTGCATCTTCTGGTCGAGTTTACGCATCATGATGGAAACATGGTTGGAATTCGTTGATGATTTTGCCAGTCAAAGAAGTGGTGTACGGAGGTACTAAGGAATGAAGTACGCTTGAAGTTCTCTAAGGCTATAGATACTGGGATAGTGAATAGCTCAGTAGACAATTAAGTTGAAAATGAATGGACGTCTCTAAAAAGGGCAGTCACAGATGTCGGAAAGAAAAACGTAGGTGCAAGAAAGGCAAATGCGAATAAACCATGGCTAACAGAAGAAATACGTCATTCGATCGACGAAAGAAGGATGTACAAAAATTCTGTGGGAATTTAAGGAATACAGAAATACAACTCACTTAGGAATGAAGTAAACAGGAAGTGGAGGAAAGCAAATGCGAAATGACTGCATAGAAAATGTGAAGAAATCGAAACCGAGATGATGGAAGGACTGACTCAGCATATAGAATAGTCAAAAAACCCTTCGTTGAAATAAAAAGCAAGGGAGGTAACATTAAGAATGCAATGGGAATTCTATTGTTAACAAAACGACTATGAGCGTTGGTGTGTACTAAGTATGAGACTGGCGACATACCATCAGACTTTCGGAAAACCACATCCACACAATTCGCATGATTCAAAAGCCGACAAGTACGAGAATTACCGCACAATCAGATTAAAAGCTTAAGTATCCAAGTTATTGACAAGAATAATATACAGAAGAACAGAAAGTAGAATTGAGGATGTTTTAGGTGACGACCAGTTGGTTTTAGGAAAGGTAAAGGCACCAGAGAACCGAGGTTGAGGTTAATAATGAAAGCGAGAGTGAAGGAAAATCAAGATATGTTCATAGGATTTGTCGACGTGGAGAATAAATTAGACAATGTAAAATGGTGCAAAATGTTCTAAATTCTGAGAAGAATAGGGGTCATTAGACGGAAAGGTGGGTAATACACAATCAAGAGGGAATAACGAAAGTGGAAGACCAAGAACGAAGTGTAAGGATTAAAAAGAGGAGAAGACAGGTATGTAGTCTGTCACCCGTGCTGTTGAATTTATATGTCGAAGAAGCAGTGACGGAAATAAAGGAAAGAGGGGGTTTAATTCCAAGTTTAAGATTCGATGACACAATTGCTTTCCTCAGCGAAATTGAAGAAGAATTACGATATCTGTTCAACGGAATGAACAGTCTAATGAATACAGATTGTAGATTGAGAGTAAACGGAAGAAAGACTAAAGTAATGAGAAACAGCAGAAATGAGAACTGCGAGAAACTTAACACGAAAACTGATCACTAAATAGATGAAGTTAGGAATTCTACTACCTAGGCAGCAAAATAAATTACGACAGGCAGAGCAAGTAAGACATAAAATGCAGACTAGCAATGGCTAAAAGGGCGGTACTTTTGGAGCACAGTATTGTATAGTAAGGAGACGTGGACTGTGGAGAAATAGGAAAGAAGAGAATCGAAGCATGTAATAAATCGCGCTACAGAAGGGTGTTGAAAATTAGGTGGACTGCTTAAATAAGGAATGAGAAGGTTCTCCGTAGAATCGCGAGGAAACGAAATGACACAAGAAGATGGGGCACGAAGATAAAGACATTTGTTGAGACGTCAGAGAATAACTTCCACGGCACTAGAGGCAGCTGTAGAGGGTTCAAGCTGTGGAGGAACACAGATTGGGATATATCCAGCAAAACATTGACAACGTAGGTTGCAAGTGCAGTGAAAGGATTGATGACACACACCAAAAATTGTAGTATTCCATTGGTCCCGTGGTTATTCTACAAGGTTGCTTTTCTGCCAGGGATTATATGATCATTTTGGCTGGTCCGGTCCATCCCATGTTACAGTGTTTTTTTCCTTAATGACGATGCTGTTCCAAGGCGACAGGGCACCTGTTTACACAGTTCGCATCGTCCAGGATTGGTTTGCGAGCAGAAGGATCAAGTGCCCCTGGCGAGCCTTTAGCGGCTACTGTGGAGAGAAGGGTGCGTGATCGCTATCTTCCTGCAACGTTGTTATTTTATATGTTCACTATTTTGCTGGATGAATGGTATAAGATACACTTGAAAACTATACATGACCACTTTTTTCCATTCCGAGACGATTGTAGGCTGCTTTCAACGCCAATACTTTCTTACACCGTATTAACCATGGCAATGTGTTGCGACTTTGGTGTTTTCATATCATCCTCCCTGTAGGAGGATATAAATTGTTCTTTTCATCTAAAGCTTTGATGGTCTCAAACACGAGCTTTCACGCACAAAAAGTTTCTTCTTAAATAAGTAGCAACGATATATAGGTCCGTATGCTAATAGCAGTGAGACGCTGACGCTTTATCAGTAACGTTTCAAGAGAGTGCAACTAAACCGTTGCCGAGCACTAAGACGTAGGTAGGCGTTCATGCTAATACTTCGAATAGTCAACGAAAATGTAAAACCTCACGGCGTCTGCGTTAAGACAATAACACTGCTACACGAAATGTTTTTGGAAGAAAACATAGAATCAGTGACGATTATAACGTTGGCAACAGCCTGAAAATAATTGTATGCAAATACTACGGATCTTGCGAAAGTAATTTGTGGTGTTAACCTTGTGTGAAAACCACAGACTAAGTTGGCGGGGCAACACCTCCGAGGATTTCCAGCGCAGTCCTGGACGAAACACCAGGCACAGAAGAGTTTCTTGGGCCACGACCTCGCATCCCGAAAGGTTAAGCAGCAACTAAAAGAAAAATGTTTTTCGATTTGATCCCAATATAATGAGGACGATGTCACGAATAGATCAAGAATGCAAAATGCATAATGAGAAGAACCGGTGCATCATCAGACCTTCAATCTATTCGGAGAAAAGGAATTCGTCCGCAGCTCGTGGTCGTGCAGTAGCGTTCTCGCTTCCCACGCCCGGGTTCCCGGGTTCGATTCCAGGTGGGGGTCAGGGATTTTCTCTGCCTCGTGATGACTGGGTGTTGTGTGATGTCCTTAGGTTTGTTAGGTTTAAGTAGTTCTACGTTCTAGGGGACTGATGATCATAGATGTTAAGTCCCATAGTGCTCAGAGCCATTTGAACCATTTTAAGAAAAGGAAATCGGAAACGGTGGCGGACGTTAGCGGTAACGTAATCACCCACTTTCTAAATATGGCGTCCAGTTCTGAAACGCCGATGCACGGGAGGGTTGCCAGATATTGCGAGCAGTGCTTTTGTTTGGAGCAGTAAACGCGTGAAAACTCCGTGCGTAAATACCCTCAAGAGTGTTATTAGCTGACGACTGGGATTCCCAGGTTCGCATGGTAGGCTACATTTCTCTTCTTTGGAATTATCAGTAGGTCTTTATAGTGTGAACCAATGAAACAAAGGCAATAACGTGGTTGTCCCGGGCAGAAGTCTAGCATGAAGCTTAAATTTCAGATAGAAAATATGTTCGCTTTGCTTCCGTGGAGTGCCAAAATAGTGTTTCTTACATACGAGGCGCGTTGAGTAAGTAAAGCAACACATCTTCTTTCTTAAGGTCGTTGAATTTATTCAAGATTCAAACACACGTATTTTCCCCGCACTAATGGCTACAAAACCCTATTTTTCAACATATTCAGTGCGACCTCCATACGACGCCCTACTGGGAGGGCCTATTTGCCCGCATGGCACCACTCTACTGGTCGTCGTCGGAGTCAGCGTCTCGCTGCATCAACAACTTGCCTGTCATCCACATACTGCCTCCCGTGGAGTGCATCATTCATTGGGCCGGACAGGTGGAGATCGGAAGGTGCGACATGTTGGATGGAGAAGAAGAATCCAGTGAAGTCTTGTGAGCTCCTCTCGGGTGAGCATACTTGTGTGAGGCCTTGCATTGTCATGTAGAAGGAGAAGTTCGTTCGCATTTTTGAGGATATGCACGCGTTGAAGTAGTTTGTTCAGTTTCCTGAGGGTAGCACACTACACTTCAGAACTGATCGTTGCAACACGAGGGAGGACATCAAACAGGATAATCCCTTAAGAGTCACAGAAGACCATCGCCATAACTTTACCGCCTGGGGATGCAGCTTTCCTCGGAGTGCGGGTGACGCGGCGCCACTCCATGGATTGACGTTTTCTTTCCGGTTCGAGGTGGTGGACCCACGTTTCATCACCTGGGACGAACGACGTTCGACAGAAAAACTGTCACGATCAGCCTCGTAGCGCGCAAGCAATTTCGCTCAGGTGGTCCTTCGTTGTTCCTTACGGTATTTTGCTGTGCGGCGAAAAGCTCAGCGTGCACACACCTGTGAGTAAACCAACTGGTGGAAGAGTGTGTTAGCACTACCAATAGAGATGTGCAGCTACGCAGCTAGGCGTTTGACTGTGATCCGTCAAACACACGTTCCTATACTTTGCCAGGATCACAGCTGTGTGCCGCCGGCCGACGCGCAGGAGGTCGGATAGGTTTTGACAGACGCCTCGTCTAACGGCTCGCCGTGCTTTTGTTGGCTGCCAGGTCTCCATAGACGTTCTACAAGCTTGTATGAATGACTGCAATGCTCTGGTTTTCCGCCAAAGGAATCTCCGTGACGGCTCTGTAGTTGCAACGCACCTCCGCTAGAGACAACATTTTGAAAGCTACGAATAGTTCCGCTCCTATTCGAACTTTACGAAATTGTAGGGGTTGAAGTGAAAACATTGTACGACGTTGCTCAAGAAATTCCGCATATTTTTTAACCGAATTGGTCGAGGAAAAAAATGTGTTGCGTTACTTGTTGAACGCCCCCCGTTCGTTTATTTGCTCATGTAAACCTTCCTCATGAAGAGACGTTGGACGACCAACATCAGTGGTGTAGCTGATTTTCTGTGTATTTTGTTCTGCCGAAAACAAAAATTACTATTACGTTAGCTGAAAGTCCTCAAATATGCATGTACGCATCTAAAGTCAGTCCTCTTGAGAGGACGAACTGTGTATGAACCAACTCGTCAGTCAACAAGGACTTAATGTCACCCTTGACATATAGGGCTTATATTAGGTGATCTGAAGGAGGACTCTGCCATTACGACTGCTACTTAGTTTCAGGTTCATAAGCTGAAACACAAATTTTGAAATGAAACTTTGAAAGGAAGTTTGGGTGGTCTTGGAGAAGTTGATTTCTCCCTGCAGACTTTCACGCGATGCTGCTTCTGATAGTTTTAAGGAAACCGTGGTACAAACGTCGTTGCAGTTATTTGCGTTTTTCTTCTCGTAATCCATTCTCATGTGTGATAAGTATTCCCAAACAGTTTTAGTGCTCTTGGATGGATTGTTTACCATCTTGCACAGTCCCTCACTTACTAAACGTTTTCTGGCGGGTCGTCATCATCAGCCAATTTTAACAAATTTTTGAAACGCTTCCACCAGTCATAGGGGTGTGTCTGGCCTAAAGCGTGTCTCCGGAAGCTTGCATCAACATTTGGTGCTTTTCTGGAACGGTTTCGCCAAGTTTTAAACAAAACTTTATAAAATACGCTGCTCTCTGAGTTCAGCCATCGCAAAATTGCAAGCTGTCTGACTCACGACAGTGTAAATACGTTCACCAGCAACTAACCGAATCACTCGGCTCATAGACGCTTGCCACAGTGACTCAAGAAGGATGTCTGGGAGACAACTAGCGGCATTACAGTGCCCACGTAACGGTTTGCGCGCATAATTCGGGAACTTTTAGATACCACCAAGCACACTTTTTTTACCACAACCTGCATCTTTTATTTTTTCTTAATGAATATCATATTCTTCAACCCCTTTCGCGAAAAGATTAGGAGAACATTTGAGAAATGTAGCCCGACCGAATGAAGTCATCAATGATTAATTTCTTAAATTCATTCGTAAGAAAAAATGCTGAATAACATTATATTCTGTTACGATGACATACATGACGCCGACTTCCAATGCATCTTTGTTGCCAAGAGGGACAATTTCATTTCACTAGGAACTCGCAGGCAGTTGAGTTGGACGCTTATAGGAGTACCGCAAAACTGCTAGGAGTTCGTTTTGTTGTATTACGTTTCTCGTTTATTAATGAAGTAGGTGATCCCATACAATCATCGCTAATCGGTGTTCATCTAGGATATATTTGGTTAAGCTTCTTTATGCAGGTTGCCGTTTAGTTCGGTTATATGAAAAAGAACACGCAATACCTGTGTACCACCCTTCTTATTTGTTCCTAGCAGTCTCAGTGCTAACTTTTTTTTTCTTCACACAGCTTGTGCAGCCACCCAAACTGTCAATAAAATACTGAATTATTATAACTGGTCGTAGAAAGCCCTTTGTAATTACGGGTGATTGGCAGAACTAGTCGAACAAACGGATAGAATGCTTTTTCCAATAATGATTATGAGTTCACTAATGGTTATTTCATCATTAATTATTGAAAAATCATGTCCTTAATAACTGTCCTTGAGTGTAACGTAACCTCAGTTTTACAAACTCTTTCACAAACTTAGGTGGATGTACGTAATTCTGCACGTTGTACTTTTATGCATTACAGAGCAAAAATTAAATCTATTCATAATACTCTTTAAGACAAAAAATGACTCACCACGAAGAAATTATGCGAATGGGAGGGAAATCTGTGATATATATGTACAGATAAATAAGTGATTAAATTTTCAGAAAAAGTCCAATATCTATTCAAGGGAAAGCGCTTCACAAATCGAGAAATCCAGTAACATGTTGGTCAATCTCTGTCCCTTATGCAAGCAGTTATTCGACTTGGAATTACATAATTGTAGTACGCATTTCCCCTACCCATTGTCATTGCAATTGTTGCATATCAGATATCTATTTCTCATTCTGTTTGTCGTTGTTCTCCAACATACAGCACTGTTTATGGCTTTCACACACAGACAGGCGCCAACCGACCCACCCATTCAACAGCCCACTTACCCCGCCCCCATTCTCTCATCCACCTACCTCCCCCCTCCCCCCCCCCCCCCAAAAAAAAACACGCAACATGTTTTTGTTGTAGATCTAGCGTTTTATTGACTTTACGCAGAACAGAATATACACCTATTTACCAGTCGCGACTGATACGTGTGTCTGTCTCCCGACAACAGTTCCTGCGCCAACGGTGCCGGATGTTCCGCGAGGCTACAAGTTCGTCTCGGGCTACTCGGTGGTCAAGCTGTACCGCACTTTCAAGAACTGGTCGGCCGCCAAGGAGAGCTGCGAGGCCGATGGCTCGAGACTCGCCGTTCCACCGGACCGCTACGCTCTCGATGGGCTGAAGTCGGTGTTCGGGCAGGAGAAGGGCATCTGGTACGCTTTCCTCGGCTTCTCAGATGATAAACAGCAGGGTAGGTTCACACTCATCGGTGAAATAATCTATAGAACTCTTAATGTATTCAGCTAGTTCTGGATGTTTACGTTATTTGAATGCCTATCAGTTCATGGCAGAATTGGACATTTATATGTGAATATACAACGGAAGACAATTAGTTGTAAATGGCATTGACAACGCTTATCACAGGTTTTTCTTGGATGTTCTAATGATGAGACACGAGGGGATTGTTACACGGTGAATTTGTTAAATTGCTCAACGGTGTGAGGAGTCGGCTGCAACGACACGTGGTTCTCTTTCCCCAGTTGGATGACTGGGGCAGATTAGGGACACGCATGTCGCCAAGGTGGTGTCCAGTTGAAATAATTTACATCCGGCCATCGGGCCACACGAAATTATTATTATTACTACTTGAGTTGCGCAGAATTTAGAAGTGCTAGTAACTACCAGAAAGTGATCACAAGTTTGGACACTGCTGGTTACATTAAATGCTAGTACCAAGACACACTCAAAAGTAAAAAGAGTAATTTAGTTAGTATTCTGTACTTCGTAGAAAATCTATAAAACTACATCAACTTTAAAAGAGGATCCATCAGAGGTAACGCGCTAATCTCAGTGTGTTATTAACTGAAGGAAATGGGTTATAAAACTTCTTCAGTTTTTATACTTAGTGAATCCAGTTTTTCTTCCTCAGTAGTTCTCTTTTTTTTCAGGAACGAGGAAAAGGTCACTGGAGGATGGAAGTTGTAACTTGAGTTGGCTTGAGTAGGATAAAGAAAAAGTTACTGTCATTTCGTTTACATTATATGTTTATGAATTCATGTTGTCTGTTCTTGGGACACGTCCAAATTAACATACACCATGCGTTCATATTATCTGAAGGGTCTAGCTGGGTAATGGATCCACCTTCTTCAGTGCGGATGCACGAATACGTCCGTAATCCTGCGGGAATCTCACAGAACGAATATGGAGTATAATGGACAGGGACTGCGGATAGATGGCGCTCGGTGGGAATGTGGATCGGCGCGCCGAGATACTGTGCACGGGTACGATAACAGTGTGTCCCAGATGGCCGATCAGTTGACGCACCTGCCTAGTAAGGAAGGAGATACCGTGTTCGAATCCTGGTCCAGTACACATTTTCCTTCGTCGCCGCAGATTATGCGTAATGTCCCGATGCAGCTGACGGCAGTGATCCCCTCCCTTTCCTTTCTTCCTCTCCCCACCTTTAATTCACATATTTTGTTTTGGGCCAAATACTGTCCGACATCAGTGCTATGTTGTCGTGATGAGAAGATTGGTTCAAATGGCTCTGAGCACTATGGGACTTAACATCTATGGTCATCAGTCCCCTAGAACGTAGAACTACTTAAACCTAACTAACCTAAGGACATCACACAACACCCAGTCATCACGAGGCAGAGAAAATCCCTGACCCCGCCGGGAATCGAACGCGGGAACCCGGGCGCGAGAAGCGAGAACGCTTGGTGAGAAGACAGTCTTTCGACCGCCTCATTATAGGCTGCTTCTTGGAAGAGCTTTCAGTCATCTTAGAACCAGAAAATAATATGCATGGCTAGAAGATCAAATTCATGATGTTTCCCTTGACAGGACTCTGACCCTATGTTGGCGCGAGCAGTGCACTCTCCCGCCGGCATTTCTACATTGTTGCGTGCTTGTCACAGTCATGATGGGTGTGTATGCAGCAGTGGTAAGTCGCAACCTTTTCTATCGGGTCACATTATATATTCACACATGTCTACAGGTGCAAAGGCTCTATGCCCCCTTTTATGAGGGTTTCAGTTTCTGAAAGACCACCTTTCCATGCGGATCCATGTTTGGCACACACTTAAGCCGGCAACTTAGTAAGTTTTGGATTTGGTATCATACTATAATACCTCATAGTTGAATTATATTTACAGTGGTTGCGCTCTTCAATTTGTGGATCTGTCTCTTTTTATGTAGTTCTTCCTCTGCAAGAGGCTTTCCTGCAGACCAAGGAAGTGTGAGGGTCTCCTGTTATTTGCCGTAAACTTGGGATACACAATTTGAACCTAGTTTCTCTTCATGTTATTCGACTTTTATGGACTCATCTTTTATACACGTACATGGGACTTATTATTAAGAGTTTAAGTACAAGTTCTGTCCTGCCTTTTAATGCTGACACTCTGGGTAGAATTCATTATTTATTTACAACTTTGCTGATGCACCTTTTACGAAATAAAAGGTGATACGATTATAGTGGATCCTACCGCTGTTGATAAATTCTTGACAGACAATCCTATTTGTATTGGGAATGGGAACTATTATTGTAAATTTTTTTGTATATCCCTTTGTTTAATTTTTCGGCTGTCGTGATGAATCGGCTAGGCTAAACGCCTGCTGCTCAAACGCCAGCCGCAGCTGTGCTGGGCTTCCTGTGGATGTTATCGCGTTGTTATATCATATTAGCAAGTGGAAAATGGTCGAACACATGAAACAGGATTTCTGAAAAGAAACGATGCAGCACAGCTGCCGCTCTCTACGGATGGTAGGTTGACAGATTCACAACGGGGTGCAGAAGAAACACCTACTGGGAAGGCCATTTACCACCATCACTCTGAATACAGGGGACGGATTCTCATTACTTTTCTGTCTTCATCTCCCTGACATGAATTGTAATCTCCTTTAAAATTTCATACTTTATAACAACGAAAGTATTAGTTATCCATAATAAGACTAAATGTTGTAAAATTTATAGAATATTTGAAGATGACACACTAAATGACAGTGGAGGAAGGGTAACTGATATGTGAGACATTGTTCTTGAGGATCTTAAATGGTTTCTTTACTCATAAGAAGATCCTCAAGTACATACGGGAGAGTCTTCTGAAAGTACTTGGTCAGTAATATGCTATAGGGGAGAACGTTGTGCCTAGCAACATTTTAGGTGCGCCGCTGCCTTTTTCTGTAGTTGCAGAAATTGCTCACCAATAATAAGGCTTTTACTAACGTGCAATACTGTTCAGTGGTACAACATCGCCGTGTACGTACGAACAAATATTGTATTCAGATTTTAAAATGCTGCAACAGAGAAATTCTTGTCAATAATGAATTTAATAATCTATGTCTTACATTACTATTCTACCACATACAAACAATCAATAAGTGAAATCTAATTAAGAATCCTCAAAATAACTTTAATCAATAACACAGCACTTGAATATGTACAACTCTTAATATATACAAACGCTGCACAAGACCCAGTCTCATCTCTTAGAACACAAAAATAATAGCTTAAGCTGGAAACTTCTGTTTCAAGCACGTCTTCATGGGCCTGCCGCTGTGGACAAGCGGTTCTCGGCGCTTCAGTCCGGAACCACGCTGCTGCTACGGTCGCTGGTTCGAATCCTGCCTCGGGCATGGATGTGTGTGATGTCCTTAGGTTAGTTAGTTTTGAGTAGTTCTAAGTCTAGGAGACTGATGATCTCAGATGTTAAGTCCCTTAGTGCTTAGAGCCATTGGAACCATTTGTCTTCAAGGCACAACGCTTTCCGTATCGTTCAGAATAAAAATTCCAACATAGGAACAAATGATCTTAGAGTCTATAGGGACGCAAAATTTCATTCAGACCACGCCTTGTTGGGTGCAAAGTCGGTAGTAACAGCTAAGCGAGCAAAGCCAAATGTTATCACAAGGACAGTGGATACTATTAAATACAGCTTACAGTTCGAAACACAAGTCTGTAAATTGTCTTTACAAATTACGGTTAGCATTCAAACTGAGACACATAGAAGAAGGAGCGTCGAGGTGTCTGTACCAAAGAATTAAGAAATGCCTATGTGAATCGGCGTTTGAAGCACTGGGGCAGTAAACAGAAAAAGGAAATCGGCCCCAACAATGGTGGACTCAAAGCATAAAACAGATGTACAACAAATGGCTGGAGCAACGGGTCAAACAGCAAAGAGCCTGTATGTTAGAATGAATATGGAATTAAGAAAGGACATCTGTAAAAGGGAAAATGTAATCTAGGAGGATGAATGCGAGGAAGTCGATCTATACCCGGTGATACAAAAGTGGTGGCACCGTGTGAAATGGTTGATGGGCTGAGGAAACACCTGAGAAAATGAGCGGACGTACCGGTTAACGGTCTGGCAGAGTGGGAAAATCATTTTAAAGACCCAGAGTACAATGAAATACAGTCAGAAATGAAACAGAATTAGGTTGGTGTAGAGGAAATAATCACGAAAGAGGTACAGTAGGCGGCTACGCAAATGTGAATCGGGAGCAGATGACTCTGGGATGTGTAGGAACGCAAATTTAGTTTTTGTGTATTTATGTGATTATTAAATTGCTATAATGACAGTGCACATAAACAAGAAAAACCAATAAGGCTACCGATGCAAAAACATATATAAGGGAAAATGTTTAGAAAATGAAGAGAAAAAAAGGGAGGGGAAAGTTAAGGATATTAAGAACACTTGCAGCGGCATGTTGCATGGTGTCTCGCTGTCAAAAAGATGTCCGTTCTGTCGGCAGAGGAATGGGGAAGGCGTAATTTTGTGTTGGTTGCAGTGTTCTTCGAAATTCCAGCTCCTGGGCTGGCTGGAGAAAGTTTTCTGTGAACAGTGACCGGATATCGTCGATGTCGGCGCTGCTGGTGATGTTGGAAATGTGTCCAGAAGTCCACTGGATTGACGGTGTCGTAACTGAAGCGGTAGTTGATGGGCATGCCACTAATCCATGTGACAGCGAACCACTTAAATGATGGGAGACAAGTCGTGTCAGCATATATCAGCATGGTTGGAGAGACGTTATGTGGGAGTGCTTGGAGACCGACATCTAACATCTTCTGTATAAGGGTCCAGAGGCCACTGGTTCCTCACACTCGAAAAAGTGTAAATTCGTGTCTTCGACATTGCACTTGAGGCACAACGGTGAGTCCACCAGCACAATGCGGTGCAGTTTCTGTCTTATAATATAACTTGAAACGTCCCCTTAGAAAAAATTAATGAATTACTGTGCTGATAAACCTCTTACGTTAATTGCTTTTCAAACAGCTGAGCAAAACTGAACGTTCTCAGACATTACTCTCTTCACTTATTCTGATCAATACTAAACTGACACACAAAATTTTTAGCGCAACGCAATCTGACTTTAAATAATCCCTACAAAAGAATAAGCCTGACTAACAATAACCTATACCTTTCACAAATCGCTTACCTCACAAAAATCTTCGTTACTGGAACTACTGCAATACAGCGAGCGATACTACTGCCAGCTTAATCGTGTTCAAAAGTCATAATATATATAGCAGTTCATGACATCCAGTCTTACGAATGTACTGTCTCTGATGGACACACGTCCAGATCATCCGCTCTCAAAATTCCGCCATCTCTCTCTCCCCACATCCACCACTGCTGGCGGCTCACCTCCAACTGCGCAACGCTACGGGCTGTTAACAGCCTACTGCCCAACACTACAATAGCCCACAACAATGCAAACCAGCCACAGACTGCACGCAGCACAGCCAGTGTTTTTCATACAGTGCGCTACGTGGCGTTACCAATATAAAAAGTATAAAAACCTAAACAGCCTACTTACAAACTGTCTTGACGAGAAGGTACCAGTTCGTGGTGGTGTTAGTGGAGTGTTATAATATAGTTAATGGATTGTTTTCCGAACTGCACCACGAAACCTGGAGGCGACGTGCTTCAAAGGGGTTGTGGGGCGGGAATGGTAGAAGTCACTATTCGTCGTCTTCCTGGCCGTAGTGAGTTCGGCGCATTTGCATTTGTTTACCAGAAAGAAACCGCCGACGTGTGAAACTGGTGGGATATATGCCAATGATGTCAGTGGGCGTCTCGAAATAGGTGTGAAATCAACGGTCAACGTTCCAGTGAAACTATTATTCTGGATTTTTCACAACCGGAGCATGGTACTGGTGTAAAGTGCCGATGTCTTAACTCTTAACATTAAACAGAACTAGGCCAACATCCCGCTTCGAACAAGTGAGCATCATACTGGACTTTGAAGATGTGTCTGGAACGTATAAAATACCAGATAGCTGCCTGCAGTCGGTCTACCACTGTCGCAGTGATGGGCAGAATCTGTTTCATATGGGGTATCCGGACTGCCACATATGTGTTGGGAAAAGCGACCCTCTATCACATATTCAGCGGGCGTAGCAGATGGCTCTGTATGTCCGAAAATTGATTGCCGAGGTACGGCGAATGTGTCGCGCGTACACCAACCAGAGACGGCGGGGGGTGTCTACTGGGGGGCTACGCTATCTGTGGGAATGCATCCTCCAATCTTCATGGCGACTTATTTTGCGACGTTGGTAGCGCTTTTTGCCCGTGTGCTGTAATGGGTAAGGCATTGCATCGTCGGTTGCATTTCGGCCGCTGAACGTTCGACAAGAGCCAAGTCCTCCGCATAGGCGCGACAGCGGGAACCGTGCTCCCAGAGTGGAATACCCGTCAAGTATCGCCGTAGTCCGCAGATAAGTGGTTCCATCGCGGTGGCGTCAACCATGGTCGGTACCAGAAAACCCTGCTGTACTGGGCATTCGATCAGTGTAGGTTCTGTGAGTCTTTCGCTGATGAGAAGCCTGAACATCGTCTCTCGAAAGAGGCGCATGATCGCCAGCGTGAACTGTTTGGGATTCACCATCGGGTCCATAGCTGCGTTGGGTAATGCATGGCTGACACAGTCGAATGCTTTGTTGAAGACGGTGGACATTAATAAGCCTCACAGTCGGGTGTGTTGCACCGACGATCATATCTCGATATTCAACAATGGTTGTGTAAAACTCAATTGGTAAGCCATCCGGGCCAGTCGACTGATTTCGTTATCCTTCGCCACAACTGCAAGGACTCGTCAGTAGTCACTTCTGCGGTGAGGAGGGTTGCGGTCGTTGATCTCCTGGCGAACTTTGGCAATAGCCACCGGATCGGCCGGTGTATCTTGATGGAGGAGTGTGTAGTGCGTTGTGAAGGCATCGTTGATAGGAGCTTGCGATGTCATCCATCGTCCGTCAGGTATTTCTAAGGCTGACATTAAAACCTATCGACTTCATCGAAAATTTTGAACTATATGATGCATTCACCGCTAATCCTGTTTTGGATGCACGCTCGTACAGCGGCTCCCTCCAAGTGGCCCCTGGTCAAGGTTAAAATTTTTGCTTTGATGCATTGAGCTTCTTTTGGACAATCTGGTGACGGGCAAAGGTCTGTGAGATCGCCTAGAGCGCTACGGTAAAAATCTGTTGTTTGGTACCGGCCGGAGTGGCCGAGCGGTTCTAGGCGTTACAGTCTGGAACCGCGCGACCGCTACTGTCGCAGGTTCGAATCCTGCCTCGAGAATGGATGTATGTGATGTCCTTAGGTTAGTTGTTAGTTAGGTTTAAGTAGTTCTAAGTTCTAGGGGACTGATGACCTCAGCAGTTAAGTCCGATAGTGCTCTGAGCCATTTGAACCAATTTTGTTGTTGGTGGTGATTCTACCTGGCTTTGACTTTAACGTAATGTGCCAGGATGCAGCGGATGGCCGGTTTGGCGAACAGTATCCACGACTGCAGTGTAGTCCTGTATCGTCTGATGCTTTTAACACAAAGCTGTCACGTGGCGTGACCTGTTGTCGAAATTCGGCTTCTCATAATAGAACTTCGTTGAGTTTACAGGATTGAGCATTAAGCCCTATACAATGACGGGAAAAATATCGCAGCACCAAGAAGGAGTTGTGCGACGTAAACGAAATGTCACGCCATTCGCATAAGAATGGCTCTAGTATCGCCACTAAAAGGATGTAAGTCAGATTTGCTTTAAATACACACGGTAATGGTCGGAAGCGTCAGTTACCTTAGAGATCGGATGTGGTGAGTCGTTGTTAGTCAAAAATACCTATAGGACGACAAAGACGTCACTATCAACACCTCACTGAATTTGAAAGAGGTCGTGTAAAAGGGCTATGCAAAATTAGACTGCGATCTTGCAGAAAGACTGTGCAGGAATGAACCCGCTGTACATGATTGCCCGCAGTGGTGGTCACAGGAAGGTATGCTTGCAGGAAGATCAGGCTCCAGTCGGCCACATGGCACAACCAAGAGCGAGAGCAGTCGTGTTCAGCATTTGGCTCTGTGCACCTTACTGCATCTGCAGTAGCAATTCAAGGAGCAGGTGCCACCGCAGTGACTCACTGAACTGTTGTAACACTGAACTACTTCAAGAACAGCTCTGGGCCACACTGCCTGTCACGTGTTTTCAACTGACCCAAAATCACAGCCATTTGTTTCTTCAGTAGTGTCAACCGAGAGCCTATTAAGGAGCTGGATGGAGGTGTGTTGTGTTTCCTGCTGAAAGCTGACTCTGCCTCAGTACCAGTGATGGCCGCGTCTTGCTTAGAACGACAGTGAGGGTCCTGGTACCAACCTGTCTGCATGCTAGACACATCTGGAGTTATAATCTGCGGTGCTGTTTCATAGCCCAGCGGGAACACTTTCGTGATTATCCGAAGCACTCACACTGCAAATGTTGTACGTCAGCCTGGTGATCCGACCTGTTGTGTTGCCGCTCATGAATATCATTCCAGAGGATGTTTCTCAGCAAGATAACGCTAGACCGCTTACCGCTGTTGTAATCCAACATGTTCTACAGAGCGTGACATGTTACCTTGGACAGCTCGATCACCAGATGTGTTCAGTAGAGTACATATGGGACACCGTCGGACGACAACGCCAGAGGTATCAACAACAAGTATTAGCCGTTCCTGTCTAGCCGATTAGGTGCAACAGGAATGGAACTCCATCCAACAAACTGGCATACGGCAACTATACAACACAACGATGTCAAATCAAACACCTTTCAGCCGTCGAGTTTCCAAACTTGTTTTATTTGGCTGCCAGTTTCGGCGATTTGCCGACAGATGATGGTTGAAACGATCGATATAACAAGCAGAAATCTACAGGTACCAGTATTCGAATGCTGCCCCCTGTTTTGAACAGAACTGAGGTGGAATCTTCCGACACGTCGGTCAGGGGCCTGAAGATGACGTAGTAAATCGCCGAAATTAGTAGCCAAATAAAATAAGTTTGGAATCAAGATGGCTGTAAGGTGTTTCATCCGACATTCTGTATCGAACAGCCGAGTCCCGCAACCATCGCTGAGAAAATGGACATAGGCTGTACAACACAATGCTTGCACGTTTTCATGCTTGCGCGCCGGATATTAATGTACCAGAATTTAACGTTTTCAACGGCTTACCTCGTTCTTACATTAACCAGTAATCCTGCTATCTTAATCAATTAAATATGTTAACTAGAAAAATGTATTCCTGAAATTTTGTTACTCTACATTAATTATTTTTTTGTGTTGTGACTTTTTTCCTCAATGTACATGGTCTACGAAAGTTGATGGTACAGATGTAGATTGCAAGATCTGTGAAGGCAGACGACGAACGTTCTGTGTCGAGAAGATCCTCGCTCCAATATATATATCGCTGAAGCTCGAACACACAGTTAGCGCATCAGCGATGTATGTAGGATAGCGTGGTTCACGATGCGTGTATTCCCCGAGTGGTCGCAGTCTACCGCTCTCCACGCGCTGACGAGGCGGCTGATGAGGAAGTAGCGTTCCGGGAATGTGGTGAAATGTGGGTACTGTTCTGCCTCTCGAGAAAGCATTTGAAATCTCCACCTACGATGAGGTGATCATATCTTCCGAGAAATAAAGGCGTGATGCCTTCTTCATAGAAGTAGAACTTGTCCCTCCGTTTATCTGTGCCCGATGATATGTACAGATTTGTGTTTATAGTTCCCTCAGCTTTCAGGGGCACCCCTCGTTCCGTTGGTAGCTAAATCGGAAACTGCAATCCCTTCCAGTATGTCTCATATCCATAAGACCTGGACCAAGTCGCCATCTTCAGTTCTAGTATGTGGGTGACGTCGACGTCCGCTACTCGTAGCAAGTTGCGGAGCAATACGTTTAACGGTGCTGAAAGTAGCTATTCGGTTTCCCCAGTGGGAGATCCGTGCTGCCGGTATACTCATAGCTTACGAAGGTTGTCGTGGAGGGTACTGGCAGTCCATATCGGTCACTAAGGTAGTCATGGGAAGATGCCCAATTTTAGTGTTAGCTTAGCGTACGAGCACATCCCATTTACGACTCGGGTGGAGACGGGAAATCCCCATGTTCTGTTCATGGAAACGGTCAGCCAGTTTCAACACAGGCGAGAGGTGGCGATACTGGCCAAGTCCGCTCATCCACATCGGTGACGTCTAGTGTCGGTCCTGGGAGATGGTAATGAACTGCGTCTTGTAGTCTTGTGAGGGCTTAACGTGCAGTGCGGCCGTGTATGTGGATGGAGAAAGCGGTTGCGGTTCGGCCGGTGTTTGTGTCATCGTGCTGCAGTTGTGTGATACGGCGTTGCAGGTATACTTTACGGACACGACCATCTTAGCCACAATTAGAACATGTTTGATGTTGTCCATTATAAATTACAACTGCTCGGCATCCACCTACAAAAATGTATCATGGGACACGACTTTTGAGATCTATTCCGACCTGTCTGATACCGCTCTGTACCGGTTACATTCTGAATGGTGCCCATGTTACGGCGAAATAACTATAGACTTTCGTATACGGGCCTATCGCCACGATGACTTCGTCTACCTGTACGTCGAAAGTCAGTTCGAAAAAACGGATGGTTCGAAGGTAAGTTAAAATATTTTTATATTATTGATTTTTATTAATAAATAACTATTTTGACAGATTAATGTGTTGAAATTAGAATTCATTCATGCAGATTTTTTGTACAAGGTTCAGAGTTGTCCACTTCCAATGGCCTGATGTTGCCGTCTGAGTGGCGAAATTTCAGTCACCATGGCGTCCGTTGGATAATCTCGTTACAAGTAGTGTCGGAAATCCTCTGAACGTAAACGACGTTGGTGACGCTTGATAGCTGAATGCTAGCGATCCGTCGCAGGGCACCTCAGCATTATCACGTAAGATGTGCTGGAAGGCCGGTGCTTTGGGTTATGCGTATGCATTCGGAAAGGTGAACTTACGAGCGTTCTCCTTGTAAGAGTTGGCCATGATAGTTTGTTCGGCTTGGAAGCGCAGTGACGCGATAGTAAACAAACAGCATCCATGCGCAGCAGCGTGGACGGCTGAGCACCGTCCAGACCGCGGACCTACCGAAGGCAGACAGCCGTGCGAGCTACCCATGCATGATTCACGATTTCACGGAAGTTCGGCTGCGGAACTTGCAGGTGTTCTGCAAGTTTCACAGGAGGAGGTCTGTGAAGTTTGGAAGATAGACGAGGAAGTAAAGCTGTGAGGACGGACTGAAAGTCGCGGTGCGGTAGCTCAGTCGTAGAACAGTTACCCGCCAACGTCAAAAGTCTCCGAGATCGAGTCTCGGTCCAGCACACAGTTTCAATCTGCCAGAAAGATTCATAGCAGCGCATACTTCGCTGCATAGTGAAAATTTCATTCTAGAAGGAATCTTCTAGTTTAAATTATTATCTCTTTGTACAGCCAAAGTTTATGACTCGTAGCCATGTATTTGATGAGATCGTAACAACACTGTTTTGGGTTTTATTTGTGTCAAAATACAGAGCAAATCAAATAGCAGATGAAACTAGTGCAAAGATAGAAGGCACCCTTTACAATAACAATGAATTTGGGAATCGATTAAGGAATACACTGTTTCATGTAAATATCGGTGGAAAAGTAGCACTCCTCCGTATTATAGGTAATGACTTAAAAAAGACATAGCCAAACAAATGAATATTGTGCAAAATATACACTCCTGGAAATGGAAAAAAGAACACATTGACACCGGTGTGTCAGACCCATCATACTTGCTCCGCACACTGCGAGAGGGCTGTACAAGCAATGATCACACGCACGGCACAGCGGACACACCAGGAACCGCGGTGTTGGCCGTCGAATGGCGCTAGCTGCGCAGCATTTGTGCACCGCCGCCGTCAGTGTCAGCCAGTTTGCCTTGGCATACGGAGCTCCATCGCAGTCTTTAACACTGGTAGCATGCCGCGACAGCGTGGACGTGAACCGTATGTGCAGTTGACGGACTTTGAGCGAGAGCGTATAGTGGGCATGCGAGAGGCCGGGTGGACGTACCGCCGAATTGCTCAACACGTGGGGCGTGAGGTCTCCACAGTACATCGATGTTGTCGCCAGTGGTCGGCGGAAGGTGCACGTGCCCGTCGACCTGGGACCGGACCGCAGCGACGCACGGATGCACGCCAAGACCGTAGGATCCTACGCAGTGCCCTAGGGGACCGCACCGCCACTTCCCAGCAAATTAGGGACACTGTTGCTCCTGGGGTAACGGCGAGGACCATTCGCAACCGTCTCCATGAAGCTGGGCTACGGTCCCACACACCGTTAGGCCGTCTTCCGCTCACGCCCCAACATCGTGCAGCCCGCCTCCTGTGGTGTCGCGACAGGCGTGAATGGAGGGACGATTGGAGACGTGTCGTCTTCAGCGATGAGAGTCGCTTCTACCTTGATGCCAATGATGGTCGTATGCGTGTTTGGCGCCGTGCAGGTGAGCGCCACAATCAGGACTGCATACGACCGAGGCACACAGGGCCAACACCCGGCATCATGGTGTGGGGAGCGATCTCCTACACTGGCCGTACACCTCTGGTGATCGTCGAGGGGACAGTGAATAGTGCACGGTACATCCAAACCGTCATCGAACCCATCGTTCTACCATTCCTAGACCGGCAAGGGAACTTGCTGTTCCAACAGGACAATGCACGTCCGCATGTATCCCGTGCCACCCAACGTGCTCTAGAAGGTGTAAGTCAACTACCCTGGCCAGCAAGATCTCCGGATCTGTCCCCCATTGAGCATGTTTGAGACTGGATGAAGCGTCGTCTCACGCGGTCTGCACGTCCAGCACGAACGCTGGTCCAACTGAGGCGCCAGGTGGAAATGGCATGGCAAGCCGTTCCACAGGACTACATCCACCATCTTTACTATCGTCTCCATGGGAGAATAGCAGCCTGCATTGCTGCGAAAGGTGGATATACACTGTACTAGTGCCGACATTGTGTATGCTCTGTTGCCTGTGTCTATGTGCCTGTGGTTCTGTCAGTGTGATCATGTGATGTATCTGCCCCCAGGAATGTGTCAATAAAGTTTCCCCTTCCTGGGACAATGAATTCACGGTGTTCTTATTTCAATTTCCAGGAGTGTATGACGTGGTAGAAGAACCCTTGTTTGATGAAAACTTTGATATAATTACATTTTCCTGGAGACATACGAGTCTCATATTTATCTTCGAGAAGATAAAAGCTGAAGTAAAATCAGTAGCAAGGCCAGGACTTGAGCACAGGTATCCCTCTTCCTAAATAGATCTTCTCTACTACACCACCCATGCTGCTTTGGTAACCACTCTGCCAGAGGCTGTTGTGAATAACACTTCTACCTGGCAAGCAGGAGACTTGGGTTCAAATCCCTGTTTTGGCACAAATAGACAAAAAGACCCGTGGTCTAGGGGTAACGTCTTTGATTCATAATTAAAAACCTCTTCGGTCCCGGGTTCGATTCCCGCCACTGCCTCAATTTTGAAAAATAAGCAGCATTGGCGGCCGAAGACTACCGGCATAAGAAGTCAGCCTCATTCCTGCCAACGGCCTTGTCAAAGAGGGCGGAGGAGCGGATAGAGGTTCAGGGCACTCTCTTGTCCTAGGGGTGGGAAATTGCCCCTAAAGGCGGAAGAATCAGCAATGATCAACGATATGAGGATGCAGAATGCAAGGGGAAACCACTGCATTAAAGACACGTAACGTGTATCCACAGGACATGTGGCCTGTAGTTGAAGAAGTGTCATGATGATCTCTCCATTGGCAAAAGATTCCGGAATAGTCCCCCCTTCGGATCTCCGGGAGGGGACTGCCAAGGGGGAGGTTACCATGAGAAAAAGATTGAATAATCAACGAAAGGATAACGTTCTACGAGTCGGGGCGTGGAATGTCAGAAGGTTGATCGTGGTAGGGAAACTAGAATATCTGAAAAGGGAAATGGAAAGGATCAATCTAGATATAGTAGGGGTCAGTGAAGTGAAGTGGAAGCAAGACAAGGACTTCAGATCAGATGAGTATCGGGTAATATCAAAAGCAGCAGAAAATGGTATAACAGGTGTAGGATTCGTTAGGAATAGGAAGGTAGGGCAGACGGTGTATTACTGTGAACAGTTCAGTGACCGGGTTGTTCTAATCAGAATCGACAGCAGACCAACACCGACAACGATAGTTCAGGTATACATGCCGACGTCGCAAGCTGAAGATGAACAGATAGAGAAAGTTTATGAGGATATTGAAAGGGTAATGCAGTATGTAAAGGGGGACGAAAATCTAATAGTCATGGGCGACTGGAATGCACTTGTAGGGGAAGGAGTAGAAGAAAAGGTTACAGGGGAATATGGGCTTCGGACAAGGAATGAAACAGGAGAAAGACTAATTGAGTTCGGTAAGAAATTTCAGATTGTAATAGCGAATACGCTGTTCAAGAATCACAAGAGGAGGAGGTATAATTGGAAAAGGCCGGGAGATACGGGAAGATTTCAATTAGATTACATCATGGTCAGACAGAGATTCCGAAATCAGATTCAAGACATTAATCAGGAAGAATCAATACGCTAAGAAGTGGGATACGGAAGTTCTAATGAATGACGAGATACAATTGAAGTTCTCTAACGCTATAGATACAGCAATAAGGAATAGCGCAGTAGGCAGCACAGTTGAAGAGGAATGGACATCTCTAAAACGGGCCATCACAGAAGTTGGGAAGGAACACATAGGTACAAAGAAGGTAGCTGCGAAGAAACCATGGGTAACAGAAGAAATACTTCAGTTGGTTGATGAAAGGAGGAAGTACAAACATGTTCCGGGAAAATCAGGAATACAGAAATACTAGTCGCTGAGGAATGAAATAAATAAGAAGTGCAAGAAAGCTAAGACGAAATGGCTGCAGGAAAAATGTGAAGACATCGAAAAAGATATGACTGTCGGAAGGACAGACTCAGCATACAGGAAAGTCAAAACAACCTTTGGTGACATTAAATGCAACGGAGGTAACATTAAGAGTGCAACAGGAATTCCACTGTTAAATGCAGAGGAGAGAGCAGGTTGGTGGAAAGAATACATTGAAAGCCTCTATGAGGGTGAAGATTTGTCTGATGTGATAGAAGAAGAAACAGGAGTCGATTTAGAAGAGACAGGGAATCCAGTATTAGAATCGGAATTTCAAAGAGCTTTGGAGGACTTACGGTCAAATAAGGCAGAAGGGATAGATAACATTCCATCAGAATTTCTAAAATCGTTAGGGGAAGTGGCAATAAAACAACTATTCACGTTGGTATGTAGAATATATGAGTCTGGCGACATACCATCTGACTTTCGGTAAAGCATCATCCACACAATACCGAAGACGGCAAGAGCTGACAAGTGCGAGAATTATCGCACAATCAGCTTAACAGCTCATGCATCGAAGCTGCTTACAAGAATAATATACAGAAGAATGGAAAAGAAAATTGAGAATGTGCTAGGTGACGATCAGCTTGGCTTAGGCAAAGTAAAGGCACGAGAGAGGCAATTCTGACGTTACGGCTAGTAATGGAGTCAAGGTTAAAGAAAAACAAGACACGTTCATAGGATTTGTCGACCTGGAAAAAGCGTTCGACAATATAAAATGGTGCAAGCTGTTCAAGATTCTGAAAAAAGTAGGGGTAAGCTATAGGGAAAGACGGGTCATATACAATATTGTCAACAACCAAGAGGGAATAATAAGAGTGGACGATCAAGAACGAAGTGCTCGTATTAAGAAGGGGGTAAGACAAGGCTGTAGCCTTTCGCCCATACTCTTCAATCTGTACATCGAGGAAGCAATGATGGAAATAAAAGAAAGTTTCAGGAGTGGAATTAAAATACAAGGTGAAAGGATATCAATGATAAGATTCGCTGATGACATTGCTATCCTGAGTGAAAAAGAATTAAATGATCTGCTGAACGGAATGAACAGTCTAATGAGTACACAGTATGGTTTGAGAGTAAATCGGAGAAAGACGAAGGTAATGAGAAGTAGTAGAAATGAGAACAGCGAGAAACTTAACATCAGTATTGATGGTCACGAAGTCAATGAAGTTAAGGAATTCTGATACCTAGGCAGTAAAATAACCAATGACGGACGGAGCAAGGAGGACATCAAAAGCAGTCTCACTATGGCAAAAAAAGGTATTTCTGGCCAAGAGAAGTCTACTAATATCAAATACAAGCCTTAAATTGAGGAAGAAATTTCTGAGGATGGACGTCTGGAGTACAGCATTGTATGGTAGTGAAACATGGACTGTGGGAAATCCGGAACAGAAGAGAATCGAAGCATTTGAGATGTGGTGCTACAGACGAATGTTGAAAATTAGGTGGACTGATAAGGTAAAATGAGGAGGTTCTACGCAGAATCGGAAAGAAAAGGAATATGTGGAAAACACTGATAAGGAGAAGGGACAGGATGATAGGACATCTGCTAAGACATGAGGGAATGACTTCCATGGTACTAGAGGGAGCTGTAGAGGGCAAAAACTGTAGAGGAAGACAGAGATTTGAATACGTCAAATAAATAATTGAGGACGTAGGTTGCTAGTGATACCCTGAGATGAAGAGGTTAGCACAGGAAAGGAATTCGTGGCGGGCTGCATCAAACCAGTCAGTAGACTGATGACCAAAAAAAATAAAAAAATTCAACTTCTACCCTTACCTAATACGAAAATTTTATTTTCTTATCACAACCCGAGTTGATGCACGTTTATGAGATGATAGGCTCTGCTCCTTATAAAGGTCTGTCACTAGCGGTTCCCTTCGGAAAAGTTCCTCCATCCTGTTCTTAGCTGCGTATGATGCATTCATCCTGATGTAAATGAAATGGTGTCTTCTTCTCCCTCGTCTTCCAGGTCACAATCCCTTCTAGCGCATCCATTATTTAGCCACCTCTTCTCGCACAGTGTCCTACTCAACTGCTTCCATCTCGTCGTTGTTTGCAGTGTTTATCTTTAGTCGCACACCGTTTGTGACATAACCTCGTCCTTTACTTCAACAGATTTTCTCTGCCTCGTGATGTCTGGGTGTTGTGTGATGTCGTTAGGTTAGTTAGGTTTAAGTAGTTCTAAGTTCTAGGGGACTGATGACCATAGATGGTATGTCTCATAGTGCTCAGAGCCATTTGAACCATTTGAACTTTACTTTAACAGTCCATTTCACACCTGCCATTTCTCTCCAGATCCAAGACTAAAAAATTTCTAAGCGTTTCTGCCCTCTCCGATTCAGTGTCTAAATTTCAGCACCGTAGAGAGCAACATTATCCTTTCGATAATTACTTATTGAATGGACAATAGAACATACTCCTCTATCTGTAACAGATTTACTTTGCAACAGCTAAAACTAAACTAAACTCAGGCGCTGTAGATCGTGCGATGTCGCAGTGTCATCCTCCGCCAAACGGCATCATCTTATGCGGTATGGAGGAGCATGGAGTTAGCAGATCGTTCTTCCAGCCACTGCTGACTTTTAGACCTGGAGCCGCTACTTTTCATTTAAATAGCTCCTCAATTGGTGTCACGAAACTGAGTGCGCCCTCTAACAGTCCTGCCAACAGGGGAAAATCTTTGGCGTTGCCGGGAATCGTAGCCAAGCCCTCCGCATGGCAGTTAGTGTCGCTGGCCACTCAGCTACGGTGGCGGACTGTTCTGCAGCAGCTATTTCTGTTATTAATTCTTGATTACTTGCCGTTTTAGTGCCGTTTCACCTACAGGGTACACGAATTTATGAACATGTTTTAGTACCTCATTACAGATCATCGCTTTTATATTCCCTAAATCCTTTGTAAAAATCATCGCCTCAGTCATCTCCAAATTTATCCTCATTCCATATTCCTAACAGCGGCTATACAGTTTGTTCAACATATTGTTAACTGAGACGACAAATTAAGATATTGGAGGCGTAACGTAGTAGTGATGAATAGCATCAGCCGTTGCGCTTGGAAACTTTATTTCGGTTACCAGTCTCAGTGACTCAGTAGTGTCTCCGTTGAATGGGACATATTTTGCTTCACCTATACTTGCAATTTTATAGGTAGTCTGGACGCGAATCTGACGCTGAAGCCTAGTGAGACGCGGGAGAACTGCAGCATCCTGCGCAGCGACGGGGTAATGGGCGAGGCGCGGTGCGACAGCATGTCGCCGTTCCTGTGCGAGCGGCCGCTGTCGCTGGGCGTGCCGGGCACCTACAAGTGGGAGGAGGACGCGGGCCGCTTCTACAAGACGCACGCGCGCAGCCTGCCGCGGGCGCGAGCCGCAGAAGAGTGCCGGCGCGAGAGCGCGACGCTCGCCGTCCCCGACACGTGGCTGCGCGCCGCCGTGCTGCTGCGCCTCCTCGAGCCCAGCGCAGATCTCTACTACGTCGGTTTCACCGACCACGAGCACGAGGGCGACTTCGTCACAGACGCAGGTACGCTACATTGTGGTGACTGTGACGGTCACTTTAGTTTTAGGAGATATTTAGCCCGTTTTGCACCATAGACTTTCTTATCTCTTTCTTTATTTCTTTCTGTAGTACGGTCTCACGGGACCAAACTACTTAGGTCATCCGTCCCTAAGCCTACAGGCTACTTAAGTTTAAACTTACGCTATGGACCAAGCCCGAGGGAGGACTCCAACCGCCGACGGAGGGATACGCACGAACCGTTAGAAGGCGCCTCAGACCGCGCGGCCATTTCTTATCTCAGTTGACTAGTCTACACTAGTAACTCCACTGCAGCACCCACGCTGCGCCGAGTGCACGTTTCCGTGTATCGGTCAGGACAAAAATTTCGTGTGTTCTGGTAGCTATCAGCTGCGCAGTTTGGGACCTGAACTGTAAAAGTGAGGTTATGAAGTACTACCCTTCTTAAGAAGATTCGAAATACAAACATCAAAAAGAGTTTTATATCATCTCAGTTCCCAGAACTCCTGAAGATAGACGTTGACTGTGCATTTAGTATCACAGACACACTCTCTTTCACTGTTCAAAAATGTCACTAAATCCGCCCAAAGATGTTAAGAACCAAGCATGAGCCGCGCCTGTTAGACGGAAGGAGTCCGATAGCCGATCAGTTCCAGTGATTATTTCGGGAAGGAGGTACTCGGCTCGTGTTGTCTTTAGTTCAAACATGCCTAGATGGTCAATACCGCGGTTAGATCGCGTTCACACTATTACTTTGTGTCAGGAAGGGCTCTCAACAAGAGAACTGTCTAGGAGTGAGCCAAAGCGATGTTGTTCGGACATGGAGATACAGAGCTGTCGATGGCATGCCTCGCTCAGGGCGCCCAAGGGATACTACTGCAGTGGATGACAGCTACCTACGGATTATGGCTCGGAGGAACCCTGACAGCAAAGCCATGACGTTGAATAATGCTTTTAGTGCAACCTCAGGACGTCGTGTTACGACTCAAACTGTGCGTAATAGGCTGCATGATGCGCAAGCTCACTCCCGATGGCAAGGTCCATCTCTGCAGCCACGACACCATGCAGTGCGGTACAGATTGGCCCATCAACATGCCACATGGACTGGTCAGGATTGGCCACGTTCTCTTCACCGATGATTGTTGCATGTGCCTTCAACCAGACTCGTCGGAGACGTGACTGTAGGCAGCCCGGTCAGGCTAAACACCTTAGACACACAGTCCAGCGAGTGCTGCAACGTGGAGGTTCCATGATGTTTTGGGGTGGCATTATGTGCTGCCGACGTGGTAATAGAAGGCACCGTAACAGCTGTACAATATATGAATGCCATATAGGCAGCATACTAGCGAGGCATTCATTCTTCTTCATGGACGACAATTCGCGCCTCCATCGTGCACGTCTTGTGAATGACTTCCTTCAGGATAACGACTTCGCTCGTCTAGAGTGGCTAGCATGTTCTCCAGACATGAACCCTATCGAATATTCCTGGGATGCAGTGAAAAGGGCTGTTTATGGACGACGTGACCCACCAACCACTTTGAGAGATCTATGCCAAACCGTCGTTGAGGGGTGCGACAATCTGGAACAACAGTGCGTTGATGAACCTGTAGATAGTATGCCACGATGTATACAGGCATGCATCAATGCAAGAGGACGTGGTACTGGGTATTAGAGGTACCAGTTTGTACAGCAATCTGGACCCCCAGCTCTGAAGGTCTCTGTGTTTGGTGGTACAACATGCAATGTGTAGTTTTCATGAGCAATAAAAAGAGCAGAAATGATATTTATGTTGATCTCTATTCCAATTTCTGTACAGGATCCGGAAATCTCGGAACCGAGGTAATGCGAAACTTTTTTTGTGTGTGTATAATAACGGACTATATGAACGAGCAATGAGAAAGGAGTTTATTAATGACGGAGGGAAAGTTCATAATAATTGCTCTTCGGCAATTGTCATGTGCTGCTCTCCTGAGAAATGAAAGACTCAGAAAACTGTCATCAAACATTTCAAAAGATATACATGAACACCAGAAAATATGCAGGATGAATCATCTGCCCTGCACAATGGGTTTTATGCAACCCACAACCCCTTCAAATACCACACACGAAATTTTCATAATTTCTCAGTCACTATGTACAAACTATCAGTACTACAGGAAAAAAGAACAGGATCTTTTTGTACAAAATATGATGTAGTTAAATTTTGCGCTGGGATACATTTCGACTCTAGGCAACACTTTTCGAGTTATTCAATAAAAGCGCGTGATAAGGTTACTTTTGTATGTTTCTCTTGAATAATTTGAAATCTATGGCCTCTAGCGAAAACTTACTGCGGTACAAAATTTAACTAAATTAAATTTCTTATACAAAAGTCCTGTTCATGTTTCCTATAGGACTAATAGTTTGCATCTAAGGGGCACGAGGCATAGGAAAATCTTGCGTGTGGTATTTGAAAGTATTGTGGGCTGCATAAAACCCTTAGTTTGGGGAAGCTGTATCACACTGTAAAATTGAAAACGCACCAAAGCAGTAAATAACGTCTTTTTATTTTATACTTCGTTTTCTGTTTTCTTATTAAATGCGAAATGACACATAAAAATATTTTCTCATCAAATAATTGTGAATTTTTGAAACTTCAAATAATTTCCGTTAAAAGATATTTATCTACATCAGTTTCCAAAAGTTAAGCACAATCACGGAAAGAGGTCACATTCCCTCATCAGGATGTCGGAAGGATTACTTAGCAAGCTGGTGCTTGGAGTTCAGCAGTGCCTAAAAGGTAATGTTTTGAAAAGTAATGTAGATTAATTCTTACAAAGAGGAAGACAGCAACCAGCCACTATTAATACTGCTATTTATTTAGGTAAATAGCGCCGTAACCAGTTTGAAACTGGCAAGTTCATCATCAGACGGCTGCTCATATGATTTGCAAGATACGCTTTACAGACCTATATCATTGACGTCAATCTAATGTAGAATTATGAAACCTGTTTTATGCTCAATAAGTATGACGTTCTTGGTAAATGAACAGCTCCTCTATAAAAATCAACACTGACTCCGCAAACAGTGATCCTGCGAAACTCAGCTCGATCTGTTCCTGCATGTGATCCATAGCGCAGTGGACAACGGCGCTCAGGCTGACTCCGTGTTCCTTGATTTGAGTAAGGCAGATTACACAGTCCCGCATTGCCGTTTAATGAAAAAAATACGAGCTTACGGAGTATCTGAGCAGACCTGCGATGGGATTCAAGATTTTCATTTAAAAAAAGGGTTCAAATGGCTCTGAACACTATGGGACTTAACTTCTGAGGTCATCAGTAACCTAGAACTTAGAACTACTTAAACCTAACTAACCTATGAACGTCACACACATCCATGCCCGAGGCAGGATTCGAACCTGCGACCGTAGCGGTCGCGCGTTTCCAGACTATAGCGCCTAGAACCGCTCGGCCACTCTGGCCGGCATTTTCTTGCAGACAGAACTCAACACGTCGCTCTTAACGGAACTAAATCGACAGATGTAAAGGTTATATCCTGAGTACCACAGGGAAGTGTGATAGGACCGTTGCTGTTCACAATATATATAAATGACCTAGTAGCAGCCGGACGGAGTGGCCGTGCGGTTTTAGGCGCAACAGTCTGGAACCGAGCGACCGCTACGGTCGCAGGTTCGAATCCTGTCTCGGGAATGGAAGTGTGTGATGTCCTTAGGTTAGCTAGGTTTAATTAGTTCTAAGTTCTAGGCGACTGATGACCTCAGAAGTTAAGTCGCATAGTGCTCACAGCCATTTGAACCATTTGAACCTAGTAGAAAGCGTCGGATGCTCTTTAAGGCTATTCACAGATGATGAAATTGTTTGGACGATCTGCAAAGAACTGTTGAATGGTGCAGACTCTGGCAGTTGACCCTGAACGTAAATAAATGTAACATATTGCGCACGCATAGGAAACGAAATCCACTACTTTATTGCTACACTAGTGATGACAAAGAGCTGGAGATAGCATCTGCCTTAAAATGTCTATGCGTAAAAATCAAGAGCGACCTTAAGTGGAATGACCTTATAAAACAGATAGTGGGAAAAGTAGACACAATACTCAGAGTCATTGGATGAATCTTACGGAAATGTAACTCATCCACGAAAGAAGTGGCTTATGTTCGCCCTATTCTTGAATATTGTTCATCTATATGGGATCTCAATCGGGTGGTACCGATAGAGGTTGATAGAGAAGATCCAATGAAGAGCGGCGCGTTTCGTCACGGGATCGTTTAACTGGCGAGAGAGCGTTACGGAGATGCTAAACGAAATCCACTGGCAGACGTACAAGAGAGACGTTGGACGTAGTGCATTACGGGGAGACTTACTATTGAAATTTCGAGAGAGCACTTTCAGGGAAGAGTGAGACAACATATTACTTCCCCCCACATACATCTCACGTATTGACCACGAAGAGAAAATTCAAGAAATTAGAGCCAATACGGAGGCTTACTGACAATCACTCTTCTCACACACTATTCGCGAGCGGAACACGGTTGGAGGGATCAGATGGTGATATCGAAAGTACCCCCCGCCACACACCTTTTGGTGGCTTGCGGAGTATGATGTAGATGTAGATGTAGATGTACAAAACAAACATTGAACAACTTGGCGAGCAATCAGGAAAGAATATTTTTAACCTTTTCACGCCATCATCAGTTTATCTTTTCTGTCATAGCACATCACGTCACTCAAGGTGGACATTTGCTTGTACATTTTAGAAAGATTTAATAGGTGTAGCTTAACATCATGCCTCCATAAAATCAGAAAGTCTGAATATATGATAAAAGAAAAAGATAGATTTCGCTATCCATACATAGTTTAATTATTAAAAAAAGGTACTTTAAATTTATTCTTTGTATACATTTATTTAATACTCATATATCTGACACTTCGTGATAAACTTCATATTTGAATGTATCATGTTAAAGCGCAACTGTGAAACGTTTTTAAGATGTATAAACAAATATACGCCTTCAGTGACAAGATGAGTGACGACAGAAATAACAAACAAATGTCTGCTGGCGTGGAATGATATGTTGTTGTTGTTGTTGTGGTCTTCAGTCCTGCGAATGGTTTGATGCAGCTCTCCATGCTACTGCTTCATCTCCCAGTACGTACTGCAGCCTACATCCTTCTCAATCTGCTTAGTGGTTTCGTGTCTTGGTCTCCCTCTACGATTTTTAGCCTCCACGCTGCCCTCCAATACCATATTGGTGATCCCTTGATGCCTCAGAACATGTCCTACCAACCGATCCCTTCTTCTGGTCAAGTTGTGCCACAGACTTCTCTCCTCCCCAATTCTATTCAATACTTCCTCATTAGTAATGTTATCTACCCATATAATCTTCAGCATTCTTCTGTAGCACCACATTTCAAAAGCTTCTATTCTCTTCTTGTCCAGACTGTTTCACGTCCATACATGGCTACACTCCATACAAATACTTTCAGAAACGACTTCCTGACACTGCAACCTATACTCGATGTTAACAAATCTTCAGAAACGCTTCCCTTGCTATTGCCAGTCTACATTTTATACCATGTCTACTTCGACCATCATCAGTTAATTTTGCTCCCCGAATAGCAATATAAGTGTCTCATTTCCTAATCTAACTCACTCAGCATCACCCGACTTAACTCGACTACATTCCATTATCCACGTTTTGCTTTCGTCGATGTTCGTCGTAGATCCTTCTTTCAAGACACTGTCCATTCCGTTCGACTAGTCTTCCAAGTCCTTTGCTGTCTCTGACAGAATTACAATGTCTTCCGCAAACCTTAAAGTTTTTATTTCTTCGCCCTGAATTTTAATACCTACTCTAAATCTTTCTTCTGTTTCCTTTAGTGTTTGCTCAATATACAGATTGAATAACATCAGGGAGAGGCTACAACCCTGTATTACTCCCTTCCCAACCACTGCTTCTCTTTCATGTCCCTCGACTCTTATAACTGCCATCTGGTTTCTGCACAAAATGTAAATAGCCTTTCGCGCCCTGTATTTTACCCATGCCACCTTCAGAATTTGAAAGAGAGTATTCCAGTCAACATTGTCAAAAGTTTCTCTAAGTCTATAATTACTAGAAACGTAGGTTTGCCTTTTCTTAATCTAGCTTCTAAGATAAGCTGTAGGGTCAGTATTGCCTTACGTGTTCCAACATTTCTACGAAATCCAAACTGATCTTCTCCGAGGTCGGCTTCTACCAGTTTTTCCATTCGTCTCTAAAGAATTCGCGTTAGTATTTTGTAGCCGTGACTTATTAAACTGATAGTTGGGTAATTTTTACATCTGTCAACACCTGCCTTCTTTGGGATTGGAATTTTTATATTCTTCTTGGAGTCTGAAGGTACTTCGCCTGTCTCATGCATCTTGCTCACCAGATGGAAGAGTTTTGTCAGGACTGGCTCTCCCAAGGCTGTCAGTAGTTCTAATGCAATGTTGTCTAATCCCGGGGCCTTCTTTCGATTTAGGTCTTTCAGTGCTGTGTCAAACTCTTCACGCGGTATCATATCTCCCATTTCATCTTCATCTACATCCTCTTCCATTTCCATAATATTGCCCTCAAGAACATCGCCCTTGTATAGACCTTCTATATACTCCTTCCATCTTTCTGCTTTCCCTTCTTTGCTTAGAACTGGGTTTCCACCTGAGCTCTTGATATTCATGCAAGTGGTTCTCTTTTCTCCAAAGGTCTCTTTAATTTTCCTGTTGGCAGTATCTATCTTACCACTCGTGATATAAGCCTCTTCAGCCTTAGATTTGTCCTCAAGCCATCCCTGCTTAGCCATTTTGCACTTCCTCAATCTCAGTTTTGAGACGTTTGTATCCCTTTTTGCCTGTTTCATTTACTGCATTTTTGTCAGTATCTCCAGGTTTCTTCCATGTATACAAACTTCTTTTATGATTCTTTAACCAAGTGTTAGCTATGATTAAGTTATGCTCTGTGTAAAATTCTACCAGGCGGCTTCCTCTTTCATTTCTTAGCCCCAATCCATATTCACCTACTACGTTTCCTTCTATTCCTTTTCCTACTACCGAATTCCAGTCTCCCGTGACTATTAAATTTTCGTCTCCCTTCATTATCTGAATAATTTCTTTTATCTTATCATACATTTCTTCAATTTCTTCGTCATCTGCAGAGCTGGTTGGCATATAAACTTGTACTAGTGTGGCAGGCGTGGGCTTCGAGTCTGTCTCGGCCACAATAATGCGTTCACTATGCTGTTTGTAGTAGCTTACCCGGACTCCCATTTTTTTTATTCATTATTAAAGCTACTCCTGCATTGCCAGTATTTGATTTTGTATTTATAACCATGTATTCAACTGACCAGAAGTCTTTTTTCTCCTGCCACGCTTTCGGTGTGGTCGAGTGGTTGTAGGCGCTTCAGTCCAGAGCCGTGCGACCACTACGGTCGCAGGTTCGAATCCTGCCTCGGGCACGGATGTGTGTGATGTCCTTAGGTAAGTTAGGTTTAAGTAGTTCTAAGTTCTAGGGGACTGATGACCGCAGCAGTGATGTCCCATAGTGCTCAGAGCCGTTTGAACCGTTTAAAACTCCTGCCAGCTGACTTCTCTAATTCCCTATATATCTAACTTTAACCTATCCATTTCCCTTTTTAAATTTTCTAACCTACCTGCCCGATTAAGGGATCTGACATTCCACGGTCCGATTCGTAGAACGCCAGTTTTCTTTCTCCTGATAACGACATCCTCTTGAGTAGTCCATGCCTGGAGATCCGAATGGGGGGACTATTTTACCTCCGGAATCTTTTGCCCAAGAGGTCGCCATCATCAGTCAACCATACAGTAAAACTGCATGCCCTCGGGAAAAATTACGGCCGTAGTTTCCCCTTGCTTTCAGCCGTTCGCAGTACCAGCACAGCAAAGCCGTTTTCGTTTGTGTTACAAGGCCAGATCAGTCAACCATCCATACTGTTGCCCCTGCAACTACTGAAAAGGGTGCTGCCCCTCTTCAGGAACCACACGTTTGTCTGGCCACTCAACAGATACCCCTCCGTTGTGGTTGCACCTACGGTACGGCTATCTGTATCGCTGAGGCACGCAAGCCTCTCCACCAACGTCAAGGTCTATGGTTCATGGAATGATAAAAATGATAAAAGTGTTTCTCCGTGATTGCTCAGTAAGTTTTTTACTGTTTTCTTCACGGTTATCACATTGTTTTCCGCAGTTGATTCACTAATACAAAACTTGACATCTATTCCTCTCATAACAAGAACATACACTTCACCACACTCAAGAGCAGAAATAAATTGTCTATTAACACTGCGTCGTGTAATTAAATGAAACACGAAAAGATTTTGACTGAAGGCGTCACTGGAATAAACCAATTAGAAAAGCGGCGTTCCGGCGTTCTGGAGTCTAGTGAACTACTGCGTGCGCCATTGTCGCGAGTCGTAGTACGTGTGGTTGTGCATGCAGTGACTTCAATAAATTTATTAAGGTGCTGTTAATCTTCGTTTTGAGACCGATCGCAGACGGTCAGAACTTTTGTAAGTAGGCTGTTTAGGATTTTTTATTGGTAACGCCCCATAGCGCTCTGTATGAAAAATCACTGGCTGTGCTGTGTGCAGTCTGTGGCTGGTTGGCATTGTTGTAATACTCACCATTGTAGCGTTGGGCAGCTGGATGCTAACAGCGCGTAGCATTGCGCAGTTGGAGGTGAGCCGCCAGCAGTGGTGGACGTGGGGAGAGACATGGCGGAGTTTTGCAATTTGTAAGACTGGATGTCATGAACTGCTATATGCATTATGACTTTTGAACACTATTGAGGTAAATACATTGTTTGTTCTCTATTAAAATCTTTCATTTGCTAACTATGCCAATCAGTAGTTAGTGTCTTCCGTAGTTTGAATCTTTGCTTAGCTGGCAGTAGTGGCGCTCGCTGTATTGCAGTAGTTCGAGTAACGAAGATTTTTGGTGAGGTAAGTGATTTGTGAAAGGTATAGGTTAATGTTAGTCAGGGCCATTCTCTTGTAGGGATTATTGAAAGTCAGATTGCGTTGCGCTAAAAAATATTGTGTGTCAGTTTAAGCACAGTCATGTATAATTTTTTTAAGCGGACGTTTCAGTTTGATATTCAGCTTAAACGGCAGTAAAGTACAGAATTGGTCAGTTTTTCTAAATCGCGTAATTGTCTCCCATTGCGACGCATAAGTTTGAAATTTGCCTACAACTTTCCTCTGTAAGGACGAAAAGCGTGGAACCCTGCGACGTCAACTACGGGCTCAGCGACTGTTGGAACAGCTAGGTGTCGAGACACATATACAATCAGAGATTCTTGTGAGGTGTAAGATATATTAATTGTGAAGCTTTCTGGGAGATTGAAACTGTGTGTCGGACCGAGAGTCGAGCTAGGGACTTTTGCCTTTCGCGGACAAGTGCTCTACCATCTGAGCTACCCAAGCTCAACTCAGGCCCCGTCCTCAAAGCCTTACTTCTACCAGTGCCTCGCCTCCTACCTTCCAAACATTACAGAAGCTCTTCTGTGAGAGGACGGACACGTTTAGCGTAGGCAGTGTCTTTAGAAGGTCTGATACATCTTCTAAGTGTTCTGCCAATAAAACACAGGCTTGATTCGCCTTCCCCACAACAATTTCTGTCTGTTCTTTTCAATTCCAATTACTTTACAAGAAGGTAAACGTCAGTATCGACAGCACACAACCTAAGACTGTTCAGATAGTTTCTTAAATCGTTAGACTAGGGACAGCAGAGCCTCTAACACTTCCTTGGAGAACGCTTGACGTCACTTCTGTTTCACTCACTGACTTCCTGTCAATTACTACGAACTGTGACCTCCATGGCAGGAATGCAGTCACACAGTTGACACTTTACTCCATAGGAACGTAATTTTCTTACAAGCCTCTTGTGAGGAACAGCATCAAAATCCTTCTGGAAATCCTAAAATATGGAATCTGCTTGAGATCCCATGTTGTTAACAGTTATTACTTTGTGCGAATAAAGAGCTAGTTGCGTTTCACAGTACTTTTTGTTTCTGAATCCTTGCGTGCTATGTGTCAATTGATCGTTTTCTTGCAGATAATTCATAATATTTGAATGCGGTATATGTTCGAAAATCCTACTGCAAATCAACGTCTGTGATATTGGTCTTCAATTCATCGGACTACTCCTGTTTGGGTATTGGTGTGGTCTGTGCAACTTCCGTGACTTCAGGCTCGGATGCTTCGTCGAGCCAGGGGCTATATGAGTATATGATAGCTATGTTTGGATCTGTTGTGTCAGCATACTCTTACAAAATGACTTAGTTGGTATAGCATCTGGGCCAGAAGAATTACCTTTGTTAAGTGATTTAAGCTGCTCCACTACACTGACGATATCTTCGTCTAAGCTACTCGTCTTGGCTGCTGTTCTTCATTCGGATTCTGGAATATTTTCACTACTGGCCATTAAAATTGCTACACCACGAAGATGACGTGCTACAGACGCGAAATTTAATCGAAAGGAAGAAGATGCTGTGATATGCAAATGATTAGCTTTTCAGAGCATTCACACAATGTTGGCGCCGATGGCGACACCTACAACTGCTGACATGAGGAAAGTTTTCAACCGATTTCTCGTACACAAACAGCACTTGACCGGCGTTCCCTGGTGAAACGTTGTTGTGATGCCTCGTGTACGGAGGAGAAATGCGTACCATCACGTTTCCGACTTTGATAAAGGTCGGATTGTAGCCTATCGCGATTGCGGTTTATCGTATCGCGACATTGCTGCTCGCTTTGGCCGAGATCGAATGGCTGTTAGCAGAATATGGAATCACTGGGTTCAGGAAGGTAATACGGAACGCCGTGCTGGATCCCAACGGCCTCGTATCACTAGCAGTAGAGATGACAGGCAAGTTATCCGCCTGGCTGTAACGGATCGTGCAGCCACGTCTCGATCCCTGAGTCAACAGATGGGGATGTTTGCAAGACAACAACCATCTGCACGAACAGACCGACGACGTTTCCAGCAGCATGGATTACCAGCTCGGAGACCATGGCTGCGGTTACCCTTGACGCAGCATCAGAGACAGGAGCGCCTGCGGTGGTGTACTCAACGACGAACCTGGGTGCACGAATGGCAAAACGTCAGTTTTCGGATGAATGCAGGTTCTGTTTACAGCATCATGATGGTCGCATCCGTGTTTGGGGACATACTGGCGTCATCACCCGGCGTGATGGTATGGGGTGCCATTGGTTAGACGTCTCTGTCACCTCTTGAACACACTAAAGGCACTTTGAACAGTGAACGTTACATTTCAGATGTGTCACGAGCCGTGGCTCTACCTTCATTCGATCCCTGCGAAACCCTACATTTCAGCAGGATGATGCGCGACCGCATGTTGCAGGTCCTGTACGGGCCTTTCTCGATACAGAAAATGTTCGACTGCTGCCCTGCCCACCACATTCTCCAGATCTATCTCCAATTGGAAACGTCTGGTCAATGGTGACGGAGCAACTGGCTCATCATAATACGCCAGTCACTACTCTTGATGAACTGTGGTACCGCGTTGAAGCTGCATGGGCAGCTGTACGTGTACACTCCATCCAAGCTCTGTTTGACTCAATGCCCAGGCGTATCTAGGCTGTTATTCCGGCCAGAGGTGGTTTTTCTGGGTACTGATTTCTCAGGATCCATGTACCCAAACTGTGTGAAAATGTAATAACATGTCAGTTCTAGTATAATATATTTGTCCAATGAATACCCGTTTATCATCTGCATTTCTTCTGGGTGTAACAATTTTAATGGCCAGCAGTGTAGTTCGTCTTTTAGGATGAAGGAATTTCCAAAAAACGTTTTTAGTAGTTGAGCTGCCCCGTCATCTGTAGTATTACCACTAGTATACCGCAATGAGTCTGTTGATCGTGTCTTATTAGTGTACTTTACACATTACCGACAGTGTTTCGTTGTGTAAGCTGTTTAAATCCTTTCGCATTGAAGTCCGTACTACCTTCGGAGGTTCAGTAAGGTATTTCCAATAGGAGATATCGTGTACTTTTGACTTTGGCATCCTTTTTTCGTTGCTTCTGCAAAGTGTTCGCTTCTGTTTTGTGTACCAAGGGAAATCTATTTATTTGGTAAAAATTTCCAAATCACCGCCAATACTATTTCTCTGAATGTGAATCCTGTCTGGTGTACACTTACATAGTTTGGAAGAAGTGGATACTGTCTGTCAGGAAGGAGTCAAGCCAATTTTAATCGAATTTTTGTTTACGTTTATTTTTGGTGGATTTGTATGTTACGGTATTCAGTATCGATACAACGACCTTGTGGTCACCTCTAATGCATGTATCCATCATAATGGTCTCTATTTGCTCAAGATTGTTTATTGCTCAGAGGGTAATCACGTTTTCACAACGATACACACCTCGAGTGGGTTCCTGAATTATTGGTTAAAAGTAATTTTCGGAGAAAGCATTTAGCACGATTTCGGATGATGCTTCATACCTTCCATCAACTGCCACTCCCCGAGAAGCTATAAAATTGCATCGGTAAAATGTACAGTTCGTATTACCATGTTAAACGTGACCCAGACTATGGATCTTTGCGCTCTGTTTACAGGAAGGCACCTAAGTGACATGGAGTTCCAGCTGTGGGCGCCGGATCAGCCGAATAACAACGACGGTGGCGCAGAGGAGAACTGCTTGGCTCTGTCTGTGAAAGGCTACAGCGACGTTCGCTGTGATCTGAAGCTGCTCTTCGTTTGTGAAATACTGCCCGAGTGATCCGTAGGTCCCGAGGTAGATCGTACCTCTGTGCTGGCACAGTTGCCGTATAACGCAGTGGTCGAAATCGCTGGTTTATGTGACGCGATAGAAATATTTGTGAGAATGAAGTGTTAAGTGTAGAGAAGAATACAACTTATTACTGCTTTATTATCTTAGTTTCTCAGTTTTAAAATACCAACCTGAAACTGAGATACTGGACACCAGGTAACGTTTTGCTGTGTCGGTTATATTTAATCAGAATATGACGTCGATTGACAATAGTGCCGTGTGTTTCAGACTTAAGGCTCTGTATTCAGAAGAATGTTCGCTGAATATGTACAATAGCAAATGCAGTCTTTGAAGACAAATATTCTGGAATTTAAAATCTTGTATCCATTTAAGTCACTACATGAAATTTTCATCGATGCTTCACAGAATCTGAACAGAATTCTGTTTTATATTTATTGACTGGTTTGTATCTATAACTTACTGACATGGACCATACTGGCTGCGTCTGTCGACCGTGTTTGCCCTGGAGCAGATTATTTCTAAACTTTACAGATTGCACCAACAGATTCGTATTAGAATATTTTTCTTTTTTTAGTCTACGACTCATCTCATCTATAGGCGCTAAGTATTTACTTTAGTGGATGGATTTACTTACTAAATGTACCAACTGTAGCTACATGTGCGAATGGATTCCGTAGACTAATACCTATATGCCTAAATCACTGTATAACTCTGCTGGTTGGACGTAGAGAGTGATGGAAAAAGCAACAAACTGGCTATAAGCGAAACGAGGAAGAGAAATCAGTAAGCTGTGGTGGTTCATTTAATCTTTCACTGTCGACAGCTTCGAGCTGGTGTCGCATCAGGTGCTGCCTATTACGACCAAGTGCCGTCGTCTTAGGTCCACTATTGTTTCTGATATATGTAAATAATCTACCGTCTAACGTACAACAAGCAGAATTAGTTCTTTTTGCAGATGACACCAGTCACTATTGTACTCAATCGCAGTATACATACAGAAATGGAAGAAATGGTGAACAAAGTTCTCAAAAGTATCATTGACTGGTTTTCCGCGAATGAATTTCACAAAGCACATCATATTCAGTTCTGCACTTCTAGGGGTATTGCACCAGTGGTAAGTGTAACCCATGGTGATGAAATAATACGTATGGTGGAAACTTCAGACTTCTTGGGTGTCCATACTGATGACAAATTAAATACAAAAAAAAAATTGGAACTCCTAAAACAATTTAGTTCGGCCACATTTGAACATAGAATCATTACAAACTTAGTGTAGAGAGAAATCAGTAAGTTGACATATTTTGCATTTTGCTTATTTTCATTCAGTAATGTCATATGTAGTAATGTTCTGGGATAACTCATCTTTAACAAAGAAAGTCTTCGTTGCCCAAAAACGAAGTGTATGAATAATATGTGGTGCTCGCCCGCGATCATATTGTAGACATCTGTTTAAGGAGTTGGGCATTCTGACTACTGCTTCACAGAATGTTCGTTCCCTCACGAAATTTGTTGTAAATAATCCATTACAATCCAAAAGGAACAATGAGGTACATAATTACAATACTAGAAGAAAAAATGACATTCATTATTCAACATTAAGTTAGTCTTTAGCACAGAAAGGAGTGCACAATGCAACAATAAAAATTTTTAACCTCTTACCTAGTGATGTAAAACTTGTAATAGACAGCAACGTAAAATTTGAAAATAAATTTAAGAAGTTTCTCCTTGAGAGCTCCTTCTATTCCGTAGAAGAATTTCTATGTTTGTAACGTGTTAAAGGTGGTGGGTAGGAATTACTAACTCAATCTGTAGATCTTCTTTTCATTTCGGGAAAAAAGTAAAATAAAAAAAAATTATATGGTGATGTTTAGAGTACAAATAGTTCTACAAATTAATTTGTAATATAAATGTAAAACAACTCGTTCCACATTACGATAATTTATCGTGCAAAATGATCCGTGGAATATGAAACTAACTCGCCGCGCCGGCTAGGCTTCAAAGCCCTGTTAGAGCGGCGTAGAAAGAGGCCTTCGAAAAGCGCTGCGCAGGCAGCAGTAGAGTATACATATCTAATTTCTCGAATTGCCGTTTAGCCAAAGAGGGAGTCATTCCCTCAAAGAGCGGCCTAATGGGAAGTCTAGAACACGCTTTGTATTGTTATTTAGCGAGCGTATAGAATATGTCGAGAGTAGTAGATTACACGAAAAGATTTCTTGTGTGTTGTCACTGTAATAATTACCTCTGAATTTCGTAAATGATTACAAATTTCATATTTTTCTGCATTTCGTTAGTAATGGCTGATTTTCCGCTTTCTGATGATTCAAGCAGCGGGATTTACTCTAAAAATGGGTAAGTCTTGACAACTGCTGTTTGTTTTTCCTATAGTTTAATATCCATAAAAATAGCCCTGTTTGATTACCGCCACATTAGTAATATTTTTCCTGCAAATGAATAGAACTGAACTATCTTTGCACTTTACTTTAAATCCTGAATTTCGTACATTCTACATTTATTATCATTTCATTATCATTTCATAAATAATACGTGGTGACAGGGTCAAATTATTCGTTTACTACTTCCGTAATTTTTAATATTAAACGCCACGCCCTCTTTCCATTCACTCCTTATTTTATTCACTATAGTTCAAAAATACTTAACTTGAGAAATGTGTTTTCGCCGACATCATAGGTGACCTCACAGTACTACGAGTAACAACAGAGTCTTGCAATCTCATATATCTGCTTACAAGTATTAAAGATATCCGTCTAATACTACTAAAGTAATAACGTTAAAAATGGTGTTGAATGACACAGCGCAATAAAATTATTTCATTCACTTATCCGTAGTAGAAGCTAGTCGCAGGTTGCTAATTAATCTAGAAGAACTGATCGCTTAACACTAATGACGTCAGTGCTTTTAACCAACACGAAAATCTTGAAACATTAGCGACTGATTAACGAAAAATAACGACCACAACCTATTGTTCTTGCCACTGATGGTAATACACATAAATACACGTACTCTGGTATTGAGATACTGCTACATAGCTTTTTGCAGCTACTACAAGTGTGTTACACATCTGTACTGTATCTAGAATCACATGATAATTATTCTTAGCGTTTTGCTACACGTATTGTCACAAATACTTCACAAAAAACGCCAGGAAATTAAGTTTTGTCTTTAATATAATTATTACTGTAGTATGACTACTTAACATTTAGAAGCGACCGATGTTTACACAACATGTAGATGCAGAAGGAGAGGTAAGTGGAAGATAACAAACTAAATGATAACAGACATTTCGGTATAGTTTGCCAAATAGATTTGCGTATTTAGCTTCTTTTAGTTTGAAACCCTTAATGTTTAATCCATATGATGAATCTGAACGAAGAGACGGCAGAGTTAGGTCATTCTCACCTATTAAATTCTTATCAGTGAAGCCATTCTCAGACGCAGAGTGAAACCAACGGGACACTAACAGTTTTCAGTGACGCAGTAAGAGTATCAATAATTAACAACAACGTTCAAACTAATACCATTACATGCAGAGGACTGTACTTAGATAGTTCAGTATTACTTCACTGTGAAAAATTTCAAATTTACATGATAAGTGCCACTCCGTTTCTGAAAGGCTGCGTAGTCACATTATTATTACAAAGTTGCAGCATGGAACATTTCACAGGAACTACAGTCCAAACGTTACACTGCATTCACAATTATAACATTACACATAAAACATACACTACTAGAAGCACACACATGAATGTCGCAACACCCTCCGAAAATTCATCGACAACTATTCTATGTAACAAAAAACATATATACTTGTACCCAAAAGGTAAAATAAGAAGTAGGCGTAGCTTTTAGCTTTCATGGCAATGTGTAGTTGACTCTTCCAAACGCTAGGTTTATCGGTTACATGCAGGACAGCTCAAGACACTGTAGCATAGTGTAATCATGTAATACTTTTCTATTATATTATCACACACAGCATTTTCCTTCTTATCACTTTTTGTGCGCCAAGAAGTACATTTGCACAAACCAGCACACAGTTTACACCTGCAATCATTGGAGTAAGTGTCACGCATTCCTAGAATGTCACAACAGCCGGCAAGTGACACTCTCACTGGATCAGAGTGACGTCTAAGAGTCGGAGACTTGCTCAAGCTTGAGCAGAGGTATTTCTTGCTGTAATTAATGATGTTTCAGTACCAACGATAGATGCGTATGGCACGAATTACCAAGTAATTATATTGCAAGGCGAGCATACAATATTTGGTAGAAGGTAAGACTTGTAAGATAAATTTTCGTCTGTAGATGAAGTGAGAGTAACTCCAAATCGCAATTCAGTAACAAACATCGCCTACAATATGATGACTTGCAAGGACGTAAGTCAAATGTCCAGTATAAGAGTTCAGCGCATGATATGCATCCATAAGAAAATGTGTTCTTAAAGGCCTTAGGTTCCTAGTAGTTATTTATGAATCTTTACAAGATCAGTCTTTTCTCTTACACCCGAAGATCACGAATTCTAGCGCTCATTACTATATTAGTCTTCAGTTTGCTACTATGTATAACCACCATTCATCTCATAATTAATTATTGATAACACTAAAGTATGTCTACATAACCATTCCGCTTTTTATATATTCCTCATTCTGTGGACGATTTCCTGCACACAGGGTCATTAAAGCCTGTAGGAACATATGGACTTCAAAAGAACATAATTAAATAAAATATAATCAAAATAACACAATGCAGACATATACATACCACTGCAACAACATCTGTGTTAAGCCTGATTTTTGTCGAAGTGAAACATCGATCAGTGTAAAGCATTACATTATATTTTGTTTACCTTACTCATCAGTTTAAACAGTGCCACGCCACACACTCCTATCCTACATCATAAAATGGTAAACAAGACTTACGTGACCCAATTCTCCACCCATCTCTTCATTTACAACACTTTCATAACCAAAGGATTATTTGACAGAGATAACGCATTTAGATTATGTTGTACAACTAAAAAGAATCAAAAGAATCTAATACATAAACACAGAAATATCATTAACTGAATCAGAAACAGAATAACGTCTAATCCTCTCCCCTCATTAATTTGAAATTATTGCTGACACCTTATCAAGAGATGGCTTCTGAAATACTCATTAACATCCTCCTATTGATGTCAACTAATTCATATCATCCATTAAGCCCTTGTGCTGGCACAATTCACCCAATAGCCACAAACATAATGTACATAGTCATAGAAGCACTCAAAGTCATAATTAACATGCAGAGAAAACAGAATTACACACATATCCATATTTAATTGCAACAACATTTTCTGTAACTTCATGACGCAGTTTACCATTTCCACTTAAGATATTACATTACACGAAATAATTTTTTACGATATCTTTTTTTCTAAGGGTCTATTTTGATGGGACTCTGATGCACGCCTTACTTTACTCTGAACGGCCCACGTAGACGAAAAAGAACCTTTGAATTAAAGAGTTACTCGCTTAGTAACTTGTACAACTTCACCAGCACTTCGTATCCCATGGTGACTAACCTTAATGACCTCGCTTCTCAGTTGCCAACTTAAAAACATTACCGTAGATAAATTTAGAAAGTTAATATGCCGCAATGTGGATAAAGCAGACTATGGAATAGTCTCCATGTCTTTATCTTGGGGAACCCTATTATTCCACACCCTATAGTAGTGAAGTAGAAGAGCAGCCCAATGAAAACGAGACAGATAGACAGAAAGTAAGTATTATTTCTGAAGTACTCACCATAACTGCCAATACGTTTATGCTTCCGTGAGACAGCATTGTCAGTGCCCTCGCGGCGGTTGCCTACAGAATCATGAGCGCCACTTCAGCCGCAGCACAGTGATGACCATCTAAGGCTTTCCTCGTGGCTCGAAATACAAGGAAATCACGTGACGAGAGATCGGGACTTTATGGAGAATGTGTAAGGGCTTCCCAGCAAAAGTTCTGCACCGTACTTTAGTTTGTTTCGACTACTGAAGGCTACGTTTTCCCACGAAGACATTCACCAGTCTCACGGTAGTTAAATGTACTAACAGATATGGTGACCATTTTGTAATTATAAATAGTTTCCTTACTTTTTTCCCGCTATCTAGTTTTCGTTTGACTGCTCGTCACAGAGTCATTCATAATTTCGTTTATGATTTGTTCGGACTGTTGAATATATAAATCTCAATATCAATGGAAACGATAGCAATAAATTCTTCTGCACTGCAGCGCACGCTTCCAAAATTTGGAGCTAAACTGTGGCGCAGCGTCAAATAATTATCGTTTCGTCGTGATCAGCTGTGGCATAAAACGTTTATTGGAAGTGTGCATAACCGATTCATGGGTGACTCTCCTCAGTGGCATGAGGGACACAGACATCAGTTCTGATGCCACAGAGACATACAAATAACTTTGATTGATACTTGTAAATGTAAAGAAGAAATGTTCTGCATCAAGTTCATTTAATTTTGGACAAATGAGAGGGAATAATGAAGAAAGACGAGAAATCATCTGTGGTTCCACTTTCTGATCAGTTTTGCATGGAGCCAAAACGTTGTAAATTATTTTCCCCATGCCAAAGAAATAACAGATGTCTCAAAGCTTGTATAACATTTCTTTGTTCAGCAGTGCACATCACTGAAGTGAGTATGTCAGATCAGTTTGTTAATCAGTTCCTCAGAAACACGGTGTGGACTATGGACAGTTCTTCTCCTGACCTCCATCCAATTTTTAGTACATAATACTATCTAACTGCAACATAAGTATTGTCTTTCCACTTCAACTTCACGTATTTCCATGTGGATCCTTATCCTGTCGCTTGCCAATATCTGCAAGCAAACATGTGATAAAACCGCAAAAAGCAACACCTTTTAAGCAAACTATATTGAGATTATTCTCATTATGATAATCCTCAGTCCCATTATTCAGCCCAAGAGGTGATCCTGAAAGAGTGCCAGAATGACATTATCCTTATTAGGAATATAAACAGTAGTGAAATTACATTCTTGTGATATATACCACTCATTTGGCTAAACGCCCTATGAGCTAACCTTGCACTCATAAAGAATTGTAAAGTTCGGTAGTTTGTATATTGGCTACCTGACCACGAACAACAAACACTGATAAAATCCCACATGACAGACAAAGCTTCCAGGTGAAAAATGGAATAGTTACATTCATTGTTTGATGTATCTGAACACCGTTTACATCAGATTTCTGGAGGATTTCTGCTTCAAGACCAGTTTTCGAGCTGTCCATCGCAAGACGAAAATTTTTACTTAAATCAGGATATGACAGGAGGAGAGAGTCGTGAATAGACTGTTTCACTATTGGAGACCCAGTTATGCCTCGGCACCCCAGTTCTATGAAGGATTTTTATCCATTAATACACTCAGATGTGGTGTAATCAACATGTTCAAGTTCGTGAACCGTTAACAGTAGTAAGAGTAAGAATACCATGAATCGCCCCAGTCTAGTTTGAATCAGGTTGAACCCCTGATATAGTCACAATATGGCCGAGAGATAAGACGTATTTTCTGCCAACTTCTGATTTTTCTTGATTCACTGTTACACCAACATCTTCAAAGCCCCCCACTATTTGTCCATTATCTCATCATGCTTTTCCCAACTATCTTAGAAATTAACATATCATAAACATAATAATTTGTCTCTTTTTTAGATCAGGAGGAAAAACACTGTAAAAACCTGTTATGAAAGCAATCTTTCTGAAAGGTAGCTTGTGGAACTGATAACAAGAACCATAACATAAAATACTGCATATTTCCACAACTAGGAATGTAACTCAATTTTCCAATAGCTTGCACATAAATAAATTGAGGACAGAATTCTGACACCATAAAATTTTGGCAAAAGCTCATCCAAGAGCAATGGTCTGTCACTATAACATAGCATAAATTAACTCGTTTATCTGTCACGGATATAGCTTCAACCCAATACCATCACCTTTCTTTGGAACAGTAAATTATTAGAGGAATTGACAATGGGCTCAATGAGAGCCTGCTGCAAATCTTCTCAATCTCTGCCTGTACTCTCATTTTATCAATAAATGTTATGGGATGAGTTTGACAAAGAACTTACTGTGCTCTTTGACGTGAAACCTTTAAGAATAACCTCGGATTTTCCCAGGATGCACTGAAAAAATAATAATTACCTCTCAGAACACTAAACAACTCTCCTATTGTTACTTCATCTACCACCTCGACGCATTCAACCCAATACCATATCTATTGCAAAGTATTAAGTTTTCCTTTGTAGTCTAGCATTAGAATTAGTGGGGCACAACTCTCACTTCCGATAGGCTTGGGCCCAACAGACAGACCTGGTGGGAAACTTTAGACAATAATTTGAACCGTTTTCCTTAACAGCACATTCATCATTGTCAACTTGAACGTGGACTCACTGTTCTCGAAACGCACATCACCGAAAACCAATTCCAACACTAATTGGCTCGTTGATAAAAAAGTTACCCTCAAAATCACATCAATAGCGAAACTCAACAGACTCGCAAAACTCACATTAATCGTAAAACCGTGATACAGAAATTCAATACCTGCTTGCCTTCCCGTTTCAACACTTTTTCACGTAATTGACCCTTTTACCTTGGTCCATAGTAAAGGAAGAATAGCCATCAACTTACCCCTTTCCAACTCGGAAACACTGATTCTCTCAATAGACTCCTCGCTACCTGTATGCACAAAACACGACAAAGCAACTCTATTCGTATCTATTCTTAGCACTGGACTCGTTTGAGACTTTACAGTTTGCTGTTTCTCATTAAGTAACAGTTTCATGACTTTTCGAAACCTAACGTATTCAGTTGTTCAGAACTCTCGTGTGTCCCCCCTGCAGCACCTGTCCAATATACTGACGGCGAATGCCGTTATATTGGCTGGAAGCTCTTTGCATGTTCAGTATTTCACATATCAGCCAATCACACTCCAATGATTTGCAGACCTAAATGACTAACTTCCTAGTAACTGATTTCACTGTTCCTCGGAACTTCAGATTATTCCAACTTCTCCAGCTACTCGTGAAATTATAACTATCGTTTTTTTTTTTTTTTTTTTGGTTACCATATCTGTATGTACGTGAATCAACCGGTCCTCGTGCTATCAGACATTGTCCCATTCTATTACGATTACACTCCAACGTTTGGAAAAGATTCTAAAAATCTTCAAAATCATGTTTACAGTCCTCAGATAAGAAGACCGATCGCGACTAGGAACTTACATTAAACAAATTTTCCATTAACTCAGCAGGACTATTTAGACTCTACGATTTTCAGGATTATATTTTCAAACAAAACATCACACTTTATTGAATCCAATTAAGTAAAATTTTACACGGCAAGACTCCATATTTTACTCTGTCTTGAGCTGCCTCAGACAAATAACGAAACTTGAAATTCCAATCTAACACGTGAATACACATAGCAGGTTTACCTTCCAAGTAACCACATACAAATTCAGTCTCTTTCTTCGATTTCTAAATCCTCTGAAATCTGTGAACTACTAAGAAATTACACCCCCAGTAGCAGTTGCCTTCGTGCCGGCGCCTAGCATTAATTCGACGACTTTCTTTGTAAACGCACATTTTAAGAATTCTCACTAAATTAGACGGCTGCAAACCGTGGTGATTGCCGAACTGGAGTGGTTTAGAAGGAACATTTGCCACTTTATTCGCTCAAATGTCGATGCCTCGCCCCTCCGTGATCACACCGCAGGAGGGCGTGAAACAAGAGCACCAAGAAAGTGTAAGACCCTTTGCTACTTTGGATTGCGTTCAGATTTCGGCGAATGGTTTTGAACGGTTTCTAGTGTTCCAGTTTGTACTGCACTCCAAAGGGGTGAGATCACGTTCAGTTGGTTTGTTAACTCACCAGGTAAAAAGAGAAGGTATTAAGCCTTAGGAAGATATCAGCAGTACCAAGACTGTCAAGAACGTCCCCTTGTTCATTGCACCGCAAACTGTCGTTGTCAACCAGAAAGTGTGTGGGAATCAATGTCCGAAGGAAAAGGGCGTTTCCATTGACGCCCTTTAGTCCACTCTGAGGCCATATGGATCCTGAGCGGCGGTGTGTCTGAAATGTCTTCCTCGGCCACTCATAAGAAAACCGCGTGGTTTCAACCCTGGGCGTCGCGGTTCTGACCTCCACTACAGAAGCATCAAAAGAAGGGTGAAATTTGGGTAATAAGGGGTGTTTTGATCTTCCCAAAGTGTGACAAATCTCCTGTCCCTTTGAGCAGAACTGTGGTGAAATTTGGTGCCAATGGGACACCATTACCCCACGTTACACTTAAGATGACCTTCTAAGCTCTGGCCTTTTTATTTCGCAAGTATTGATGCCTTGTTGTTTGAAGCGTCGACGAGCCCGAGGTGACGCCACAGAGCCAGATTTCAGACTTGTGCGTCGCAATGGGAAACAAATACGGTGTCTCGAAAAAGTGAATATTTAACTTTGTTGTGCAGTGTAGTTCGGTGATGAAAGCGAAAGTCTCTTTTTCTAATTACTCATACAAATTTACTATCGGAGTTTATGGGCGTTTATGAACGGAAGTTATTTATATTATTTGCCTTTATTCTTGGGGAGAACAATATTGTAGCATCTGTTCCTTGGATTTCGCAGACTGAAGCTCTTCCGTTCATTGCGTGTTTAGAACAATAAAGAGGTGTACATTGCTTTAAATAGGATGTTTCACCTTCTAACAGTGACTTTGTTTCTGTCTTGACTTTGAGATCTTCGGTTTGCTGCCTCTTAATAGCGAGAAATAACGCTTTGGTTTCTTTGTTGTTACATTACTATGGGTACTTTTGCCTGTTCTTGTAGGTCTCTTAGCATTTTGTAAAAATATTCAATTATTTTCTTTGGACACTGTAGCTTATAAGAACCCGACATACTTAATCCACTCGTCTAGCACTGCAGTGTGCTTACACGTCGATATCAGGCACATTGACCATGCTTGAGTTAGTTCGTCTTCTAAGTTTCTTTGTTCCAACAGAGAAACATTTAAATTCCATTTGAAAACAATTAATAGTGTGGTGTGCAGTTAATCTGTTGAAAGACTGCTACAATGATCATTAAAATATACTGTATTACTTCTGCTTCAGGTGGAGATCTATACAAATTTTAGCGAACATCAGTTCTGTCAAGTCTGCAGCAGCGTTTTGGCGTTAGATACATGTACCCGGCAGAGGAATGATGTTCAATTTTCCATGCATCTTCAAGTCATTAGATAAGTATTTCAGTTCCACTGACCGGAAGCATTTGGTTTCTTATCCTTATGATTTAGCAAGAGGTTATCTTAAAAGGACTTTCGCAAGTTAGCTTCGTGGTAGTATCAGGTAATGAACCGCTTCAGTTGTAAATAGTTTTTTTGGTTCAGTCATGACCGGTTTTGGGCGCTTATAAGCTTATAAAGCTATACAACTGAAGCGATTTATTATCTGATCCTTTGGCTTAGAATACATTTGAAGTCACCAACAATTGTAAGGCTAGTTGAGTTTCTACACAATAAATAAATAATTTCTTCTTCATAAAACGTTGCTCTGTTTAACCTGTTAAATTCACTATTGGGAATATAAATTAATATAGCTTAGTTGTTTGTTTCTGTAGCCCTTCCAGATTATAACATTTTCATTTTAGTCACAGGAGTTCCTTCTTACTTTGTATGGTTAGACATTAACAATTTCATCCTACCCTGGTATCACGCACTCCGTCGTCGTAACTTCTTGGAGAAAAGCGATATCGGTATTAGAGTCCTACAATAATTCTTTGTGAACTACTAACTTCGATTCTGATCGTATTTTATTAATGTATATCGTTGTAAGACTACACTTGCATCAGTGAATTATATCTTTGGACCTGTCATAAGCCACGAATGGCTGTTTCATCGCTAGAGGTTACGTCAAAATTCTTTTTAAGCTATAAGAAAATAAATTCTTTGTCAGTTTTCGCACTACGTTCCTCTAGTTGGTCAACTTGTAGTTATTTTCACTTTATTCGTTAACACGGCGCTTTCGTACCTTACTGAAGTCGTCGGAAAGCTCATATTCCGCACCTACTCTGACAATGTTATATCGTATATTTTTTTGTTTCTTTTCGGCCATCTCGGAAGTCGGTTTCGCTTGATTGTGGGAGACAGAAAAATCATGTTGTGCTGCTGTAACGGATACAATCTCCTTGTCTTGCTTCCACCGTTTGTTGTGACGCTTCATGTAGTGAAATGTAATGTTACCCGGCTGTTGACTGAACTCATCTCTTGTTTCCCTTCTGTTACTTCCTTCCATGATGAATTGGGTTGGATTTGTTGTGTGTCACCCACTCACTGTAACGTCTCGTGCTGAATCAGCTGGTATTCATGGAAGAAGGCTGCGCAAGTTACTGCTTAATGAGTGATTTCCAACGTCTTGCTATTGAAACTTTTCTTTTCAGGTTCTTTGAACGATGGGGGTGTATCAATTTTTGAGAGTCATCATTGATCTGATTTCATGTTGCCCGTTAAGAATTCCTCTCCTGAGCGAAACTTTTCATACTGCAAAACACGTCCTCAGTTATTTGCTTAACGTGTTGTCATCTCTATCTTCCTGTAAGGGTTTTACCTTCTACGGCTTCCTTTAGTACCATAGAAGTTATTACTTGATGTCTTTACCGACTTGTCATCCTGTCCATGTTGTCAGTGTTTTCCGTAAGTTCCTTTCCTCGCCACTTCTGCTGAGAACCTCCTCATTCCTCATCGTATCTTCCCAACTTATTTTCATTATTCACCGGATCTGTAGCACCACACCTCAATCGCTTCGATTATGTTCTGTTCCGGTTCTCCACAGTCATGTTTCACTATCGCACAATGCTGTGCTCCAAAATCATATTCTAAGGTGTTTTTTTTTTAATTGCTGCCTTTAGTACCATAGAAGTTATTACTTGATGTCTTTACAGTCTTGTCATCCTTTGTTGCTAGTGTTATATCTCTGGACCTTATAAACTTGTCAAGGTTTGACATCGCCTGTCTACCGAGCAACAGGCGTCTCCGGATTTCATGGCTGCAGTCGCCATCAGCAGTGATCTGGGAACCGAGATAACTGAATGTGATCACTACCTCCATCGTTTCTCCTGCTATATCCCACGAATTGGTAGGTGTAGTTGTCATAATTTTCGTTTTCTTCACATTCAGCATAATCCTGGAAGGTCTACGGGAGAAAGTGCAAGACAGGAAAAAGTGGCGTGATTTTGTTCATGGGGTCACGAAGAGTCGGAACCGACTAAACGAATAGAGAGAGAGACTATTATATATGAAATTAGTAGACTTCTCCTGGCCAAGAATGACCTTTCGGCAAGAGCTAAACTGCTTTTTATATCCTCCTTGCTCCTTCTGTAACGGGTTATTTTCCTGCCAAGGTAGCAGAACTTCTTCACTCCAATATTTATATTACGTTTCTCGCTGTTCTCCTTTTTCCTACTCCTCGTTAACTTCCTCTTTCTTCGATTGACTCTCAACCCGCATTCTGTGCTTAGTAGACTGTTTATTGCGTTATTAGATACTGTAATTCTTCTTCACTTTAAGTGAGGATATCAACATCACTAGCCATTCCTTTCGTCTTGAATTTTAGTTCCACTCTTGAACATTTATTTCTGACATTGCTTTTCGATGTATAGATTGAACATTAGAGGCGAAACACTACATCCTTGTGTTACCCTTTTTAATATCAGCACTTCGTTCTTGGTCTACCTATCTTATTGTCCCTCTTGTACCTACTGTATATTAAGCGTCTTTGCCCATAGCTTATAAGCATATTTCACAAAATTCCGTACATCTTCCAACATTTTACATTCTAGAATGTCTTTTACACAAACCCTGTGTACCTGCCCTGATTTCTGTTCAGTATTGCTTCCATTATTAACCCTTCCAAAACGCAAACTGATAGTCATCTAACAGGTTCCCAGTTTTCTTTCCCATTCTTCTGTATATTATTCCTGTCAGCAACCTGTATGCATGAACTAATAAGCCGACTGCGCGATAATTCTCGCACTTATCGGTTCTTCCAGTCTTCAGAATTACGCGGATGACGACTTTCCGAAAGTCTGATGGTGTAGTGCCAGTCTCACACGTTCCGGACACCAACGTGAATAGTCGTTTTGTTGTCATTTCATCCAATTATTTTAGAAATTCCAATCGGAAGTTGTCTGTCACTTCTGCATTATTTTGTCTCAAGTATTTCAAAGCTTTTTTATGGGGGAGTGGGGAGATTAGAACGATATTAGAGGAGGAAGAAAAATATTGAACTGTAAGAAGGTAAGGGTGAAGTTGGTTTGGCAAAAGTACGGCAGAGAAGAGAATGGTTCAAATGGCTCTGAGCACCATGGGACTTAACAGCTATGGTCATCAGTTCCCTAGAACTTAGAACTGCTTAAACCTAACTAACGTAAGGACATCACAAAACACACAACACCCAGTCATCACAAGGCAGACAAAATCCCTGACCCCGCCGGGAATCGAACCCGGGCACCCGGGCGTGGGAAGCGAGAACACTACAGCACGACCACGAGCTACGGACGCAGGGAAGAGAGAAAAATGGTCAGTGACGAGGTAATGGCGTCATGCAAGTAAGGATGAATGAAACTTTTGTCAGAACGTTAAATCTCTAATTTTTGCGAAAGAGATGGTATGCATCAGTAAACATGAGAAGAGGACTGGGCAATGGAAGATTGAATAAAAATTGTTTCAGACGGGTGCACAAAAGTCATAGAGAGTTGTTAATGGTTGAGATCAACTACTTCATACGTGAAGAAGGTCAATAATTGTTTGTACAGTGATTGCAGACGTATGGGTGAAAGGAGAGAAAGAAGATTGAAGCTTCAAATGCACCCACGATTAATATTATTGGTCAGTGAAGTATGGTGAGGTGAATTAATTGTAAATAGGCCCGTAGATCGTGTCACGGAGGGACGAATTAAGTTTTACGTGATGTTTTGGTATCCTACAAATCTCCCGCCCGATTAGCTGAGCGGTCTAATGCACGGTTTTCCTGCGCGGGAAGGAGCGTCTGGTCCCCGGCACGAATCGGCCCGAAGGACTTGTGTCGAGGTCCGGTGAGCCGGCCATTCTGTGGATGGTTTCTAGGCGGTTTACCATCTGCCTCGGCCAATGCAGCTGGTTCCCCTTATTCCTCCTCAGTTACAATATGTCGGCGATTGCTGCGCAGACACTGTATCCACATACGGGTACACCATAATTACTCTACCATGCAAACATTTGGGGTTACACTCGTCTGGTAATGAGACGTTCCCAGTGCGTAGTGCGGGGGGAGGAGGGGGGGTGGTTGGGGGGGTCGATGTATCGGGGGCCGAACGACACAATAACAACCCTGGGCTCGGCGTGGGGCGGAGGTGGGGTGACTGGACTGCTGCAGCCTGTTGTGTGTCTATGAACCACTGAGGGCTACGGCCGGGACGAAGCCTCTCCGTCGTTTCTTGGTCCGCAGCTCAATACATCTACATGAATAATCTGCAATTCACATTTAAGTGCTTGGCAGAGGGTTCATCGAACCACAATCATACTATCTCTCTACTATTCCACTCCCTAACAGCGCGCGGGAAAAACGAACACCTAAACCTCAGTACATAATTCACAACACAAATAAGTTAAAATAATTTCGTGAAGGTAGAGTACATGTTTGTGTTTGAAAATGAAGCTAAATAAACATGCACACTCCATCATAATGAAAGTTCAGCTGACGTGTATGCATTGTGAAGAAAATATCTGAATTTTGTCTAAAGATAGCATCGATCCCCATCCATAAGTATGTCCTGGGTTATTAAAAACATTTCACGTTTTCGTAGCAGTATTTTGAACACAAATAATCTGCCAATGACAGATGACTATCTGTGGCAGACGACAGTTTACATTACGTGGTTGGACATCTTTGATAATATATCTTTAGAAGCTGGTGAAAAATAGTAACAATAAACGGAGTAGTGAAGTCGAAAAACCTCATCGTGTAAGTAATTAAAAAGATTTTAAAATCTCGGTGTAATTAAATAAAGCAAGCCATCTATCTTCCTAGTGAGTCTGTGGAACAGAGAACACTTTTTCAATATTAAATACGTCCACATGTTTCAGAGTAAAAAAGAAGCTATTTCATTCATAACTGCATTAAGTGTTTATTTGCATCTAAGTTACGTGCTATCAGCTAATATTATGTAGAAGGGTACGTAGTAGTGTTAACTTTTTGTGGTTAAAACTTTAAATAATACTAATTTTAAAAGGCCAGAGAGTGGGTAACACACCAATCGCAATAGAAAATCTTACTTAACGTTTACTGCATTCAATCCAAAACTGAGGGGAAAATAACGTTGGCTACCTAGTAATATCTTTATTCTTGCAAGTCATTGGGGTTTATTTTACGTTCTGTGTAAGTTAAGTGAGTGACTTTTTGTGGTGGTGTGTTTGTTATTTAAAGGTTGGACAGAGAGTAGCAGCAGGATGTCGCCGAGCAATGTACGGGTAAATGGGTGTCAATTAGCTTGACTGGAGCAAAAACCTATAATTTTTTACAGCAGTTCCGTTGAACGTAATAAGCACTGAAATACTAAATATATTTGAGTACAGCTAAGCGAATGTAAAATTAATGAGACAGTACATTAGTACAGAAATCAAATTACACTCTTAATTGTTTTATAAAACGATAATCATCAACGGTAAGAGTCGTCAGTTATTTTAAGTTTTACATCGCTTTATTCCATCATCCGGGCGAACAGTTGCTCGAAATATCTACAACGTCACGGACACAGGTCGGTGAGGGCAGCGTCATTCTTCAGTTACTAGGCCTTCCATGGTACCAAACGAAGGGACCATGATTGCTGTGATCTATATGAACATTTTTTAGGACCACTTGCACCCTTTCATTCTTCAAGTCTTCTTCGACTGCGATGATACTGCGTAGTTATAATTAAAGCGCAGCTGCTCACGGCTGTCCAGTCAGAGCTGTAAATATCGTATGGCAGCGAAATTTGATAGACATTGTAACGCATTGGTGCGGAATCGATTTACACCGGAAAACAAATTAGTTCCAGTTGTGGCTACCATGAGCAAATCTGGCGCTGTACTCATTCACACTGTCATTTGACAAGCCATAACGTGCTATCCTGAGTGAAAGTGAAGAAGAATTAAATGATCTGCTGAACAGAATGAACAGTCTAATGAGTACACAGTATGGTTTGAGAGTAAATCGGAGAAAGACGAAGGTAATGAGAAGTAGTAGAAATGAGAACAGCGAGAAACTTAACATCAGGATTGATGGTCACGAAGTCAATGAAGTTAAGGAATTCTGCTACCTAGGCAGTAAAATAACCAATGACGGACGGAGAAAGGAACACATCAAAAGCAGACTCGCTATGGCAAGAAAGGCATTTCTGGCCAAGAGAACTCTACTAATATCAAATACCGGCCTTAATTTGAGGAAAAAATTTCTGAGGATGTACGTCTGGAGTACAGCATTGTATGGTAGTGAAACATGGACTGTGGGAAAACCCGAACAGAAGAGAATCGAAGCATTTGAGATGTGGTGCTATAGACGAATGTTGAAAATTAGGTGGACTGATTAGGTAAGGAATGAGGCGATTCTACGCAGAATCGGAGAGGAAAGGAATATGTGGAAAACACTGATAAGGAGAAGGGACAGGATGATAGGACATCTGCTAAGACATGAGGAAATGACTTCCATGGTACTAGAGGGAACTGTAGAGGGCAAAAACTATAGAGGAAAACAGAGATTGGAAAACGTCAAGCAATAATTGAGGACGTAGGTTGCAGGTGCTACTCTGAGATGAAGAGGTTAGCACAGGAAAGGAATTCGTGGCGGGCCGCATCAAACCAGTCAGTAGACTGATGACAAAAAAAAAAAAAAGTGAATGACGAGTCTACTGAGAACTGAGAAAACTGACAGCACACTTTTCGTGAAACTGTTTTATGTGAACGGCAGCAGTGCTGTATGGAGTCAACTACAGGATCTGAGGAGGGGTCCGATATTATTAACAGGTTTAAAGACGATGATTATGAAATTCGAAGACACGAGCGAGATTGGTGTGTCAGCAGAAAGAGGAGGGTAGCGTATCTCGGCGCAAATTATTCATGAGGTAGCTGTTATTGTAGTTAACCATGCAGCATGAGCTCCGGGCGGTGCTTGTGATCGTGCATTATGTACCACGATAATTATCCATCCAATGGTCAGCGATACGGTAAGTATTACAGGCTATTTTACACTGGTAATTGTACAAGATCCAGACGGTGCACCAACTGAAACCTCATGATCCGCAGCAACGTTCTAAATTTAGTTTTCGATTTCTGGCACAGAGCGAAGTTGATTCCATGTGTCAAGGCAATAGTCTTTGGAGCAACGAAGCACATCTTACATTGCAGGTTGTTGTGAATACACAAAACAGCCGGAATTGGGGTACTGTTAAATCGCATGCAGCGCGTCAGGAGCCATTGCACTTGCCGTATATGTTTCTGCAGTGATCTCTCAAACATCTTTATTCTCTCTCCATTCTTCTTAGAACAAAATACTCCCAAGGACTTGTCAAGTGTACCACGACGCCTACACGTTATCGAGCCCTTCTTACACAACATGCGATTCCCTCTTCGTAAGAAACCATTGTTTTTGTGCGAGATGGAACAACACCTCATGTCGCTCACCTCAGTGAAAGACCTGCTTAATGCAACCCAATACGAACGAGATATCTTCAGAGATTTTCCAGATGAACCTGCGAGATTATCTGATTTGAATACATGTGACTTTCGACTCTGAGAATATCTGAAAAACGCGTTTACCAGGGAAACGTTGATTTTCTACCTGATCCGAAGGCTAGTATGCACGAAAACGTTGCTCATATTCCACCGGAACTGCTGGGATTCATATTTAATGGCTAATGTTTTCTAATAGATTAATTCCGTTGCAGAAAAAGTGTGAGTTTTGTTCTTATTCCAGAATGAGATTTTCACACTGCAGCGGAGTGTGCACTGATATGAAACTTCCTGGCAAATTAAAACTGTATGCCAGACCGAGATTCGAACTCGGGACCTTTTCCTTTCGTGAGCAAGTTCTGCAATGTCCGCAGAAAAGCTTGTGTAAAGTTTTGGATGGCAGGAGACGAGATATTGCCAGTAGTACAGTTGTGAGTAGCCGGCGCGGTAGCGCAGCGTGTTCGGTCAGAGGGTTAGATCCCTCTGTAATAAAAAACTGAGTTATTCGACCTAAATGAGATTAAAAAAAGGCGTGTTCGGTCAAAGCGTAAGCTTTCCTTTCTAATAAAAGAAGTGAGTGAACGGACCATCGAACAAACTGAACGGGTACCATCGGACGTCCGCCCTGAACAAATTCAACAAATAATAGAGAACAAATTTAAAAGAAAAGTTGGTACAGCATTTGCTCGCGAAACGCAAAGGTCCCGAGTTCGAGTCTCAGTCTGGCACACAGTTTTAATCTGCCAGGAAGTTTTGTTCTTATTATTTGATTAATAAGAGTTCGAGTTCTGTCTTGTTAAAAGTGTTAATTTCAGCAGCAGCCATTGTATACACATTATTATATTAATTACAAAACTAATAATCATTAAAAGGAAAAAAGAATCATCATCAAAGAAAAGGCGTTTTACGCTGCGACGGGATCTTCTCATGAAATTCCAATCGCTAACTTTCTCCACCGAATGCAAAAATATTTTGTTAACACCGACTTATATAAGGAGGAACGATCACGAAGATAAAATAAGGGAAATCAGAGCTCGTACGGAAAGATATAGGGGTTCATTCTTCCCGCGCGCTATACGAGATTGGAATAATAGAGAATTGTGAAGGTGGTTCGATGAACCCTCTGCCAGGCACTTAAATGTGATTTGCGGAGTATCCATGTAGATGTAGAATGATGATTTCAAAATCTCGATTTCCATCACAAGCCCTCGAACGGCACAAAACTGAATGTCGCGCAACTGGAAAATTCTGGTTTGTCTTTATATGTTAACATGGTAAAACCACAATACGGAAGTTTACACACACACACACACACACACACACACACACACACACACACACACACACACACGGAGAGAGAGAGAGAGAGAGAGAGAGAGAGAGAGACGCACAGCTGTGGCAGCACAGGCCGGAAAAGAGGAAGATGTGGCGGAAGATGGTATGTGGTAGACAGAGACGTTAAGCATGACATAAATCGGATTTCGACAGAGACTCCTCAGCCACATCCTGCTGCCAGGGATCATTGTCCTGTGCCTAACCGGTTCCCAGTGTATCAATTTTGTCGCTTGCGGTTCTATGCATTTGTGCGGAATACCGGTGGAGTTTACGCGACGCCGATCTTACCCAGAGAACAACACAGGACCTTTTGAATAAGGTCAAAGAAGCAACAGAAAAGAAAAAAAAGGGCTTAGCCTTCTAAGGCTACCCTACTTTTTTCCGCTTTAGCATATCTGTTCAAAATAATATTATTTTGACAAGTATTTTTTGAAGTAGATGATTATAGCAAGAATTTCCACAACTTCATGTCTCACAACAAAATACTTTGTAGAAAATATCGGAAACACCTTATAGCGGTCTCTATTACGCGCTTCTTCACTAGACTGTAACACCGACCGGGAAACATCGTGTGTTCCTACAGCCGTCCTCACAAGGAAGCTAACGATGATGTGGGGCTGCACGAGTTTTATGACGTCATTTCCTGTTATTTCACTTTCAGGAGACATTGCCTCTCGTGAAATTCAAAATAATATCTGAGATACTTTGGCAACGTGCTACGAAAGGTTAAACCGACATCACCAGCAGAATTAGTGAGAGGTCTTGCTACGGTCGCAGGTTCGGATCCTGCCTCGGGCATGGATGTGTGTGATGTCCTTAGGTTAGTTAGGTTTAAGTAGTTCTATGTTCTAGGGAACTAATGACCACAGCAGTTGAGTCCCATAGTGCTCAGAGCCATTTGAACCATTTTTGAGAGGTCAAATTGTATTTGTCACTCTCCGTTGATGACTACACATATTTGGTGTGATTTATGTTATTACGTACACCCTGTGAATATATGCTGTTTTTAAACATCAACACACCGAGGACTTCTCGAAACGGCGTCGTTATTGGTGCTATTTGATGTGATAAAACAACGAAAAATGTCCTAATGGTGCTTAAAGAATTTTCTTATCTAGATATTTTCGTGATCAACTCGCTTGTATGAAAGTATATCATTTGAAGAGATCGGCACGAAGGCCTTGGGATTTTAACTGCTCTATGTGAATACATTTACCAGTCAGTTGTATACATCAAAAATATCATTGGTAATTACTGCGCAAACACCCCTCTCCATGACAAGAGAAGAAGAGCTAGACTAGACAAACATTTATCAAGAAAATATAAACATAAATCTCAAAACAGCATTTTCTGCCAGGGAATACAACTGTACAATAAATTACCAAAAGAGATTAAAGAAATGGCAAAAATACACTTATTTAAAAAGGCAGCTAAAAGGTACCTGTTAAACAATACATTTTATACATCGAAGGATTACTTAGATAAAACAGTAGGAGGTTGGTAAAAAATTTATGTAAATAAATAATAATAATGATAATAAAACGTCCAACATTCCACATAACACTTTCATATCATGTTTTTTTCCTTCTTTCTTCCTTTCCTAGAAAACGTACCCCCAAGCTATGCACAGCACAATACTAACACCTCTTCCTTTTTCTGGGCTCAACATCTCACTCATTATAGATTTTTTTCACTGTAGCAAATGGGAAGATGTGGTACAGGAAATGCCCCAGAAATCACCAGCGTGTGCATGTTTGCGTATGTAGTGAGTGAAGTGTTATGAAACATTGTTGTGGACTTCATTCCTGAGATTGGATTGATGCAACTCTCCATGTTATTCTATCCTGTGCAAGCTTCTTCATATCCCAGTACCTACTGCTACCTACATCCTTCTGAATCTGTTTAGTGTATTCATCTGTTGGTCTCCCTCTACGATTTTTACCCTCCACGCTGCCCTCCAATAGTAAATTGGTGATCCCTTGATACCTCAGAACATCTCCTCCCAACCTATCCCATCTACTAGTCAAGTTGTACCACAAACTCCTCTTTCCCCAATTCTGTTCAATACCTCCTCATTAGTTAGGTGATCTACCCATCTAATCTTCAGCATTCTTCTGAAGCACCACATTTCGAAATCTTCTATTCTCTTCTTGTCCAAAATTTATCGCCCATGTATCAATTCCATTACATGGCTACACTCCATACAATTACTTTTTGAAACGACTTCTTAACACTTAAATCTATACTCGATGTTAACAAATTTCTCTACAGAAACGCTTACCTTGCCATTGCCAGTCTACATTTGATATCCTCTCTACTTCGAACATCAGTTATTCTGCTCCCCAAATAGCAAACCTCCTTTACTACTTTAAGTGTCTCACACCCTAATCTAATTCCTGCAGCATCACCCGACTTAATTCGACTACATTTTATTATCCTCGTTCTGCTTTTGTTAATGTTCATCTGATATCCTCCTTTGAAGACTTCTGTCCATTCCGTTCAACTGCTCTTCCAAGTCCTTTGCTGTCCCTGACAGAATTACCGTGTCATGGGCGAACCTCAAAGTTTTTGAAACTTCCTGGCAGATTAAAACTGTGTGGCCAACCAAAGTTTTTATTTCTTCTCCATGGATTTTAATACCTACTCCGAATTTTACTTTTGTTTCCTTCGCTGCTTGCTCAATATACAGATTGAATAACATCGGGGAGAGGCTACAACCCTGTCTCACTAACTTCCCAACTACTGATTCCCTTTCATTCCCCTCGTAGGTTGCAGTAAGTACTGGGAGATGAAGAAGCTTGCATAGGACACAGTAGCGTGGAGAGCTGCGTCAAACCAGTCTCAGGACCGAAGACCACAACAACAATGCTGCGGATGATCTTTCATGTAGGTAATTATGCTTAGTACCTGCCCCTTGGACAACGACTGTCCTTTACTAAGTTTCATTGGAGCGGTATGTGTAGCCACCTGTCTGGAAGGACGATGAACTGCATGGCTCAACTCCTGTTTCATTATCGCTTTCACTTGTTGAACACGCATCGTCATCATCGTACTCTGCATGTACAACGTCCGCACAGTGTAGCGTATACGTTACCACACATTCCACTAACTCATCTTGCAGAAATGCTTATACAGGGCTATTCAAAATAAGGAACAGATTTCAAACGTTTATTGTTTCCAAACTATTAAAGGTAGAAAAACAATTCCAATGTTTCTGGGTAGAGAAAAGTTCAAATTTTTATGCATTCAATGTGAACAACATGAATTACAATACAAATATCAAAACTGTATCTAATTTCCTGCCACACAGGAAGCAGCACGTCTCTTATTACTGAATTCACAGCTTCACCAATGCGATGTCGCAGGCTTTCAAGAGCGTCAGGCAAAAGGGGGGGGGGGGGGTAGGGGAGGACAGCGGTCTTTTTCTTTATCAGACAGATGAAAGCCACAGAGTGTGAGGTCTGGAGACTTGTCAGGCCACCGGTGATAATGTTCATCTTCTGCTTCTCCTCTTTCAATCCAGCGTCTGAAATGTGTCATTTAGGTAAAGTGGACGTGCTTAGAGATTATCGGCTGTCTTCTTTCTCACTCTGCGAAGTTTCTTGGGTTCATCTCTGATGAAATGTCAACTTCGGCAACTGTTGCTGAAGATATAATGCAATTCAGAATGAGATTTTCACTCTGCAGCGGAGTGTGCGCTGATATGAAACTTCCTGGCAGATTAAAACTGTGTGTTGGACCGAGACTCGAACTCGGGACCTTTGCCTTTCGCGGGAAAGTGCTCTACCATCTGAGCTACCCCAGCACGACTCACGACCCGTCCTCACAACTTCAATTTTGCCAGTACCTCGTCTCCTACCTTCCAAACTTCACAGACGCTCTCCTGAGAAACTTGCGGAGCTAGAACTCCTGGAAGAAAGGAGAGCTTCTGTGAAGTTTGAAAGGTAGGAGACGAGGTACTGGCAGAATCGAAGTCGTGAGGACGGGTCGTAAGTCGTTCTTGGGTAGCTCAGATGGTAGAGCACTTGCACACGAAAGGCAAAGGTCCCGATTTCGAGTCTCGGTCTGGCACACGCTACCAGGAAGTTTCATATAATGCAATGTTTTCTTTGTTTATTTTGTATCAACACCTTAGCACTGTCGCCTGTCGACTAAGAAGTTCAAGTTTGACGCCCACCATCATGCTTAGTTCACCATGAGATACTTCCATTCCCGCCATTAGCAGCTTATATTGTGATTGCATGGTAGGTAATATGTGCCTTTCACGAACGCGTACTCAAGAGGTCCGTTCTAGGTATTTACTGGTACGCAATTTCATGTTTCAGATACTAGTAGGTTATTGCGTTATTAACTGCACAGTTGTGTTTCAAATAATAAGTTATATTCTCCAAATACCTTTTTCAATTTTTCGGTGGTACTTGTGATGAACATGCAGTTTAGCATAGCTCCCGTATTTACTTTCAATAACTTCCGTTTCAGTAGACACAATTTCATGGCGTTGTGTTAAGAACCATGTACAGAAAGCCTGTAAGAAAATGGCGGCAGACACTTTTTCTTCTGCGTTGGAAACGAATGTTATTGCTGTGCTTTATAGTGCAAACAAATTTAGACCATATTGTCAAAATGTACATAACTGAAACACTACAACCAGAACGTCATCAAACCAGATTATAGTTTTGGAGAGGAAAAAGTTATATGAAGCAGAAACAGAGACAATGAAGAAATCCGAGACAGAAGAAAAAGTAACCAAGGAAATTTTAGATTCACTAAACACTAATGAAGAACATAAAACCTAAGAATAAGTAAGGAAACTTAACCTGTTCTGATATGAAACAATACACGCTAAAATGTAATGCGAGCATTGAAAGAAGGGAGTCCGGTTAACCAGACAAGTTGTGAACTGCTATGCTATCAGAAAAGTTGAAACAAACTATAAAACGGATCGCGGCAATAAAAGGCACGCTGCAGAAGTAGGGGTAACACAACAGGATAAACGAGACAAATACCTTTGTAGCAGAAAATCCTCCAGTGAACAGCTGTCCATACATAGAAACCTCTGAAGATCGCTTGCACTTGGTCTAATGGTAGGAAAAAATCCGATAATGAGATAATTAAAGTAATATGACACAAACAAAAGCTAACAGAAAATTCTGAATTGCTCTTTGCTATACCTAGCATGTTACAGGAATGAACAAAGAAACTTAAATCTGCATTTTAGTGACTTCATCACCTCTCTGTAGAGATTCACATTACTGCGGATGTTTCACGAGCGTATTCAGTGATAGTCAATGCTCCATTCACACATTAAACAGTGCGGCAGACAGTATCTCGTGATACATTCGCGTCATCTGTGAAAGGATACTGGACTTCTTCCCTGTTAATCACAGCGTACTTACAAATAGTTTCCTTGTTGCGACTGTTACCGAGCAGTTCTACAGTAACTGATATGATGTCCTCTGATGAGTTTGTTGGACGTTCTGTTGACATATCTGCATGCGAATCTGACATTTTTACTCTTCGTAGTGGAAGTAGGGCAAATTTAATTCTGTATATAGATAGTTTACCTATAGGTTTTGATGAGTCATATTGCGGGCGCCAGAGCATGTGAGACAAATAGCCATGTCTTTTCATTGCCTTGACTTGGAATCTTAATTTGTTTTGCATCGTAATGGACCGTAGACCTCAGTATTTGACATAAGTATCGACTAGATAACTATATCCCTTCTTGAGAATGGAAGAACGGATAGACATACAGACAAAAAAGGCAAAACAGTATTTTGTTAAGCGATATAATTACATATTAAAAATGATTGGATTTTTTTGCTTTACTTGTACTGCGAAACCTTGCTTCTTTCCGAATTTGATGATGCTAGGTCAACGGGAAGTACCCTACAGGTTCCGAAGGATGAGTTTGCGAGTGTCAAAATATGTGACATAAACGGCCGTATGTTTTGATTACATTGACTTACAGATCTAATTTTTTTAAACTGCCAAGGGACCATGTATCTATACATTTGATGTAAATTTCAACTTGATTGCTCTATCTGCTTCTGAGAAAAACAGACGGAGAAGAGACGGATAACGATGTGGTTCTATGAGGTTTCAATTATTCCCGATTGATAATCCCACTGTACTATCAAAATATTACAGTTGAAACCGCAACCAGAACAACAGTAAATATTTCAGCAGCAAGAAGATCGTTTTAATACGTGATTGGACTAACAAATCTGGTTTTCTTTCTGTCGTGAATAAAACATGAAATATTCCACGAAGTGTGAAATTTGATGTCACTAAGAACCCAACATACATGTCTTCAGGAGAAATTTGAGATTTCCCTAGCAATATCTCAATATTAAAAGCTACATCGTTCCAGCCAGACTGCGATTTTACCATGATTTGAAGAAATCAGTACAGTCTGGTGGAATCAGTAGAGTCTTACCACTCGTGGTTTGATACGCGAATGTCATTTTACGTTTCCAGAATCTAATGTCTATGATCCTAAAATAAATAATTCAGATATCGGTCCACTTTAATCCGTATCACGAAGACCGGTGTAAGGTACTGAACTACAGTTGAGAAAATCATATGTCTTACACAGACATTGAGTACATAATACGCAAGTGTGTGCTACCCACACCAACTGGGACTGACAGGGGATGTTTACAGTATACAAAAGAGGCAGCACAAATGGTAACAGGTTTGTTTGACCCACTGAATAGAGTCTCACGGATGATGAACAACATGAAATGACAGAAGATTCATAATGGACGCAAAACCCTACTTACAAAGATTCAAGAGTCAGTATTAAAAGAAAAATCTAGAAAAATACTAAAATCTTCTACATATAACTCCAGTGTGCGAACCTAAGAAAATATTAGGCTAATCACGTCACTCACAGAGATAATTAGGCAATTATTATTGCCCCGCACTTTGTGTGAATTTAAAGGGAAGTTTCCGTAATTCATAGGAAGATGGGAAGTACTCTCTTTCATGCAATTCAGAGTGATGTTCAGGTCACAGATATAGATGTAGATATAGAGATGTGTTGTTCAGTTACCTCTCAAATTTTTGTTATAATTATCTATAAAAGTGACTTACCTGTATGTTTGCTGTTGGTGTTTTTGTCGCATTGATTATGTAACTTACAGAATGGGACAGGTATACAAAAATAAAGAAACTGACTCAGGTATAAGGGTGTGAAAATTGTAGTAAAAGTGTAGAAGTATATAATTAACACACTATTTTTACGATTTCTTTGTATTATGTAGGTGCATTACACAAGATGGCGCTAACTCGGCAAAATACCGTGTGATCAAAAAGTCAGTATAACTTTGAATACTGAATAAATCACGGAATAATGTAGATAGAGTGGTACAAATTGACACACATGCTTGGAATGACATGGGGTTTTATTAGAACCAAAAAAATACAAAAGTACAAAAAATATCCGACAAGTCGCGCTTCATCTGTACAACATAGCAATAATTAGCATAACAAAGTGGGGCAAAGAATAGATGATGTTCTTTACAGGAAATGCTCAATACGTCCACCATCATTCCTCAACAATAGCTGTAGTCGAGGAATAATGTTGTGAACAGCACTGCAAAGCATGTCCGCAGTGATGGTGAGGCATTGGCGTCGGATGTTGTCTTTCAGCATCCCTAGAGATGTCGGTCGATCACGATACACTTGCGACTTCAGGTAACCCCAAAGCCAGTAATCACACAGACAGAGGTCTGGGGACCTGGGAGGCCAAGCATGACGAAAGTGGCGGCTGAGCACACGATCATCACCAAACGACGCGCGCAAGAGATCTTTCACGCCTCTAGCAATATGAGGTGGAGCACCATCCTGCGTTTTGGTTCTAATGAAACCCGATGTCATTCCAAGCATGTGTGTCAATTTTTACCTCTCTATCTAAATTATTCCGTGAAGTTTTCAAATTTATACTGACGTTTTGATCATCCGGTATTTGTGCCTGTCTCTACAAGGCAAACCCGAAGAGATTTTCAATAACTTATATCTTATTGTATGTTATTAGATATTGTCTGCTTACCGACATATGGAAGAGGCAGTGTTGAAAAAACATGCAATCAAATAAGAATAGTTAGACCTCACTCAATAAATCAGATTTGTATCAGTACCAGTGATTACCAGAACTTAACTAACATAGATTACTTTTTCATACAGAACTGCACGGTTAACCTAAAACAGAGATCATTATGTAAAGATGTCGAGCTGGGCTGCAAGCCAACTGGTGTACAGCAGGTACCGTTAGCTGGCTGGGAGATCTCCTGGATGGACTCGGCAGCAGCTGTGGTGGTCAGTTCCACCTTTGCTTTAAAGAACCACCCCTTGGTGCTGCTCGCCAGGAGTTAATGAAGATACGATCTCCCACAGAGCAGGCCCATCTGCAGAATCTCTTTTAACAATATGCATGAGGAAAGAGGTGATGTACCACTTTTGGCAGGGCTCAGAAGAATTCTATTTTAAACAGAACGTAGGAAGCAGAGCTTTTTCGAAGTATACATAGCTCCATACATAATTTCTTACAAAGCGGAGTAAAAAGCCAGGAGTTACACAACTTTCAGGGCGTAGGAAGCCGCCGAGCTGAGACACAGTAAGAACCAGTAGTTAAACACAATATAAGAACAGCCAGGACCGGAAAACATACGTAGTTTAGAACTTACAAAGAGAAACTCTACTATTTTACCGAGGTCCCATGTCATCGGCCATAGACAGAGACAGAAACACAGTTTTTCAGCACCAAATGTTAGCCAGCATATTATTAGTTAAGTGCCTGAAATATAAGTGAAGGACGAGGACCAAGTTTTTTTAAAGCTTCTTTTTACTGTTTGGAATTTTCGGCGATCAGAATACCCGTATCCAATCGAAATTATGTGACGGACGAGAAACGTGAGTACATGACTCTTCCTTTTAGAAAGCAGGTGGTACTAAATCACTTTCCGCCAGTCTTCTTCTTCGCCACAATCCATCTCCACCACACTTCTTCTTCACACATAATCAGCCGAGCGTCTCTGCAGCCAGGCGTCTCTGTGAACGAATGAGTGAGAGTTATAGAAATTTTCCGGCTGATGTGAACTTATTGTTGCATGTTCTTGGAATGACATCAATGACTGATTTTGCAGCCACTTCAGCCTTCAGCTGCAGATTATCATTATGAGGCCCAGCTGCGACTGTGAGACGAACCATCTGGAGAAACAACTCATTTTAGAGAGTTTCAATGATTTTAAGCTTCATACTGAAGACTTGCTTGGAGATTTTACAATTTTAACTCCGGCCACAAATGCAAAAGTACCAACTTCTCTAATGCTGCTTGCCTTTTAATACTAACGATTCGTCAATCATGGTACGAATATGCGAATATAAATATATTATATTGATATGAATTAATTAGAATCAGGCGCCAAATCCCTTAACCAAACTAGTCAAGGTGATAGTTTCGATTTGTCAATGTATGTCTGATGACATGCCAAGTATTTTAATGTAACAAATTGAGTTAACTATGACTTTTGTTTGCTTTCTAAGATAAGAACCTAGTTGTTGATTATTTTGGAGGGTAACGATGAATTATCTCAGATCAGCAAGGCCACTCTGCACAACACCACTCAACACAATAGCCCGTATAATTAAAGCAATCGAAAGTTTTGGTATTACCTCGAGAAAATCAAACTGCGGTAAAACGTCCTTCCATGTGAACTTTTTTTCCAATGTTGCATGCTTCGGTAGAGGCCTCGATTGCATAAGTCATCATTCTGATTCATCGGAAACGTCCCGTATAGAAAATTATCTCGCTATTACTCTGCAAATGTCTGCAGTTTGAGCTGGGAAGTCATCGTGCATCAAAAATCAACCCCTTGACAGCTTCTCATGTGACGCTACGTTCCGACAACTTCTTGAATCTTCGTCAGAAGATTTCGGTAGTATGCTCCTGTGAGGGATGGTCCTTTACGAGCAAGGCAGTCGTTTTCGGCAGTGGCGAATCCACAAGTTTTCGCAGCTTGGTTTTCTCCTTTGTCATAGCGATACATCCAGTCCTCGTCCACGGTGATCAGGTGGCAAATGAAATTATCTGACTTGGCCTGAAACAAGTGAAAAATTTCCACTGCAGCCTACTGTAGGTCTGGCGAACGTTTCGCGTAGGTGTGAGCAGTCTCGGAAACCAGCGGGCATCGACGTTTCTCCTGTTCACAATGTAGGGCCAAATTATGGAAATCATCCGTGACTGATTCTCCCTTATTTATATCACCTCCATTTTGATGTGCCTGGTGTTCGAGCACCAGAGCCGCCATTTCTCTTGTGATTACCGCTCCTTTACAGAGAGATGGTCTGCCATTTCGTTCTTCGCCACAGACTGGTCTGACCACAGTGGAAGCCTAAGGGCCACCTAATCACTATGCCACATGGCGGTGCAGTGCTGCAACGCAAATGCAGAAAACAAATTACTGCACGGTATTCCACTTCATCAAAGAGCTGAGCCGTTTAGCTAGGCTGCTGTAGTGGCTTGCTGTGGTACCGTGGCGTGTGGTTTTCGGTACACACGAGGACTGCACACAGGTAATTGCAAACAAACAAAAACTGACTAAGCCACTTTATTTTGACACAGTCTTGGTTAAGAGAGTATGTCCCTCTTAACTTTTTTGTGTGTTGCACTGTTTTCGTTAATAGTGTGTTAAACGTTGTCCAGGTTCATCATAATCTTTATTTCAAGAACAATTATAAAGATTATACTAGTGAAGCTTTTTATACGTATAGGACATCAGTGGAAGATTGGCAAAATCCAAATTCACTAGTTTATCTGTACGTATGCGAAATCGCCAGTGGTACAAATAAACACCTTTGTGGAAATAAACGAAACGTATAGTCGCTTGAATAATGACTAAGCATCATTTTCGATTTCAAAATCTTGCACAGTAATTGTGCTCGCTTCTTATTACTCTCATTATTTTTATTATGTTGCATTACCGTGCTTTGAGACGCCAGATGGGTGGAAATGGAAACCGCTATTAATCTCATCACTTACCTTACTACTACCTTCTTCAATTGTTAATGTGGAAGCCTCTCCGTGTCCCAGATGTGTTTGTTGTATGTGCTTACCTGAAAAAAATACCGAAGGAAGCACTATGTTAATAATGGGAAAAGAGCATGCAATAGCTGATTCGTACTTCCTAGAGCCAAAAAGTACCTGCTTGTTCGTAACAGATTTATAAAAATTCAATTTAGTCTTACAAATCATATTTCATTGTTGTGAATAGTTAATTTATACAGGTACTGAAAACCTTAGGACACTTTCTTACTGATGACTGTTGAGTTCCAGGCCGAAGTACCTGATTGCAAATTGTGTAAACGCATTATAATCACATATCAATAACTGCATTCACTTGTCGAATGACATACGAATATACATTCACTGAGAAAATCGCAACACGAAAAAATGATCAAAATAGAATAATGAAATTACGGAAATACATTTGTGTAGGTAACATATTTAAGTGATTAACATTACAAAATCACAAGTTAGCGTGATACACCACCCAAAATCTGAAATTCTGGCACATTAATGAACGATGTATCCGCCGCAATGATGAATGCAAGCATGCAAACGTATATGCACTGTGCGGTACAGGTGCCGGATGTCAGTTTGAGGATGGAGTTCCATGTCTGTTGGCAAATTGTCAGTCAATAAAGAAACCGTTAATACTGTTTGTGGATAATGCTGCAGATGTCGTCCGCCGATATCCCACATGTGCACTATTGCAGGCAGATCTGGTAATAGAGCAGGCCAAGGAACAAAAAAATGTTCAAATGTGTGTGTAATCTTACGGGACTTAACTGCTAAGGTCATCAGTCCCTAAGCATACACACTACGTAACCTAAATTATCCTAAGCACAAACACACAAACCCATGCCCGAGGGAGGACTCGAACCTCCGTCGGAACCAGCCGCACAGTCCATGACTGCAGCGCCCAGACCGCTCAGCTAATCCCGCACGGCTCCAAGGAACATGTCGACACTCTGCAAAGCATATTAGCTTACAACAGCCGTACGTGGGTGAGCGTTATTCTGTCGAAAACATCCTCCAATTGCTAGTCACGAATGACAACACAACAGGAAGAATCACCAGACAGACGTACAAACTTGCAGTCAGAGTGTGTGTGATAATCACGAGAGTACTCCTACTGTCATAGAAATCGCACCCCAGACCGTAACTCCAGTTGTAGGTCCACTGAGTCAAAATGGTCAAAATGGTTCAAATGGCTCTGAGCACTATGGGACTTAACATCTGAGGTCATCAGTCCCCTAGAACTTAGAACTACTTAAACCTAACTAACCTACGGACATCACACACATCCATGCCCGAGGCAGGATTCATACCTGCGACCGCAGAGGTCGCACGGTTCCAGAGTGAAGGGCCTAGAACCGATCGGCCACTCCGGCCGGCGACAGGTAGGTTACAGACACTAACCAACAAACGGCTATCCTTGGCTCCGCTACAGAACAAGCTTTCATCAGAACGCTGGTGAAAAAAACATCTCACATAAAAAAAAATCTCGGGGATACATTTGTCCAGGTAAAGTAGTTAAACGATTAACGTTGCAAGATTAAAGGTCAATGTTTGCGCGTGATAAGCCACTGCAGAGGTGAATTGATGGTGCATTAATAACTGCCGGTACATTAATAACCGGTGAAAAACCATAATGTTGAATGCAAGAATGCAAACGTGCAAGCACTGTGTTGTACAGGTGCCACACGTCAGATTTCTGGATGGAGTTCCATGTCTATTGCACTTCGTCAGTCAGTACAGTGACGGTTAATGCTGTTCGTTGATGACACTGGAGTTTTCCGATGATGTCCCATATGTGCTCGATTGCGGAGGGATCTGGTGATCCACCAGGTCAAGACTGCTTGTCGACACACTGTCGAACGTGGTGGGTTACAAGAGCGGTGACATCCTGCTGGAAAAACACCCATGGAATTCTGTTCAGGAATGGCAGCACAGCATGTCGAGTCATCAGACTGAGGTGCAATGAACCCAGGTTGCCTGGGACAACCAAGAGGGTGCACCCGAAATCCCACCCCAGATCACAACGCCAGATGTAAGTTGGGAGTTTCTAGCACGCAAACAGGTTAGTTGCAGTCCCTCAATTGGTCTCTTTCTAAGCAACACACTGCACACAAAACACCTCCACTCTGCCCTCTAGTGAGTTCTCGCTTTACACCACTGAAATCGCCAATGGTTTCAGTTGAAAGTACGCTACAGGGCGTCTGGGTTAGAGTAGTCCTCGAAGTGACCGATTTCTAACAGTTCGTTGTGTCATTGTGATGCGAACTGCTTCTGAAATCGCTGCTGCAAACGCACTACGATGCTACGGAGCCACACGCCGAACACGATGGTCTTACCTCTCGTTAGTGGCAGTGGCCGTCCGGAGCCCGGCCTTTCTGCAGCCGTATATTCTTGTGAGCCCTCTGTCAGCAATTACGTACAGTGGGTGGACTTACGTCAAGTCTTTCTTCAATATCGTGGATGCAACATCCAGCTTCTCGAAGCTCTCTTACGTGACCTCGCTTAAATTCAGTGTGGTATTGATAATGACTCCTTTAACGCCTGAAAGGCACCGTTGACTAACATCAACTGACCGCATCCAACCTTAAAGATAATTAAAGCTCACGACCGGCACAGCTAGTATGTAAAGGAAACCTGATTTGCGGCATCACAGGAACGTTACTAGCGCCACTCTTGTACCAATGGCGTGAAATCTGAATAAACATCATCTTTCAGGTAGATCAAAACTGTGTGCCGGACAGAGACTCGAACTCGGGACTTTTGCATTTCGCGGGAAAGTGCTCTACCGACTGAGCTACCCAAGCACGGCTCACGCCCCGTCCTCACAGCTGTAATTCCGCCAGTATCTAGTCTCCTAACTTCCAAACTTCGCAGAAACACACTCCGCTGTAGAGCGAAAATTTCATTCTAGAAACATCCCCAAGGCTGTGGCTAAGCCATGTCTCTGCAATATCCTTTCTTCCAGGAGTGCTAGTTCTGCAAGGTTCCCAGGAGAGCTTCTGTGAAGTTTGGAAGGTAGGAAACGAGGTACTGGCGGAATTAAAGCTGTAAGGACAGTGCGTGAGTCGTGCTTGGGTAGTTCAGTCGGTAGAGCACTTGCCCGTGAAAGGCAAAAGTCCCGAGTTCGAGCCTCGGTCTGTCACACAGTTTTTATCTGCCAGAAAGTTTCATAGCGCACACTCCGCTGTATAGTGAAAATTTCATTCTAGAATCATCTTTCAGATGTAGAACCACACCTACCGACTTCCGTATGTGTCGAACAAACTCCTTTTAGGTGTCGTAATTTTTTTCCGACAGTGTAGATGAGAGATAGACAGGCGATTCATTGAAGTAGGTGAAAATAAAACTATGGAGGCAGCATGCAACAAAATTCGTATGGGCACGAAATGGACTACATACTGGCACACAAAAGATTATCATTTAAGCGCAAACACACAAAATAAGTAACAGTAATATTACCTACAATGTGTACATAAGAAATGATTTTGTAGCAAGTTTCTCATTACGAAATCAATACAAATGTAGATTGTCTGTGTAAGAAGGAGAAATGCTTAGAACATTTGTCAAAATACGACAGTGGCAGAATCGTAGAATATCGACACTACGGTTTATCGTTCTGAGGCACTGCTGGTCGCGCATACCGGGACTGTCCTGAGAATATAAAGTCGATGACTTCATGAGGGCCATGCTCAGCACTTAGGCAGAACGGCTAGCGCCCGTAAGGACATCAAGATTCCAGGATCGTACAGTCACCTCACATATCTCGAATCGGAATAAGGCCTTCTTTTCAGTAAGACAAATATCAACATAGATAGAGCAATACGTCTGAGGCAACAAAAAATGTCAGCACGGCTTCAGTAATGTTGGAAAAGAAAAACAAGAAATGTACTCGCAACGGCGAATACCATTAACTTCAGGTGTACTACTTATGGCCAACAGAAGAAAATGTGTGCCGGACTGGGACTCATGCCCAGATTTCCTGCTTTACAAGAGCAGTCGCTTTAACCACTTTGGCTGTCTGTGTTCGATTCCAGGTCCAACAAACACCACCGGATGTCACTCTGTGTCTTCATCCAGCACTGCCGCGCGGGACGGCCGCGCGCCTCAGGCGCCTTGCCACGGTTGCGCGGCTCCTCCCATCGGAGGTTCGAGGGTTCCCTCGGGTATTGATGCGTGTTGTCCTTAGCGTAAGATAGTTTAAGTTAGATTAAGTAGTGTGTAAGTCTAGGGACCTGTGACCTCAGCAGTTTGGTCCCACAGGAACAAATTTCCAAAAATTTCCATCCTGCAGTCACACAGTCACTGTTATTCCCGCTCGGGATGAGACGTACTTGTTATTACCGCGATCTTTGCATAGGCATGTAAATACTGTTTTGCAGTATCTGTTTAACCGTCTACTACGCGATGTCCTTCAGACATGCATGCACGCTATGATATAGGACAATAGAAGTACCCAGAATTTCGAATACAATGGGTTTCCAGTTGTACAGTTTATTCGAGACCAATGAAAATTTGTGCCGGTCCGGTACTCGAACGCGGATTCCCCGCTTTACGCGAGCGGTCGTCTTAACATCTTCGGCTATCTGAGCAAGCTCCAAGGACCAACACAGTACTTGCATATGTCACTTTGTCTCCACGTTCTGCACTCTCAAAATCGCTGTGCTTCCCGCACAGGAAGAGACTTACAAGGGGAGGCCACAACGGCTGGGACGCCGATTCACTGCAAACTTCGTACACTCGTAGTACTCCATGAGGACAACAAAATGTGTAAGCAGTAGCCCGTACTTCTCAAGCGTTACTGAGAAAATCGCGGGATAATTCTGGTCGTCATATATATACGTGTGCGTGGCTACTTTCACCAGGAAGCAGCGGCAGCTGAGTGGTTAGCTTTCAAGGCCCGTAAACGCTGGATCGAGTCCTGTTCGTCTGTTTTTTTTATTTTTAATTTTCAAGACAGTCATTTCCTTTACTGTTTATATTACAGTTTATATAATGGGGAAAATACGTGTAATCAGATGATCTTTCATTCAATTTACAATGTTACTTGGCAGTCTACTAATTTTTATTATCACAAGTAACTATCGACTAGTAAGCGACCAAACGCAGAAAGTGATACTGAAAATATATGCTTGTCCGTGATTTGAGAAATCCTTTATACCTGGAAGGAGCCCAAAACCACTTGTTACGTTTTGACCTGCACAAACGTCTTTCGAAAGATGTACAATTAATCGTCGCTTTCGACATTACGAGTACAAGTTGCAGGATTGTATTTTTCGTAAAAACATGGAAAACATAAAGTTAAACAGCACCAGTCGCGTTGAATAAATGCTATGTTTCCGCACACGCAAGGTCTTTTGACGTTTTAAGTGAAAAAACAAACTTCGTTAACAGTTACAAAAACCTCTCTTTCAGACGATAATTTGGAAGCAAACCATGCAGTACTTCCTTAAAAATTGGCGCTGATAATTGGTTATGCAGTATCAAGTGTATTTTAATAGCGTATTCCGAGAAGCAATTTCTTGTTCTCTTCTGACTAAATACGAACAGTTTTGACGACACGGACAAGCATACATTTTCAGTATCACTTCATGCGTTTGATCGTTTACCAGTCGATAGTTATGAATATTATGTTATTTGTGACAAAAATTAGTTAAGTGCCAAATAACATTGCAAATTTAATAAAAGTTCATCCGATTACTCGTATTTTTTGCCTTATATCAATTGTAATATAAATAGTAAAGAAAATGACTGTGTTGCAAATAAAAAACTGACGAACGGAACTCGATCCAACGGCTTGAACGCGAACCACTTTCTTTTTAAGTTTTATTCTATATTTCTCGTTGAATTTGTTCAGGGCAGACGTCCGATAACATCCGCTAAGTTTGTTCGTTGATCCGTTCGCTCAGTTTTCTTTATTAAGAAGGGTAGCTATCGCTCTGACCAACACACTGAGCTATCGTGCCGGCACCAGTAGGCTGCAGCCGCTTCATGGTAAAAATGGCCACGCACAGATATATATTTGACGACCGAAATTATCTTGAGGTTTTCTCAGTAACGCTTGAGAAGTACGCGCTACTGCTTAAACATTTCGTTCTCCTCATGGAGTACTACGAGTGTATGAAGATTACAGTAAATCCGCGTTCCGAACGTTGTGGCCTCCCCTTGTTAGTTATTAATGCCGCCGTCTTTACCTGAGCATGTAAATACTATTTGACTATATGCACTGTGTGTTTAACGATCTGCTATTCAATATCCCGCTGACAGTGAAAGTGAACACATAAACCCATACACATATAATCAGTTTACAAAATCTGCAACAGCAACGTACATAGAAAACACTGCACACAAATTCAAAAACGTAGAAGAAGATATTAAAATACTCAACCACTTTCTAAGAATCACAAGTAATGGCTTTAATGTAGAGGCTGGAAATTTTTGTACACCACTGAAAGCAAGAATAAAATATTCCCAGTGACAAACTAGTTAATAAATCAGTTAATTTTTTCAAATGTTTCTCCTACATAACTCTAGTAAATTCCAATGAATATGTTGATTACACTATAGGCTCTACTCAACATCTAAAATAAAAATGGGAACCTAATCGTTAATGCAATAGTTAATAATCATAAAATAAATTTTGTGATTAATAACTGTATGTGTATAATGAATCCACAGAAAATTTAATACTTTTGTCTACACACAAACTCTTCGTGAAACCATCTCTATATCATGTTTCCATACCGAAAACAAACAGTGCAAGTGGTAATTTGTGTGTGTATGTATGATATTATATGTAACGGAAACTTGTAAGTAGGAAAAACACTGTCTCTAACTTCAACTATCGAAGATTCAGTCGTCCGATTTTCCGATTCTAGTATAATCTCAAATAGACAACGACAGTACAAGAGAGACAGAAAATCACACACGCTGAAATCACAAAAAATATTCATGCAAACAAATGCACCTGAGAATAAGAATAAATTCTCGAAAAGCGTTGTGCCAAGCATAGAAATATAAGTAAGTTATTTAAATTATAAACCACTGTTCCCCTTGCTCTCATATTTGTTCATTTCTTCTCAATTTATCGCCGACCATTAATCTGCTCCACTGCTTTATAGAGGCCATATTTTAAAAGTTTGTGAAAAACTGGGCTAAAATATAATGTAACATCCAGTACTGTAATGTGATTTGTCAGAATGGTATGTAATCGACTCGCTGTGTATGATTTCCTAGAATTGTTGGTTTTGATATAATACTCTGGCTAACATCAGATAATTGCGGTCACGTTCGTTTCGTACTCTGTCCTGCAAATACCTTGTGTTACGCTCTGTTATTTCTTATTACTGTTGATTACTTATGTTCGTTGCCCATCCGTGTGCCTTCTCAGAGCCAGTTTCAAGAAAACCACTTTCCGGTCTCTACCTCAATTGGAGTTTCTGCGAAATAACGACAGCATGCGATAGGCTACTCTGCGTTTCTGCGTAAAAAGACGCCGGCGAGCTATCAGAAGTGGTGGCTGAGCACGGAGAAGCAACTGGTACTGGAGTGAGGTTCCTTATACTGTATAGCGAGGTGAGGCCTCACTCGTCTCCTGCCCTGTGCCCTTGAGTTCTCCACACGAAGTCGCCGTGTTGCTTGCTGGCACCTCTACATGACTCTACGCAGCTCCTCACTAAGTGGAAACCACATGACAACTTTTCACACGTTTCGATATGCTGCCTATAGCTTGCGACGTGTACCGCAAGAGATTGTATTTAAATAACACGAAAAACAAGAAAGTCAGTTCCCTATTGTCAGTAGGAGACTGCTACGTAGGCAGCGCCCAAAGAAGTTTCTGGCTCTGAGAACGTACCTCGAAACGCTTAGACTACAGGAGCTATTCCACTAAAGAAGAACATAAAGGTAACTGATGAAATTTTTTTGTATAATCCCATTAATGTACACTCAGGTTCAGAAAAAACGGAACACCTTGAACGATTGGAGATGGGATGTTCTTATTCACACGACTTACACATTAGTATGTTTTGCAGAAATGATCACCTTTTGAACTATGTCGGCCAGCGGGTTCAAGGTCAACACCGATATCGCGGGCAACACCACTCGCTGGTAAAATGTGACTGCGGCTCTCGTTGTTGCTATAAACCGAGGGTAATAGATAAGTGTGACTTGAACACTTCAAACAGTGAGTTTGAAAGAGGGAACATTATTGGCATGACAGTATGTAATGCATCTATCCGGGAAATAGCTGGTCGTGTGGGACGAACGGGTGTGTGCAGAATGGTTTCCAGAGTGCTGTACAAAACCACTACCTGGGTCGGATCGCGGGACCCAGACAACCTCCAACAAGATCGTCACCTCAACGGTTGGCATCACATGACAGATCTGCGTCCTTCTCGGCTCTGCAGCAACAGTGGAACGCTTCGTGCACTGCCACGGGTGTCAAGCCGCAGCCGTTTAGTAGGGTACGGGTTATGTGCACGTCGTCCACTCAGCGCATACCTGTGACGAATGTGCAGAAACATGTTAGACGGCAATGGTGTACGGAACGACGCCACTGGAAGCATGAGTGGCATCACATAGTGTTTCCGGACGAATCCAGGTTCTATTTGATAGCAGTTGGTGCGTGTCAAAGCCAATGTAATCAGTGTGGCCTACGTGAATGATATCCTGAGTCCTGTAGCCATACGCTTTCTGCGTAACACCCCAAACACCTTTTTCAGCAAGACCATGCACGACTACTTGTTGCTGCATGGACACGTGCCTTCTTGGTGTCACAGGATGTCACGCTTTTGGACTGGTCCGCCATATCATCAGAGATGTTGCCATTCGAAAATGTGTGGAATACGGTGAAACAATAGGTGCAGAGATGTGACCCAATGCCAACCACCGCAGATGAACTTTGGAACCAGGTGAATGCAGTATGGATTGCTACAGCACAGGACGCGTCGATGCGATCAAGCTTGGAGCAAGTTATCAGGGACTATGGTGGACGCTGTGCATACTCGTCAACACGAGACATGCTGCAACAAGGTGACTGAAATGCTGATCATTTCTATAAAACATACTAATGTACACGTCCTATTTCTAGTCGTTCAAGGTGTTCTGTTTTTTATTTCTGAACAGGAATGTACATGTAGATTTTGTCATTAGTAAGTGAATTTAATTTTTCATCAAAACTTTAGAGACGTTTTGACATAGGAGTATATTAAAACTCAGTTGCAGCCTAAACCACTAACTAGTATGAAGTACCCATACTAGAACTCATAAAGAAGAAGGCCCTGCTGACGGCAATTCTACTCAGCTCTTAATTAAAATGTAGTTTGTTGTTAGAAGGAATACATTGATTCTGGTACGTCACAATTATTTAAGTGTACAAAGTACCCTTGCAACTGACAGTATTCCCTAAAAAATCTTATCGGAATAGATAAATTATGTGTAGTTCTATTATGTATTTTAATTACCTCGTACGCAAAGAAACGGGTAAACAACGGGTACTGTTGAAATGCCAACCACAAACAGTTTGTATAACAATTTATTACTTTAGAAATGGCTTGAATATACATAAATTATTCACATTACTGTTTCGCCGATTTAATTAGCTGGTTGGAACAACTACGAAAATAACACGAAACATATAGAGAAACTGCACAAAAACCAGAAAAAAACACGTGGAAGTTTGGCGCTAACGATGGTACCTAGCAGTAATGTATCCAAACCAGCTCCTGCAGCTAAAATCGCAGCACTGAGAGATGTGGTGCACTGATTAGCGCACTGGACTCGCGTTTAGCAAGACGACGGTTCAAAACTGCTTCCTGTTATCCTGATTTAGGTTTTCCATGATTTGCCCAAACTGATCCAGGCAAATTGCCGAATGTTTCCTTTGAAAGGGCATTGCCGATTCACATCCCCACCCTCGACACCATCCAAGCTTTTGCTCCCTCTCTACTGACGTCAACGGGGAGTTAAACCCAATCTTCATTCCTTCCTTCCTAAAATAGCTGTACGTAAACAGTGCAACAAAATACTTTGTTTATAAAGTTAATAACAAAAGAAGAGGGAAAGGTAGTGTACAAAAACTAAGGACCTTAATAAACCCCATCAAAGAGAAAATTAGAACAAGGAAAATCAAGCAAACCAATTATGTAGCTGCTACAAAATGAGACACGGAAAAGATAATGAACAACGACATTGGGCAAGAGATACTGATTTGTGAACAGCCTAATAAAAAGAGACGTTTAATGATACGGTATGAAATTCCAGAGGGCACAGATGCAAAAACATTGAAAGACACAACACTCGCCGGCCGATGTGGCCGTGCGGTTCTAGGCGCTTCAGTCTGGAACCGCGCTGCTGCTACGGTCGCAGGTTCGAATCCTGACTCGGGCATGGATGTGTGTGATGTTCTTAGTTAGGTTTAAGTATCTCTAAGTCTAGGGGACTAATGACCTCAGATATTCAGTCCCATAGCGCTGAGAGCCATTTTGAACACAACACTCATGGAGAACCTTGAAGATTGACTGAGTAAGAATAGCGTTGAAAGCGGAAGTGCAGTTCCATTCAGGACAGGACAAATGGGAAGACAAGTGGTCGATCAAGTAATTGAAGTAAGCTTTGACGTTAGATCTCACATGGACAAAAAGTATATGTTGGGTTACGATCGCTTTCAGAGAAACACACAGTCCAGTACTGGCGCGGTTCGTTCAATGCCAAGACTTTGGTTGTTGTGTTAAACAGATAGTAATATGTGGACGTTGTGGGGAAGAAAGCCACATCAGAGCCGGTTGCAATAAAATCACAGAAGCGGCAGTGTGTGTTTGCCATGTATATATAGGGATAAAAAGTTTATAGGGAGCAGAGATGAATGCCACACGTATCAAATCCTTCTAACAAGGCAGATTTTAAGAACGTCTCATAACACTAGAAAGCAATGAGCACTCTAGAGTCTCAGTGTAGTGCTGTCTGTGTAAGACACATAATTCACCATCGAGGAGGCAGGTGGACGCCGAAAGATCGAGTAAATTCTGGCAAAAAGTGAGCAGTAAATAACATAGAAAAAAAGCATGCGACACAAACCAGAGCTTCATGCACCTACGAAAAACAGGAAAGAAGTTTTTGGCAAAAAATTCAGAACTCAGAGAAGCAAGATCAGAGGTGAATGAATATGATACAGGCGTTCAGGGTTTGGTGACACAAACAGCCCTGTTTCGGATATTTTAATTTGGCGTGCAGGTGTTCGGGCGTGAAAACTCTTTCGTGTCTATCAACAAAGCTTTTAATGGCACATCTTTCTTGTTGAGGATGATGATCGGAAATCTTACGCATATATCTATGAGTATGAGAGACCTTACGAAATAGTTTATTTTTCACCTGTCATCAGTCTGTCTCATGACTAAAATATCCAAGAAGCATAAGCCCTATTGCGTTGTCTTCATCCATCCAATGGTAAACTGGATCATTGGTTTTATACCATTCACATACCAAAAGAAGTCCTCTAAAGCTTCTTTATCAAATTAGAAAACCACGGATGTAAACCGATACCATCGCCAGAATTCGTTATTTGCATTTTGTAGAGCAGATTGTTCGAATTTTTCCATATAAAAATCAGCTATCGCAAGACCTATTGGGTTACCCGTTGTGAAATCATCATCTTGCTCCTTTTTAATCGTCCGACTGGAACCTACTGCAAGTAAAGTGGCTTCGTCACCAACTGTGACATACGATCGTGGAAGCCTTTCTTGTATGTACAAAACCGCCTGTACACCACATACACCGCATCCAGGCTTAAAGGCACACAATCATTGTCGTTCATCTACCAGGAGGTATCGAACCAGGGGCGGCACATCTACCTGTCTCGCAAGCGCTGCTTTAGCGCGCACTGCTATCCCGGAGGTTTTCCTAGATATGTCAATTATTCGCAGTAACTACTGGAAAGCGTGCTGCCCGTCTTCAGGAACCATACATTAACCGACCCTTTCCAAAAGTACGTTTCGGCACTTGCGCTATGACTTTCTGCGTCGTTGAGGTAAGTAAAACATCCCACTGCAGCAAGATCCATGCTCCATCTACATCTACATCTACATCCATACTCCGCAAGCCACCTGACGATGTGTGGCGGAAGATACCCTGAGTACCTTTATCGGTTCTCCCTTCTATTCCAGTCTCGTATTGTTCATTGAAAGAAGGATTGTCGGTACGCTTCTGTGTGGGCTCTGATCTCTCTGATTTTATCCTCATGGTCTCTTCGCGAGATATACGTAGGAGGGAGCAATATACTGCTTGACTCTTCGGTGAAGGTATGTTCTCGAAACTTTAACAAAAGCCCGTACCGGGCTACTGAGCGTCTCTCCTGCAGAGTCTTCCACTGGAGTTTATCTACCATCTCCGTAACGCTTTCGCGATTAGTAAATGATCCTGTAACGAAGCGCGCTGCTCTCAGTTGGATCTTCTCTATCTCTTCTATCAACCCTATCTGGTAGGGATCCCACACTGTTGAGCAGTATTCAAGCAGTGGACGAACAAGCGTACTGTGACCTACTTCCTTTGTTTTCGGATTTGCATTTCCTTAGGATTCTTCCATTGAATCTCAGTCTGGCATCTGCTTTACCGACGATCAAGTTTATATGATTATTCCATTTTAAATCACTCCTAATGCAAACTCCCAAATAATTTATGGAATTAACTGCTTCCAGTTGCTGCCCTGCTATTTTGCAGCTAAATGATAAGGGAACTATCTTTCTATGTATCTTTCTATGTATTCATGGGTGGTCTGATTGTGTAGTGAAGAATTTAGACTAAATAATGTCTTGTTAATATTTCTTTACGTATTGTCCAGCAATGCGCTACTTTATTTGTTGTACTGATGATGCACTCTTGAACACTGTATGCACGGAAGACAGCGTCCGGCCTGCCATAGCCCAAGGGTTAGTCAAGTAAGCGCAAGGGACAGGAGCGCGTGCTGCTGGACAAGGAGGGTCTGGCGAGCAGCGCGGGCTCCCTCGTCTGCGAGCGGCCCTCCAGCTGGGTGCCCGAGGCAGGCCGTTTCCTCAGGGTCACCAGAGACTGCAAGATCTACTCGCACTCAGAAGGCGCCGCCCTCGCCGCGCCGGACACCTGGCAGCGGGCCGAGGCCTCGCTCAGCTATGCGGACCGCAAGTCTTGGGTACAGATTACGTTACTTCTTTAGGCTTACGGGTTTAAGTTCCCTACAGATTCTGTTGAACAGTCTTGCAGGATACGACGACGGCTCAGTTGCACTCTAGGAAACTGCAAGTGTTACACCATCAATTACCTATCCGATATTTACGAAATTTTGAAGAGGCTTTCGTCACGTTATCGATAGGAAAATGTAGTCACCACACTCGTAATTCTATGGGTTATATTCAGATACTTAGCAATGTCAGGCTAAATAGTACGGATGTGCTTGTTAGTTTTGACATGTTATCAATAAACACCAAGGTACATTTAAATGACTCTTTAACTCTTATGGGCCAACTTTTGGATAAGGACATTACTGCCTTATTTGAACATGTGCTTTTACCATCTTATTTTCAATTTAATGGTGAATTTTATGAGCATATTGATGACGTTGCTATGGGAAGCCTCCTCTCTCCTCTAGCAGCTAATTTATCTATGGAAAACGTCGAAGACAAGGCACTGGACTCAGCAAGTGTTATACCAACGCTCTTGTGGAGGTACCTGGACGACACATTTGTCGTATGGCCGCACGGGATAGAAAAATTACATAGATTTCTTGAGCATTGGAATTCTATCCATGCTGGTATCAAATTTGCTATGGAAATAGAAAAAGACGGCTGCCTCCCCTTTTTGGATGTTGTCGTTCGCTGTAAAGTTGATGGCACATTAGGACATGCCGTATATCGGAAACCAATACATACAAATCTGTATCTATATGCCAGTAGCTGCCATCACTCTCCACAGACCGAAGGTGTCCGTCATTAAGACCTTAGCGCATAGGGCGCACTGTATGATAATCTGCAAGAAGAGCTCACATACCTCAATAGCATTTATAAAGCGAATAAATTTTCTCAGAAACAAATTCGTTGAATATTCAACACAAAATCTATAATTCTGGTACGTTACGGAGGAGAAGATAGTTATTCCTTCAGATTAAGTGGGATTTTGCCCTATGTGGGGGCTCTTTCCTCCAAGATAGGCCGTATTCTTGAGAAACACTGTGTTAAGGTGATCCTCCGGCTCCCCACGGAGATTGCAGCTTTACTCGGCACTGTAAACGACGGTTTACTGATTCGTAAAGTGGGTGTGTATCAGATTCCTTGCGGAAATTGTGAGAAGTCATATAGGTCAAACAACAATCACCGTTCATAAGAGATGTGTGGAGCATCGAAGATACACACGCTTATTACAGCCAGACAAGTCAGCTGAGGCCGAACATTGTATTGATACAAGGCATTCCATTAATTTCAGTGATGTGAAGATTTTAACATCCACCTCTTTTTTTGGGGGATCTGTTTTCAAGGAAGCTATAGAGATTAGATTAGCTAATAATTTAATAAACAGAGATAACTGTTTTAATTTGGACAAAGCATGGAAACTGGCTCTTGGGGTAATTAAACTGCAGAGAAGTCATCATGGTATCAACGCCGAGGAACATACATCTACAAGCGGATCGAATGTCTGTACCCCTTCGCCACAACCGCCTCATGTCTAAGTGTATTTCTTTGCCGCCGACCAGCATCTGTCACCCGCACGCGCAGTACTGCCACGGTGGAGCATAAGACGGCACTTGGCGTCTTGACGTCAGTCTTTGACTCACTTTGAGGATGGCTGGACAATACACTGCCGAAATATCAGAGGAAGAAATTTTATTTGAGAGGGTTCAAATGGCTCTGAGCACTGTGGGACTTAACATCTGAGGTCATCAGTCCCCCAGAACTTAGAACTACTTAAACCTAACTAACCTAAGGACATCACACACATCCATGCCCGAGGCAGGATTCGAACCTGCGACCGTAGCGGTCGGGCAGTTCCAGACTGCAGCGCCTAAAACCGCTCGGCCACACCGGCTGGCTGTATGCGAGGCTGCATGCCTGAAACTTAATGGAGAAAATGATTAAACTTTCATGCTATTCAAAACTGTGTCCATTGTCAGTATCGGTATGAAGTGTGACCCCCACAGACCCGAGTACGTTCTATTTGTTGTGCCATAGAATCAATACCCCTGCGAAGCTCATCTTGAGGAATTTCGTGCCATTGCTGAAACACACACACTGTCGCAGTGCACTGAGATACAGCGCCCATCAAGGCCATCTCAAAATGCTACCCCACGACCAGTTAGTGGTAATTCAAAAGTTAGTAAAAAATACCGAAAAAACTGTCAAATATCTGTGCTTTTAGTTTACAAATTTATGCAGTATTTTCCAAAAGAAAATCTTCCCAGTTGCTGCATGTTGCTTTATTCTGAAAAAAAAAGAAACAACAGAAACACTGCTATATTTGTACTGAAAATAATATATGAAAAATCTCTAAATTTAGAGATGTATGTGATTTATACACTCCTGGAAATTGAAATAAGAACACCGTGAATTCATTGTCCCAGGAAGGGGAAACTTTATTGACACATTCCTGGGGTCAGATACATCACATGATCACACTGACAGAACCACAGGCACATAGACACAGGCAACAGAGCATGCACAATGTCGGCACTAGTACAGTGTATATCCACCTTTCGCAGCAATGCAGGCTGCTATTCTCCCATGGAGACGATCGTAGAGATGCTGGATGTAGTCCAGTGGAACGGCTTGCCATGCCATTTCCACCTGACGCCTCAGTTGGACCAGCGTTCGTGCTGGACGTGCAGACCGCGTGAGACGACGCTTCATCCAGTCGCAAACATGCTCAATGGGGGACAGATCCGGAGATCTTGCTGGCCTGGGTAGTTGACTTGCACCTTCTAGAGCACGTTGGGTGGCACGGGATACATGCGGACGTGCATTGTCCTGTTGGAACAGCAAGTTTCCTTGCCGGTCTAGGAATGGTAGAACCATGAGTTCGATGACGGTTTGGATGTACCGTGCACTATTCAGTGTCCCCTCGACGATCAGAGAGGTGTACGGCCAGTTTAGGAGATCGCTCCCCACACCATGATGCCGGGTGTTGGCCCTGTGTGCCTCGGTCGAATGCAGTCCTGATTGTGGCGCTCACCTGCACGGCGCCAAACACGCATACGACCATCATTGGCACCAAGGCAGAAGCGACTCTCATCACTGAAGACGACACGTCTCCATTCGTCCCTCCATTCACGCCTGTCGCGACACCACTGGAGGCGGGCTGCACGATGTTGGAGCGGAAGACGGCCTAACGGTGTGCGGGACCGCAGCCCAGCTTCATGGAGACGGTTGCGAATGGTTCCTGAAGATACCCCAGGAGCAACAGCGTCCCTAATTTGCTGGGAAGTGGCGGTGCGGTCCCCTACGGCACTGCGTAGGATCCTACGGTCTTGGCGTGCATCCGTGCGTCGCTGCGGTCCGGTCCCAGGTCGACGGGCACGTGCACCTTCCGCCGACCACTGGCGACAACATTGATGTACTGTGGAGACCTCACGCCCCACGTGTTGAGCAATTCGGCGGTACGTCCACCCGGCCTCGCGCATGCCCACTATACACCCTCGCTCAAAGTCCATCAACTGCACATACGGTTCACGTCCACGCTGTCGCGGCATGCTACCAGTGTTAAAGACTGCGATGGAGCTCCGTATGCCACGGCAAACAGGCTGACACTGACGGCGGTGGTGCACAAATGCTGCGCAGCTAGCGCCATTCGACGGCCAACACCGCGGTTCCTGGTGTGTCCGCTGTGCCGTGCGTGTGATCATTGCTTGTACAGCCCTCCCGCAGTGTCCGGAGCAAGTATGGTGGGTCTGACACACCGGTGTCAATGTGTTCTTTTTTCCATTTCCAGGAGTGCATTTTAGCGTGTAAACGTAAAAGCATTTCGTGATAAAAAAAATACCGTAAGCGGTGTGAAAATGTTCCGTCTGTGTAAAGAAAATGAGTTTTCGTAATATCTGACAAGCCATTGTTTTATCGTGCCACGTATAAACGTATTTTATTTACGAGAGACGCCGTGAGCGGCAGCACTCGAGTACTTATACAGCTCGCTTTGATAGGATCGAGAATATTGCCTTCCTTCCCGAATTTTTTTTTTAATGGCACCTCTTGCTGCTTCTTCGTCACTGCACGCATCACCAAGACCACTGATATATACCATATGAAAAAAAACTGTCTGTTCTTTCAGGCCAGTATTTCCACTGAAGTCGAGTAAAATGTATTTTTGCTTGTTATTATGTGAAATGCAACTTTTCACGGACATTACTCTGTATTTTTCTAGACGTCGAATACTCTCCTCTGCCGTAATATCGAAGTACAGAGATACTCACTAACCATTTTGTCAAAATCGAGAAATTTTTTACCGCTTTCTTGGAGAATCAAAACATTTGCTCCCATCTAGAGATTCCGCCGATGTTCCGGTAATGTTAATACGAGTCGCAGTTTGTAAGGAAGTACCAGAAAGTTCTGTTGTAATTTTATGAAATTGCAGAAAATTTACATTACTCCTGGCCTCTTCATTGTGCCACAGAGCAGAAAAAAAATCTCCAGTACGTTCGACAGGACAATTTCATATTGTTTTCGAAAGTCTTTCCGTCCTTTACGCAGAACTATCGGATAGCAGTACACGTAGGTTCTTGCTCCTGCATTTCGCTCAGTACCAAACACACACCAGTGCACCGTTCCACGGGAGACTGAAACGTGAACACAGAAGATCGCAGGGGAAAACAGAATATTGAGATGGCGCTGACCTAACACATAAGTAACAGCGTACATGAGGCGGACGAACTACAGTGCTTGATGCTGATGGACTGCGAAGAGCGGGTGCGGCCTTGAGGTGTCTAATTTTGTGACGGCTAATGCAGCTAAGGACTGGTATGAAAGTACATGACTTCACACAGAAAACTGGCCATGCTCTTTAGTATCAACAAATCAGTGAACTGTGCAGACCATTTAACGATCCGTACATTCGGTAAGGCGTTTGTGGTGTTAAGTGCAGTCTGTCGTTCTACATCTTCCTCTCCGAATATGCCATTTTCTACCATGGAGATGAATCCTATGACAACAGGGTTTACCATTCTTGTCACATACTGGTTGTTAGCAGCTCGTCTATTCGATCTGGCCGTCACAAAGATAAGCAAGATTTATCGCTGAACACCACAGAATGCCAATCAGTGTCCTAGTTGACTCTGGATCCACACCCTGCCTCTCTCTCTGCCGTCTGTAGTATGGTGGCAGCGATAGATAACTCATGGCAGCTCAGACCTCAACCCATCTCCGAGCAATTTGTTACCGACTATTCCGCTGACAGTCTCATAGCAAAAAGCACCTGCGTTTTCTTTCCTTGTCGCACTGTGTCCTGAGTGCACCTCGTCACCACTCGTTCAGCAGTTAGTTCACCAAAGCCAGCAGTCTGTGAGATACATCGGTATGATGGATCTACTCGTATGGCCCTCTGCTATGTGTCTCGGCCTGTTTCGAAGTCAATCGAAACGATGGCGATAAGCAGCATGCACCCGTTCTCTGGACCTGTAAGGTGTCAGGCAAATCCAGCACCTTCCATGAAAACACTGACATGATAAGCAAATCCAGTAGTATGTCACATAGCTCCAAATAAATCGTGACATTAAATTAACCAAAGTAGTACGAGTAACGAGTGAGCAAATGGAATACCACAGACTAACACAAGAATGCCTAAATGCATGTCGTACCTTCCCACCGTGAGACCGACGCAGTTCCGAGGGGAGAAACGAGAACAGAAGCCGAGAGCAGAACCGTGTTAAGCTAGAAGGCCCTACGATAAGGGACGGACTGGACACCCACGTCGGCAATCTACCGCTAAGACTACCACATGCACGTTTTATCGTGAGACTTTTTCGCGTCTCTGTTACGTCAAGGACCAACCCCCAGCCCATGTTAAAAGCTAGAGCCCTCCAGAAAAACAGTATAGATCTTACGATAACACAAAAAGGGCCACTACCACCCGAAAGCTTTAGCGTGAGCCTTTCCGCGTGTCTGTTACATTAGGACCACCCCCCAGCCCATGTTAAAAGATAGAGCCCTCCAGAAGAACAGTATAGATCTCACGATAAGGCTAAAAGGACCACACCAGCTGCAGGCTTTAGCGTGTGACTTTTTCGCGTCTCTGTTACGTTGCCAACTTTAAAAACATTTCCCCACCACGAAAAGTATAACGTTTCTCATTGGATAAACAGAATTTTTGTAGGAGGAGCTTAAGGTTAACATTGAGAACCTGATTGGTCAGATGAAAACACAACCAGATAGTTTTTTTAAACCAACTTCGGTAAATGTACTAAGGAGAAGTTAGAGAAGAGTTGCTTCCGAGATGGCGAGGTGAGCGGAGCTGTGCTGCCCGCCGCTGCCCTGACGCTGCCTAAAAACCGACAAGGTAATGAACGCACGCGATGCCGCATTCTTGAGCGCATAAGGCTTCACTCAGAACTGCAGAAGTCTCATCAGTTACAACCCCTTTTTGCGTAATACTAGTGTCGATCGATAATTAAAACTCATGGTGTTCACATTTGCTACTTGAAGAACAGATCTGAAGCGCGATGATTTTTCTTTTATATAGTTATTGAGAAGCCACATCAGCCACTGTAATTTAATTTACGACAAGTTAGATAAGTAATTAAAGATAATTGAGGGTCACTGTAGACCACTTTGATAGTTTTCTCTTTTGTGAAACTTAAATTAAACATAGATTATAGATGTGATATGGCATAGGTCATCCTTCGATCGATTGTAGAACTTGTAAACCCATTCAAGGAATATTCGTTCACATTTTTGTTGAACACAGTTGGTTTTTACCATCCTGTATTAAAACATTTCCTTTAATCAATAGTGCAATTTATAAACGATGTTTTGTGAGTGGAATAAAATTTCCAATGGTAAACTTAACTGCTTTTTCGACGTCATTTTACCAGCTAACTAAAAATAAGAAAGCCTTGAACCCTTTCCACTAAATTTAGTTAGTATTAAGATTCTTTTACAGGGAGTGCAGTGGAGCTGACGCCGAGATCATTTAGTATTTGGTTATATCATCGCTAGTCTCACTGAACTCCTCTGAATTCTATATGTCATGTGTGGTCTGGTGTCTCCTTACCAGCAACAGGTCCCAGGTTCAAACTAGTCAATTCCCTTAAAAACACGCTCAGAGCGTCGTTGCGCGAAAGTGGTAGGGAGACACGATATACGACAAACAGACACCACCATGAATGTTTAGAGATCTACTGTACCGACATAACCGTATCTGCCAGGAAAGTTCCTACAGCGTTGCACACACCCAGTGGCCATCTCATCAGTAGAAATCGCTTTTCTTTTCCATGGAGGTAGTGTAAGGGGCGGTGACGCAACAGACGTATAATGAACCAGTAAAACTGCAAATGATGCAAGCTGGGATTTTTCACCGAAACGGTTCCACCAGAGGCTAATATTTGGAGACACTAACTTGGTGAAAGTAGGCTTCAAATTTATGACACCCTGACAACTCCATTTTTTATATCTCGTTGCTTTTTTCAGGCCATATTCCACAGGCACATTAAATGTTGAGTAAAGTGAAATGATCGTATGGCATTTTCTGCATTGGAGGCCCTATATGAGGTTGCTCGCCACCTAGCACTCATCTTTTTAATTGACGCGGATAAAATGTCCGCTACAGCCGGGACTCGGATCCGGCTCCCCAGCATGGCAGTTATCCATGCTGTTCACTCAGTTACGGAGGCCCACTGTTTTAACGTGATAGTTTGGTACTACTCGCTTAAGATCTTCGCGGTTTAACACTTTCTATTTTCGTCACTGTGTAGCTTTAGACCTTACACTCGATTCGGGTATCTTAATTTCCTCTTCGTTATACGACAGTGTAACATACTTTTGCAGCTAACAGCTACCGCGACAACTTGCAATTCTCGGCAACTGAATTCGCTTGCCACAGTAACAACTTTTGTTTCGCTGCACCAGCCAACATGGGAGAGCTTTATCGCCAGCCTTTATTCAAATGTGGAGTAGTGTTCCGCCCCTCCAGTTATCCGAATAGGACGGAAATCGGCAGATGTCATTAAAATGTTCTGACTAACAAATGGTGAGAAATTCTGAAAAATTGGATGATTATTTCACGAGAAAGAGCTTCAAAAATATTGGAAGTCAATAACACGTTGTTCCATCTCTTGCTAATATGCAAGCAGTTATTCGGCTTTGCATCGATTGAGAGAGGTGTTGGATTTCCTCCTCGAAGATACCGTGCCAAATTCTGTCTAACTGACGTGTTAGGTCGTCAAAATCTCGAGCTGGTTGAAGAATCCTGCCCATATCTTACCAACGTTCTCAGCTGAGAGACATTCGGCGATCTTGTTGGACAAGGTGTGACTTGGCAATCCCGAAAAAAAGAGATAGCAGCTCTATCACGGTGCAGTCAGGCATTACCGTGCTCAACTGTGAAACTGGATGGCTTGCCATGAAGGCGCGAAACGGGTATTAGAATATCGTTGTCATACCGACGCGATGTAAGGGCACCGTGGATGACGATCAAAGAGGTCCTTCTATGAAAAAACAAAGTTACCCATCACGCCTGGTTGCCGGACGATATGGCGGGCGACAGTTCGAGGCTTCTACTTATACTTCGGCCAGCAGTATAGTTGACTGGACTAGAATTGTCTTCAGTGATGAATTCCGCTGTGGACTGAGCCCCGATGATCAACGAAGTCGTGTCTGGAAACGTCTCGGCCACCGTTGGGGTACCAACCTGACTACCTTCCGCCATACGGCCCGATAGGCAGGACTGATGGTCTGGGGTGCCATTCGTCTTCTTTAGGACACGCTGGTTGCCATTCGCGGCTCCCTGTGCTGTAGCACAGCGATACATCAACAATATTTTACGATCCGTTTTGTTGCCCTTTATGTCAAGTCATCCTGGGCTACCATTTCAGTAAGGTGACGTCCGCCCACAGACGGCGAGTGTTTCTGCTGCTCCTCTTCGTGCTTCCCATGACCTGCCTTGGCCAGAAATATCACCGGATCACTCCCAATTTGAGAACGTTCGAAGTATCATGCGTAGGGCTCTTCAATCAGGTCGGTATTTTGATGACCTGACGCACCAGTTGAACAGAATTTGGAATGTTATCCCTCAGCAGGACATCCAGCAACTCTATCAGTCGTTGCTAATCCGGATGACTGCTTGCATACGGGCCGGAGGTGGACCAATGTATTACGGACTTGCTAAATTTATGAAGCTCTTTCTCTTGAATACAACATCCACTTTCGTGTAATAATGTCTTTGTCTGTACATGTATTTCACATCTACTGATTTCCGTCCCACTGGGATAATCCTCATCGTTGTAACTTTTTTTATCTTAATAAACTAAAGCGGTTTGTGAAATGAATATACGGCTAGCTGATGGACCAAATATCAACATCTACTACGAAAACTCTACATTGAGTACAATAAGTGGAACGAGGGGCAAAAGAAAGACAACCCAATAATTTACAGCAGGTTCAGTTGCTACAGTTGTCTTATTTTCAACCTGAATCTCACTCTGTTCAGTTTAAGGCATGATGTTCGTGAAATTCTAACTCGCTAATGATGATGTCAAACACAGTTGAGGTCTGGTTTGATTATCAGATAGATGAAACTGCCTCTATTACCGATGCATGGTACAGGATGCAGTAATACGAAGGAGGCTCAATAACTAAAGAACATGTTTTTTTCTGAGCCAATTTCGGCTGGAAAAGTGTTGAATGTGTTATGGCATATCGTGAAATGTTCCTCTTGCAGATCATACGGTTTCGTGATGTTCCAACAGGTGGCGGCGCGGTATGTAGCCTTCAAAATGGCGTCTGTAACGGAGGTGCTTTTCAAATGGAAAGCTGTCATTGACTTTCTTTTGTTGAAAACTCAGAGCATAGCAGATATTCATAGGCGCTTGCAGAATGAATACGGACACCTGGAAATGAATAAAAGCACGGCGAATCGTTGGGCGAAATCTGTTGTCATCGCACGAAGGTCCCGCAAACAGGTTTCGTGCGTTCTCTGTGGCTGACGATGTCTCTGAGCCGGATGCAAATCGTCCACCCTGTTCCAGAGGAAGTTTCTCGGCCTGCAAGGTCTGGGCATTCACAGAGGGTGGGTTTGCTGGTAGTTTGCAGCTCCAACGTTAGGCGCGTAATGGGGCCCATTAGGAACATGGCTGCCAAGGAGGGGAAGGATTCCAGTGTGCACTCCATGTGCATTCTGGGGGGAGTCATTACGAATGTGGAAAGGAAGCTTCCGGGTGCCATGAAGAGTACAGGGTGCAGCCAACTGCAGGTGGTGGCTCATGTCAGTACAAATGAGGTGTGTCGCTTTGGAATGGAGCAGATTCTGTCTGGTTTAGGGCGGCTAGCGGAAATGATAAAGACTGCCAGTCTTGCTTCCGAGATTAAGGCAGAGCTCACCATCTGCAGCATCGTCGATAGAACCGACTGTGGTCCTTTGGTGCAGATCTGAGTGGAGTTTCTGAATCAGAGGTTCAGGCGGTTCTGTGACCGTGTAGGCTGCAGATTCCTTGACTCGCGCCATCGGGTGGTGGGTTTCTGGGTTCCTCTTAATAGTCCACTACACATAGGAGGCGGCTACACGGGTAGCGGGGGCTGTGTGGAAGGGACTGGGCGGTTTTGTAGGTTAGAGGGTCTCAAGAAACCACACAAGGGGCGTCCGTCAAAAAGTAAGCAGGTAAAACACAGTGAGGTAGTTGTAGAAACGATTGGTTTTGTTCTTGTAAATTGTCGTAGCTGTGTTGGGAACGAACCAGAGCTCCAAGCCCTAATAGAAAGCACTTAAGCTCAAATAGCCGTATGTACAGAGAGCTGCATAAAGCCGGAAATAAGTTCAAACAAAATTTTTTCAAACGATCTAACATTCTACATCTACATCTACATCCGTACTCCGCATGCCACCTGACGGTGTGTGGCGGAGGGTACCCTGAGTACCTCTATCTGTTCTCCCTTCTATTCCAGTCTCGTACTGTACGTGGAAAGAAGGATTGTCGGTATGCTTCTGTGTGGGCTCTAATCTCTCTGATTTTATCCTCATGGTCTCTTCGCGAGATATACGTAGGAGGGAGCAATATACTGCTTCACTCTTCGGTGAAGGTATGTTCTCGAAACTTTAACAAAAGCCCGTACCGAGCTACTGAGCGTCTCTCCTGCAGAGTCTTCCACTGGAGTTTATCTATCATCTCCGTAACGCTTTCGCAATTACTAAATGATCTTGTAACGAAGCGCGATGGTCTCCGTTGGATCTTCTCTATCTCTTCTATCAACCCTACCTGGTGCGGATCCCACACTGCTGAGCAGTATTCAAGCATTGGGCGAACAAGCGTACTGTAACCTACTTCCTTTGTTGTCGGATTGCATTTCCTTGGGATTCTTCCAATGAATCTCAGTCTGGCATCTGCTTTACCGACGATCAACTTTATATGATCATTCCATTTTAAATCAAAGATTGTTCAGAAAGATTAAATACAGTCAGTGGTGGATTATTTATTGCTGTCAGAGATAGTTTGCCTTGTAGCGAAAATGAAGTAGATAATTCGTGTGAAATAGTATGGTAGAGGCTATACCTGATAATCGAACTACACTATAAATTGGAAAATTGGATCGTTTTACCGACCCCCCCCCTCCCCCTTCCACAACTCAGAAAATGTACACTACTGGCTATTAAAATTGCTACACAATAATAAATGCAGATGATAAACGGGTATTCATTGGACAAATGTATTATACTAGAAGAGGCATGTGATTACATTTTCAAGCAATTTGGGTGCATAGATCCTGAGAAATCAGTACCCAGAGCAACCACCTATGGCCGTAATAACGGCCTTGATACGCCTGGGTATTGAGTCAGAGAGAGCTTGGATGGCGTGTACATCTTTAACACGATACCACAGTTCATCAAGTGTGGTGACTGGCGTATTGTGACGAGCCAGTTTCTCGGCCACCATTGACCAGATGTTTTCAATTGGTGAGGGATCTGGAGAATGTGCTGGCCAGGGCAGAAGTCCAACATTTTCTGTATCCAGAAAGGCCCGTACAGGACCTGCAACATGCAGTCGTGCATTATCCTGCTGAAATGTAGGGTTTCGCAGGGATCGAATGAAGGGTAGAGCCACGGGTCGTAACACATCTGAAATGTAACGTCCACTGTTCAATGTGCCATCGATGCGAACAAGAGGTGACCGAGACGTGTAACCAATGGCACCTCATACCATCACCCGGGGTAATACGCCAGTGTGGCGATGACGAATACACGCTTCCAATGTGCGTTCACCACGGTGTCACCAAACACGGATTCGACCATCAAACTGCTGTAAACAGAACCTGGATTCATCCGAAGAAATGACGTTTTGCCATTCGTGCACCCAGGTTCATAGTTGAGTACACCATCGCAGGCGCTCCTGTCTGTGATGCAGCGTCAAGGGTAACAACAGCCATGGTCTCCGAGCTGACAGTCCATGCTGCTGCAAACGTCGTCGAACTGTTTGTGTAGATGGTTATTATCTTGCAAACGTCCCCATATGTTGACTGGCTGCACGATCCGTTACAGCCATGCTGATTAGATGCCTGTCATCTCGACTGCTAGTGATTCGAGGTCGTTGCGATCCAGCACAGAGTTCCGTATTACCCTCATGAACCCACCGATTCCATATTCTGCTAACAGTTATTGGATCTCGACCAACGCGAGCAGCAGTGTCGCAATACGTTAAACCGCAATCGCGATAGGCTACAATCCGACCTTTATCAAAGTCAGAAACGTGATGGTACGCATTTCTCCTCCTTACACGAGGCATCACAATAAAATTTCATCAGGCAACGCCCGTCAACTGGTGTTTGTGAGTGAGATATCGGTTGGAAACTTTCCTCATTTCAGCACGTTGTAGGTGTCGCCACCGGCGCCAACCTTGTGTGAATGCTCTGAAAAGCTTATCATTTTCATCTTTTTTCTATCGGTTAAATTTCGTGCCTGTAGCACGTCATCTTCGCGGTGTAGAAATTTTAATGGCCAGTAGTGTAGTTACTGAACAGTTCAAAGAAAACTTGAGTCTCATTTCAAATAAGTACCCCGCTCATACAATTGTAGTCGATGGTGGAGTCACTCTACCGTCGATATGCAGGAAAAATTATAAGTTTAAAGCCGGTGGCAGGAATAAAACGTCATCCGAAATTGTACCGTATGCTTTCTCAGAAAATGATTTTGAACAAAAAGTTCATGAGCCCACTCGAAGCGTAAATGCTTACGATAGCATACTTGACCTTTTAGCAACAAATATTCCTGGACAAATAGTGAGTATTGTGACGAATACAGAGATTAGCGACCACAAGGCAGTTGCTACTAGGCTGAATACCGTAACACCTACACCCTCAAAAAGAAACGCAAAGAATATCTATTTAGAAAAGCTGATAAATATGCTCTTAACGCCTTTTTAAGAGAGATTCATCACTCATTTCGACCTGATCATGTAAGTGTAGAAAAATTGTGAAATGTTCTCAAAGAGATAGTATTGACAGCAATTGAGAGATAAGTACCACATAAATTAATAAGAGATGGTTTTGATCCCCTATGGGACACAAAACAGGACAGATCTTTGTTGCAGAAGCAACGAAAAAAGCATGCTAAAATTTAAAAGAACGCAAAATCCCCAAGATTGGCAATGTTTTACAGAAGTTCGAAATATAGCGCATACTTCAATGCGAGATTCTTTTAATAATTTCCACAACGAAATTCTGTCTCGAAATCTGGCAGAAAACCCAAAGAGATTCTGGTCATACATAAAGGACACCAGTGGCAAGAGGCAATCAATACCTTCACTGCGCGATAACAACGGTGAAGTCACTGATGACAGCGCCACTAAAACAGAGTTATTAAACACGGTTTTCCGTTACTCCTTCACCAAAGAAGACGAAGTAAGTATTCCTGAATTCCAATCAAGAACAACTGCCAAGATGAGAAACATAGAACTAGATATGGTTCAAATGGCTCTGAGCACTATGGGACTTAACATCTGAGGTCATCAGTCCCCTAGAACTTAGAACAACTTAAACCTAACTAACCTAAGGACATCACACACATCCATGCCCGAGGCAGGATTTGAACCTCCTACCGTAGCAGTCGCGCGGTTCCGGATTGAAGCGCCTAGAACCGCTCGGCCACAGACACCGGCAGAAGTAGATATCCTCGGTGTAACAAAGCAGCTTAAATAACTTAATGAAGCCAAGACCTTTGGTCCAGATTGTATACCGATCAGGTTACTTTCAGAGTATGCTGATAAAATAACTCCATATTTAGCAATTATATACAACCATTCGCTCATGGAAAGATCCGTACCCAAAGACTGCAAAATTGCTCAAGTCACACCAATACCCAAAAATGAAAGTGGGAGTAATCCGCTGAATTACAGGCCTATATCACTAACGTCGATTTGAAGTAGGGTTTTGGAACATATTCTGTATTCAGACATTGTGAAGTACCTCGAAGAAAACGATTTATTGACACATATTCAGCAGGGATTCAGAAAATATCGTTCTTGTGAAACACAACTTGTTCTTTATACTCATGAAGTAATGAGTGCTATCGACAGGTGATGTCAAATTCATTCCATATTTTTAGCATTCCAGAGGGCTTTCGATACCGTTCCTCACAAGCGTGTTCTAACCAAGCTGCGTGCCTACGGAGTATCGCCTCAGTTATGCGGCTTGATTCGTGATTTCCTGTTAAAAAGGTCACAGTTCGTAGTAATAGACGGAAAGTCATCGAATAAAACAGAAGTAATATCCGGCGTTTCCCAAGGAAGTGTTATATGCCCTCTATTGTTCCTGATCTGTATTAACGACGTAGGAGGCAATCTGAGTAGCCGTCTTAGAATGTTTGCAGATGATGCTCTCATTTACCGTCTTGTAAAGTCATCAGATGATCAAAACGACTTGCAAAATGTTTTAGATAAGATATCTGTATGGTGCGAAAAGTGGCAATTGACCCTTAATAAAGAAAAGTGTGAGTGTGAAGTTATTCACATGAGTACTAAAAGAAATCAGCTAAATTTCGATTACGTGATAAGCCACACAAATCTGATGGCTGTAAATTCAGCTGAATACTTAGAGACTACAATTAAAAATAACCTAAATTGGAACGATCACATAGATAATATTGTGGGTAGAGAAAACACTTAAGGTGCAACAGGTCTACTAAAGAGACTGCTTTCTCCACGCTTGTCCGCCCTATTCTGGAGTATTGCTGTGCGGTGTGTTATCCGCATCAGATGGGACTGACGGATGACATCGTAAAAGTACAGAGAAGGGCAGCTCGTTTTGTATTATCTCCAAATAGGAGAGAGAGTGTCACAGACACGATACGTGAATTGGAGTGGCAATCATTAAAACAATGGCGTTTTTCGTTGGGACGGGGTCTTCTCATGAAATTTCAATCACCAGTTTTCTCCTCCGATTGGGAAAACATTCTGTTGCCTCCCACCTGTATAGGGAGAAGTGATCATCACAATAGAATAAGAGAAATCAGGGGTCACACAGAAAAAAATTAAGTGCTCGTTTCTCCCACGAGTGGAACGGTAGAGAGACAGCTTGAAGGTGGTTCATTGAATCCTTTGCCAGGAACTTTATTGTGAATGGCAGAGTAATCACATAGATGTAGATGAAGATCTTACATAAAAGATTATTAATTGATTCATACAACTGTCTCCTACAGAATTTTTAAATGACATTGGAAATAAATGGTACGTTGACAAAAATGGATTAGTGCTATTGCATAATGTGGTGTTTTCCTTATTATTTTGTACAGATCAATTATGATTCTGTAATTTCTTTTAATTTACAAGTGAAGATGGCTGTTTACAAATGAAGTCGAGATGAGCAAAAATAACAAAAAGCCAATGGTACTGAGACTGACTGCTGTGGCTCTGAGCACCTTGGGACTTAAGACTGACTGCTGTGTCCGTATCCTTTCATATATTACACAACAGTTCCGTATGGAATTAAATCTGGAATAACAACTTCGTTTTGTTGAGGTAATACCTTGTTCATACTGAGAAGTTATTTAAAGTCATTCTGTCGTCCAGAAAAGCGAGGTATCGTGGGATAGTATAGTTACGATACTTGTAAGTAAATCCCATGCATGTTCAGTGTGATTTATGTTCCATATGTGCGTGTCGGACCCAGCGTGACACTCACGAAGCCATTGCATAGCATTCACCAGAGGGTACTTCGTTCCATTATTGGCACTGATTCAAACAATATGTGGAATAATATCTATGTCTCTTCCACAACTTCCGGTAGACTTCTCCAGAATAGTGGTGCATTCAGAGTTTAAACTGGAGTCGGCCAACAATATTCCATCTCAACAAACTTATTCTCATCACTTCTAGAGACAGTTCTCAGATTGGCAAACTGAGGAAAACAAACAAACAATATACAGATAGGAAAAAACTATATCTAAATGATATTATGCACTTTTCCTCTCGTACAGAAATTTTCAGTAATGCATGAGTTAATTCCATACAGCAAGTCTGAAAATCAGTTAGAGAATGACTAAAACAATGCGCATTGCACGAAGTGAAAATCTAATTGTTCAGTTCAGTAGTAAAGTCATAAAAAGTGATGAATTGTTGCATTTAGGATAGATAAAGACATTGATTGGGTGGTCAACAACAGAGAAATGAAGTGACCTGGGCTGCATTTTCTAAGTTAAATAGTTTCGATGTATTTATGAGATAAACTTAGAAACAGTATAGTATTAGTTTCCGCTAACGGCAGTTTGCTTTACAAACTGAGGGTCAATCAATGAATAATGGAGAGATACGAGTAAAGAATTATCAGGAGAGACGAAAAGAAACGTACAAAATGGATCAGAGGAAGGACTGAAGTAGGAGACGTAATTATGAGTGTAGTTGAAGGAAAATAAAGATGGGCGTGGAGTGTAACCATGGAAATGATTCTTAGACAACGATGGTTTTACTCTAGTCTGCATTGTCCGTAAAGAACTGACATTTTTAGTTTCTCTTGGTTCGACAGATCAATCAACACTCGATACTGGCGAAAGACACAGATCGAATTAAAGGTAGTTTTCTTCTGTGCTCCTTTTATACTGATATCGCGGCGTTGCAACGTTCTGTCCCCTCCTGCAAATAATTTGTCGCATATCCATTTTTGGGTTTGAACCGACGAACTTCCGCTAAAGGCAGCAGTTGTTTTCATGTTCAAAGCACATAAATCCGAACTACTCAAACTAACTGGCAGATTAAAACTGTGTGCCAGACCGAGACTCGAACTCGAGACCTTCGCCTTTCGCGAAACTTCGAGCAAGTGCTCTATCATCTGAGCTACCCAAGCACAACTCACGCCCTGTCCTCACAGCTTTACTTCTGCCAATACCTCGTCTCCTACCTTCCAAACTATATAAAAGCTCTCCTGCGAACATAGGAACACATTGGGATCGTATGATGTGGAGCTCCACGTTCAACAACGGCGTTTGAATGGTGTGTTCCGAAACATTTGTGCCTGCGCCAGCATTGCACTCCGTCGTTAGATTTTCCACAGATCCCTGCCTGTACTGGTCTACACGGAGGGGATCCACGTTTTGTGATGTGACGTACTCGTCCAATACTGCCTACTCGTTATTTCACTGTCGTTCAACGACTTTCCACGGGTACTCATGACAGTAATGGCGCCAACAGCTTCACAGTTGCAAAAATTATCTTTTACAGCCATTGCGCCACAATAATGTGTTTTATGTCAAAACCAATTACGTCAGTGGATTTCCGCGGTCACGGCTCGTATCTTCGCTATATCGACTGACCATTTGTCTGTCTTCCGCTTGCATTCTTTCCATAGTGCATTGCTTGACCACAACACGACCAGGAGGCATTCGATCTCGCGGTGGTCTGTGTTCATAATGTTTAGGCTCATCAATGTATATCGAGGCAGACGTGTGGGACGTTCGCGTTATGCCATTGACGAGTATGGGACTGAGAAATACAGTGCCACCACCTCATTATTTTTCCATATGAATGAATGATTAAAATGAACGAAATAAAGCAGGGGTAACACAATGAAAGGTAATTCGGGAACACGATGTTATAAATCCAGATCAGAAATCTATTTTGTGGTTTCCCATAATGAAAAAATATACAAAATCGGATTTAGGATTAAAGAATTTTTTCTTACTGGGAAATACTATTGCCTCCAAATTTTTTATTTGAAAACTCAATATTTCTTAAATAAAACGAAGTTATTAACATTCTACTTCGTTTTTAATATATATTTCTCAACATAGCCATTCTGGCAACGAACACATTTCTCTAAACGACTACGAATTTGTTGATAGCGTTACTGTAGAATGTTTGACTTTGTTGACAGAGGCACAACTTCAATTCTGCTTGCACCGCCTCAATCATGTGTGTTTTGAAAAGAGATAAAAATCGATGCCACTTTATGGAAAACGAGTGATTACAGTAAACCCAAGCCATTGGATTGTAGCAGATACCACAGGGCCCGTGTGTAGTCTGTCACTGTCGTGATGAAGGGCAGGGTGCTCCATGTGTGGACGAACTCGGCGAATTCAAAAATCGATTACAGCACGCTGTTTCCCGCTCACCGACATATTTATGTTACAGACTGTCACGTTACGCGCTAGAATTCGGAGCACTCTTGTGTCAAAGCTCTGAAAATACAAAGACATGGAGAACAAAGGTGTAGAATGTTAATAACGTTCGTTTCATTAAAAAATCGTTAAGTTTTCACATAAGAAATTCGGATGCACCACGTTTTAGCATGTTTGTTAAAGCTTTATCTTTGAAAGGACATATAGCGAGGTGACAGAAGTCATGGGATACGTCCTAATATCGTACCGGACCATCTTTTGTCCAGCGTAGTGCCGCAACTCGAAGTAGCATACACTGAACAAGTCGCTGGAGGTTCCCTGCAGAAAAATTGAACCATTTTGCATCTGTAACTGGCCATAATTCCGAAAGTGTTGCCAGTGCAGGATTTTATGTACAAGCAGTCCTCTCAAATATGTCAGGCGATCAGGACGGCCAAATATTGCGCTTTAGTCCTCTATAATGTTCAAGCCAGTCGCGAACAGCTGTGACCCGCTGACATGGCACACTGTCATTCAAAACAATTCCGTCGTGATTTGGGAACATGAAGTCAATGAATGGCTGAAAATGGTCTCAACGTTCAACTGGACCATAGTATCCAGCCCATTTCATGAAGGAACAGCCCACAGTGTTATGGAGCCACCTCCAGCTTGCGTAGTGCATTGTTCACTTGGGTCCATGGATTCGCAGGGTCTGCGCAACACTGGAACTCTGCCGTCAGCTCTTACCAACTGAAACCGGGTTCGACAGATCAATCAACACTCGATACTGGCGAAAGACACAGATCGAATTAAAGGTAGTTTTCTTCTGTGCTCCTTGTGATTTGGGAACATGAAGTCAATGAATGGCTGAAAATGGTCTCAACGTTCAACTGGACCATAGTATCCAGCCCATTTCATGAAGGAACAGCCCACAGTGTTATGGAGCCACCTCCAGCTTGCGTAGTGCATTGTTCACTTGGGTCCATGGATTCGCAGGGTCTGCGCAACACTGGAACTCTGCCGTCAGCTCTTACCAACTGAAACCGGGACTCAATCTGACAGGGCCACGGTTGTCTTGTCTTATAGAGTCTGACCGATATGGTCAAGAGCCCAGGGGGCGCTCAGGAGTTGACGTCGTGCCGTTAGCGAAGGTTCTCGCGTCGGTCGTCTGCTGAAGTGTCCTAACAGTCATGTTCGTCGTAGTTTCACACTGACTCTCAGTCAGATTTTCGTGACTTAGCATATCACATCAGCTGGTTAGTTAGACTGGTTACACTATTACAATAATTAGAGGCACCGGTCCGAAGGCATTCCAGACGAACGAAATAACGCGATTATAGCTATCTTCTCAATTTGTATTCATCTTAGATCTCCAGCATACACAGTATTTCAGCTTTATGATAAACTGTTTTTAGATGTGCTCAGTGAGATTGTTAGAAACGCAAAATGGAAACCAAGAGGGAATAATATGACAACTGTAAAATCAATTTGAGATTGAAGTCATTCAAATTTAGCCATTATTTTAAAAAGTCTCGTAATGTGTAACGTATTAAATAGAACAAAAATATAACTTCAGATATTTGGAAGAGAAAGCTGTAAATTTTTTTCTGAAACAACATTACAACGAATTTTACGTTGGCTTTTGGGCTGTCGTATCATTAACTCTGTAAACTGAAGATGTGTCTCATGTACGTTTAATCTGAATAGCTCCACTTTCTCTTAAAAATTACACTACTATTTCTTTCCATGAAAATATTTAATACAATAGTTGCATCGACCAGTGCATTGGAGAAGGGGACTGACTCTTTTGTATAGCAACACACCGTTGGTCTTTTATTAGGAAAGACACTACGCAGGACGTTTGCATAAGGTACTAATCTTTCAATGACCGACATTCAGAGTTTTGATTATGAAAGCATCTAAAGCTTGTTTTATTGATGATGAAATTTACACATTGACTACACCTGGAACCCATAGCGCAGTGATACGTAGTTATGTTTGTCGCTAAAAAACTAAGCCATTCAACGTATTGAGGGACAGCTGTGGAAGTAGTCGCGAAAGTTCGACACCGTTAGCAGTAGCAAGAGAGATAACAAGAGGAAGTAATTGTGTGTATCCCCATTTCGAAAGCGTCAGAGAATCCACCAGAGAAGTGAGGCACAGAACTGTAAACAGGACGCAGTGGGTCTAACTGCAATTTCCTGTCGCGAAACGCTAAGAGAATCCGGTTCCCTCTGGGCTGCGGATAAGTGGGATTCAAAACGACTGCCATTGCGTAAGTTTCGCGGAAACGACCAGCAGATAGCGCCACACAGTGGGGAAACGTGGTGGGGAGAAAATGGTCACTTACTGAGGAGCAGACAGAGTCTGAGTCACGGCGTGTGGACGTGCGCAACTCATGAATAAAGGCGGAAGCTATCTAGTTGCCAACGTCCTAACAGCTGCCTCCTACCTCTCCTCTGCTTCGTTGCAGAATGCTAACACGTAACCTCATTTGTGAAAGTTACATTCGCGACTGTGTAAAACACGCCCATGTTCAGAAAGAAAAACAGAGCAGCTTGAACAACTGAAAATGGGATGTTCACATTCACCGGACACACGAATTAAGATACTCTGTGGAAATGATCAGCATTTGAACCAAGTCGGCCCGCGGGTTCTAGGGTAACATCGATATCGCAGCGCAACAATGTAAAACGTCGTAAACTACTAGGGGTGACAGTCCGACACCAATTATTACGGCATGGGTTACGTGCGCGTCCTCCACTTCTCCAGCTATATTTGACGAATGTGGAGAAACAAGCTTGAAGACAGTGGTGTATGGAACGACGTCGCTTGGGACAGGAATGGCATCGGGTAATGTTTTCGGACGAATCCAGGTTCAGTTTATTTGAAATTATAGCCGCATTTTGGATCACCGCATTCGCGCAAGTCATACAGTGCCAACTACAGGCCTTATGAGGTGGGGTGTTATTGGATACAACCACAAATCACTGTTAGTGCGAGTCCAGGGACTGTGATCAGTGTGACCTTCATGAATGATATTCTGCAACCCATAGTCGTACCCTTACTGACAATACACCATACGCCATTTTTCAGCATGACAATGCACGACCACATGCCTCGCGGGAACGTCCCTTCTTGTCATAGGATGTAAGCCTTTTGCCTTGGCCCGCCAGAGCATCAGACTTGTCGCTAATCGAATATGTGTCGGATATGGTGAAGTGATGGATACAGATCTGTGCCAACCACCACAGATGAACTTTGGAACCACGTGAACAGAAGTTGGACTGCTATACCATAGGACGCCACTCACACCTGTTACGCGTCGATGTCAGCACGCTTGGAACAAGTTATCAGGGCCCATGGCGAACGCTGTGCTTATTAGGCAAGGGACACATGCAGAACCGGGGTGACTGAAGTGCTAATCATTTCAGCAGAACGTATTAATGTACATGTCCTGTGAATATTAACGTCCTACCTCTAGTCGCTCAAGGTGTTGTTTTTTTCTGGACATGAGGATAGTTAAATTAACACATGTCGAAAATACTCTTTGAAAAGATTTTTGTGAAGTTTTCAGATTTTTACCTGTCGACATTCCACACGTCTATGGAGCGATATTTGTTTTATGCGAGAACAAGTTTTGCTGTACAACAGAAGTTTCTGGAGCTTGTACGCCGCTTAGAATCTATCCTGACCTCGTTAGGCTTTTAAACAAAGTCTATGCGAGACTGAAATTTTTTTATCGATCAAGAGATATTAATCACCCATCGGAGTTTGTAACATTATTTGGAAGGCAAAGGTCGCTGTATGCGTGGTACTCGATTAGCCAAACGTGTCTCCCAAGTGATGCAAAATGGCGAGAACCTCGCGAAGCTCAGGTTTCATTCGCGAATCAGAGGTACCGTAGCTGATGAATCCGCCAAGCCTCCGTAACCGTTAGATATGGATATACTTCACGACCACTGTGTGGCGCTACTATTGAACGTATTGTGTCATACGGAGCGTGGATGTTGCATTAACCTTCTGGATCGCCAGGATGGTACAAAACTCTATAATATATACATAATCTCAAGCTGTGCTGCTCGCCAATGAGACGGATGAATTTTGAGGCAGAGACGTCAGTGGGAAATATTTAGGACCCTTGAGCGCCATGAGGCTTACCCAGACAAGCGGGGCTCTGTCTTGGCAGACATTAACTTCTGAAGCTACTCCTGGGACGTCCACGAATCCTTCATCAATTCCTAATGATCCCAGCGATTCAGGTGATAGTTGGATAGCAGTAACGCTCAAACCCTGACAGTGTCTCGTGTGGTTAGTCCACTTATCAGTCTGTCAGTATTAGTATCAGTGGTGTCTTGTGGTGAATAACAACTTCAACGTCATTAAACGTGTAGAAGGTGTATTTGAAAAACTGTCGCATTTATAAATACGTAAAGCATTAGAGATACTTGAGCGCAGTGTGAAACTATCGTGAATTTATGTAACGGAACATTGGAAGCTACTCAGGCAAGCAAGGTATTATATACCAAATCTACATCTACAACATACTCGGCAAGAAACCAACGGTGTGTGGAGGAGGGTACTTCTGGTACTAGTAACTGATCCCCTATACCCTGTTACACTCGCAAATGGTTTGTGGAAAGAATGACAATCGATATGCCTCCGCGTTAGGTCTAATTTCTCAAATTTTCTCGTCGTGGTCATTTCGCGAGATGTATGTGGGAGGAAGTGTTATGTTGTCCGGCAGTTACCGAAAAGAGTTATCTCGAAATTTCAATAGTAAACCTCTCCGTGATGCACTGCCCCTATGTGACAGGACTTTGCTGAGCATCTCTGTCACGCTCTCGCGTCCACTAAACGATCCCGTGACGAGGTGTGCCGCTCTTACCTGGATCTTCTACATACGTTCCGCCCGGTAAGGATCCCATGTTGATCAATAGCACTCGAGAATCAGTCGAACAAGTGCCTTATAAGCCACTTCCTTCGTGGATGAGCTACACTTCATTAAGATTCTTCCTGTGAACCTCAGTCTCGCATTTGCTTTTTCTATTATTTGTTTTATGTGGTCATTCCACAAGATCGATCTACATGTTTACCCCGTCATATTTAACGTTAAATACTATTTCCAGAACTTCCTCATTAACAGTGTAGTTGTACAGTAGTGGATTTCTTTCCCTAAGTACCCGCAATATGTTACATTTGTTCACGATGAACAGAATCTGCACCTTTCATCAACCGTCTGCAGGTGATTCTGCAAATCGATACTGTCTTCTGGCGTTGTTACCTTCTCGTACACAAATCATCTGCAGACAGTCGAGAAGATCATCCGACGCTTTCTGCTATATCATTTCTATACACAGTAAACAGTAAGGCTTCTATCGTACATCCTTGGGTTACCCTGTAAATTACCTTTATATCTGCCGAATTATCCGTTATCAGCGACTTTTTGAGTTCCGTCTGCAATAAAGTCTTGAATCCAGCCACAAATCTGGTTCGGTACTTGATAAACAAGTTTTTTTTCATTAACCGGAAGTGCGGGACAGCCTTTCTGACGTCAAGGATCATGGCATCAGTCTGAGTGCCGAGCAGAACCTGCACCTTTCATCAATCCTCTGCAGGTGATTGTGTGGATCTCACGGAGGAACACAGCGAGGTCAGCCTCGCAAGACCTCTGTTTGTGAAATCCAAGTTGATTTCCATACAGGAAATTTTCGTTCTGCAATAGCACGATTCTTGGGCATAAAACATGTTGTATAGTACTACAACAGATTGACGTGAAAGATATAGACCTCTAATTATATGCATCTGTCCTACGGCCCTTCTTGAAACGTGAATGAGCTGTTTTCTCCAGTCGGTAGGTACCCTTCGTTGCTGTAGCGATCTACGGTAAACTGCTGCAGGGAGGTGACCTAGTTCTTTTGCATAACCTTTATTAAATTACTTACATATTTCATCCAGTCCTGATGCGATTGTAGTTGCTTTTCTACCCTACAGTTGGTTCCCTCAGTATCTTCCATTTCGACGTTTGTACCATGATGGATTTCGCTGAAATGTTGAAACAGTTGAAATACCTCTGAGGTGGATGAAGTTTTCGTTTTCGCAGACTTTAAACGAGGTTGTAACAGCTGCAGGAACTATGGCCGAGACTGATGCATTGACTAGTCCTAGAGAAAGGAAAGTAATTTTTAATAATGCCAGCATGTGTACACATGGCCCACATTCAGTGACATTATGCGATGTCGCAGAGCAAGAAGTGCAAGCAGACTGGACGCCTTGAGTGAGATTGCCAATGAAGGGGCATGCAAACATGAAGATGGGGGTCACGGGTTCGACCTTGCACCCTAATGTCAAAACAAAAGAGGAGACCCCGTAGCCACTGGTCAGTGTTCTGAGTCGGTGTTAGCATGTGGTGCCTCTGTGCAGAATCGGTCGCAGAATGTTATTTAACCAGTTATATAGGACAAAGAATGTTCAAAGTTTTGCTAGATATGGGATCTCAGTTATCAGTAGCCAATCAGGGCACACTTGATATTACAAATTTGGATCGACCTCATTGCAGAATAACTGGGGTTTGCGAGCGTAATATTTACTCGATCAGGGTTTCCAAAGGGGGGAAAGGCTCCAGGATTGTGTGGAAGTAGTCCCTAGCGAAGATTTGAGATACGATATCATACTGTGGATTTCTTGATTAAGCATCATAGGAATTTCAATCTACAACAGTGAGTAGTGCATGGGGCATCATACCATCTCTGTTTTACTGCGAAAAGACTCAACAGACGCAAGGCAAACACTAGGCATCAGGGAAGCCAACTAAATTGTGTACTAAACTTCTCGGAGTCGATTTGAGAGACAAAATACCAAAAGCAACAGGAAATACAGTCCGAGGGAATAGGAGAGGAGCTATAGAAGAGACAAGCCTGATACTAGTTTGTGTGTTGTTGATCGTATACTATAAAATGGAGAATTGGATATGATACAGTGTTTTATTCGTCATATTTTATCCTACGTAAAAGATAATGACAGAAGCTGGTAGTGCCCGTAAGTGTGGACAATTTCAGTTTACTTCAGTTAGAGGTATCATTAGGTACATTCGTTGGTATCTTGTAACTGTTAGAGGAAGAAGAGTTACATAGATATTTCAGGGAATGGTACTGGAAGCTGGGACCGTCGACTTACTTGCACTGTGGGTTATGGTTTTGCATTTAGAAGGATGTAGTAGGGAGAAGAAGGAAATATTATTAGAAGAGTAGGCATAGCTGTTTGTTTAATCCTCTTGGAGTATTGTTAGCTATGTGTTAAAGCAGCATACTATTCCCACTGGGAATGAATAACGAGTGTATAGAAAACCATATTGAGTACCACATTATCTGCAACACATGATAAGGCTATTTATTATTGACCAGCAGCTCCATGACGTGATTACAGATGTGACCACCAGCCCCTGAACAGCACTGGAAGTAATTTTACCAAAGAATAGACCAAACATTAGTAAGACTGTTGATTTTGTCCCAATCTCAGGTATTTTAATCAAAAGACAGATGTGGTCATATTCACAATACCTAATATAGCTGAGACCGTCGATAATTTTGGGCAATACTATTATTTTAGGAGCAAATTTTTGCGAAGTTTATACGACCAATTAGAAAGAGCACATAAGAATCGACCCAAGACGGCGTTTACTGTCTCATTTGATTATTTTTTTGTACTATCAGGTGCCATTTGGATTGAAGAATGCACCAGCGACATTTCAGCGTGAACTGTAGGACTTGCCACCTCGCCAATATTGTGGTATTTTCTAAGGACATCTATGAACAATTACAGTTACGTGACATCCTCATCTTCAGTAATTTGCAAGTGGAATGACTAAGCGTCATTTTTTAGTAAATGAAGTTTGCTATATTATCAGCCAGGATGGCGTGCAAATAAATGTTCAGTTTGTTTTAACCGTACAAAGAATTCGTGAGGCTTACAACAAAGGAGTAGCTACAGTCCTATATTTGAAGAGTAATTATTACAGAATATTTGTGCCAAAATTTGCAGAAACAGCAAGACACCGAAACTTTCTGAGGAAGGAGGTGAAATTTAAATGGAGCACAGAAAGCGCAGAAGACGTTATGTGGTTAAAGGATCTATGGATCATTAGTCCCACCATTGCTTTTTCGATTTACCAGAAACAAGTTATATTTTTCAAAATGGTAAGGAACAGAAGTCATTCATTGTTTCCTTTCTAGCTTTATTAGAGCAGATCCAGATTTTGTTTAGCAACTAGTCATTATCTATGCAGCATTCTGATGTTGTTATACATGCCCTAGTACACGTACACCTGTTGTTCAGGCTCTTGTCACAGTTCATTTAAGTCAGTGACAGGAGACTCAACAACTGCATTGATAGTGACTAATTACTAAACAAAATCTGGATCTGCTCTAATAAAGCTAGAAAGGAAGTTCATTTAAGTCTGTGACAAGAGCCTGAAATATAGGTGTAGATGTACTAGGGCATATATAACACCACCAAAGTACTGTACTGTTAATAGCTGGTTACCAGCCAAAATCTGGATCTGCTCTAATAAAATTAGAACTGAAATGACGAATTATTGCAGCTATTTGAAACGTTATTTCACAGTTGTGTAGCACATTTGACTTCCCCAATGGAAGGTAATTTGACAATTTATACAGTCAAGTGACGTGAAAAATCATGTCTTGGGGTAATTGCAGAAGAGAGGAGATTGATAGATCAGCTGTTGTGGAACATGCCTTAGAGCCAGGAGACCAGCATATTCATTTTGATAGGACTCAAGTGCTGGCAGCCACAAGCGGATACCATGAAAGGCTATCCAGAGAGGCCACAGAGACTGCAAAGCACCCCAGGAATTTCAGTAGGAAGCAAAAGTGCGTGAAATTGAATGACATTTGGATTCGTTCGCTGAAGAAGACGTGTGCTAGTCTCCTACGATGAAATGATAGCAACAGCTGACGGTGGCAGCCGACAACATCCACATGAACTCGTGTGTTCAAAACATGTGACGTTCACGCCACTGCTCGGAAGCTCACGGAAACAGAGTTTTGTTGCAGACAGTAGCGAGCCAATTGTGAATCGGACATTCAACTACGATCCTCTCTGGAAATTTCCACCGCCAATGGGGACGAAACATTGTGTTTTAAAGTGAAATCCGTTAGACGATGGCATAATAGCCTGGAACATTTTTTTAATGATAAGAGTTACCAATGATTCAGGGGTTCACAGCTTCTCGGAGCCGAAAACCAGCAAATAGGTAATTATAAATTAACTAAACCCTGACATAAGCCGATGAAATGGAAGACGATTAAGCAATACTCGTACATCAAACCGAAAACTGAATAGCAAGATTCATCGTCAATAAAGAAGATTTTTGCACAACTACAAGGAGCCGCTATTAGGCAATACTCAAATAGTCCATAAGTAACGATTTGAAGAGGTTATTGGCAGTCCTGACGCCACCGTAGAGTGTCCAAGATAAAGGACTGTACGACGCGAGAACACCAAGAACAAGTACAACCAAAGGAAAACGAAATACAACAATTTTGAAAAAATATATTACAAATATATTTGAAAAATACAAGCAGACTTTTTCATGTACTGGAACTTCTGTACATGAATAAATCTGCTTATATCAATACGATTGAACATTAGTTTCTACACAACTAAACAGCCTCGGAATTACGAGAATACATCGTTCAACCAGGATTCATTTATCAAAAATGAAGACAGAATTTGAACCAAAATGAGTAATACATATTCGGAGTGGTTTTCATTGACAATTTCAACCGAGTTGTCCAGCAACAAGCAAGAACTTTGGATGCGTCTACCAAGAAGTGGACAACCGAAGCGGCCACGACGAACGGCCGTACTTGTCGTTCAGAGCATGGAAGGCCGGCAGTTGTCCTCGAGGCTGCAGTTCGACGAACCGCGACGAGGTAGCACGCAGTACTACCCGTAACAGACGAATCCAAACAGCAAGCAACTTTACAGCAGTCCACGACGAGGCGCAATACGCTGTTAAGTCGGTGAATTCATACCTTTTTTTCCTATTTTCACAGTGCAGTGTTGTGACCGCGTGCGTACAAAGATTGAAGTGAAGTATTTTACTACGAGAACTTCTGTGAATACAATTGATTGTTGTCAGATCACTGTGACATTCATCAGTTCTATTACGATGAGTGCTCTTACAAACAGTAAATTACAAACATGCCATTACAGCAAATACACCTACAACACCTCTACGACAACTTACGTTGGATATAGTTCACTACAGATACTTTATTATGATGCACAAAATGAAATTCTCTTAGTTCGGGAATAATATTAGGGCCCGCATAGACCGCAGTCTGACCATGCAAGAGTTAATGCAGCTAGTTTTACAACAGTTGGGCATTTAAATAATACGGTTACGCATTTGGATGACAATTTCACGCAAGAAGAAGGCAGACTGATGCAAACTGATACTACACTCACAAATTTAGAAACATGGTTAAATAAATTCACTACCCAACTTAATGGTACAATATGTACATAGGAAACAATACTGAGCATGGTCTTCGATCATGTTCCCGAAATAAGAAGCGGTTACAGATATCTGTAACTGAACAGGAGTTTCCTTGCAGCACATACGTTTCATAAACAATGAAAATGACAAATTAGTATAGAGAATTGATATGTTAGAAAAAGAACTGACGGATACTAAACTGTGGTACATACTTATACTAACAAAAATATGGATATTTTGTCAGTAATAATGAACGAATCGGAACTGAAATTAGAAAAATTTGAATTTAGTAAGGAGTATGTTGTGCTGCAGTGCATACTAAAAGTAAAGGATTGATAGACACCAAATTTACATTTACGACAGCTACACGTGCATGATCAGGAACACCAACAGTTTACAGACGCGATAGTATTAGTACAAATACAAACGAAGTGATACGAAATAATATTTTGAACTTAGAGGAGACAGAGAGACAATTAAGAAAAGAGGCAGAAGGCCTGTTATTAAACAACAGGATGGCACATAATAACTATAAGGACTACCACAACGCTAAGCAGAGGAATAAATCAGAAATCCCATAACTTTTCATCTTCGGGCGATATCTACCCGGTTGTGTTTCTAAATTCATTTGAGAGTATGTAACCCGAATCCTGCTCATATTCTAACAAGATTCGATTTGTGGTAAGCCACTTGACGAGCGACGCTGTAAAGTGGGGTATGTTACATCTGGAAGAGTTCACAAATTTGATTTTGAAAAAGCATTTAACTCTTAGTATCTAAGTGAAGGAGCCCAACAGAAACTGAGACTAGAGCTTTTTGGGTTGGATTCCTACAATAACAATTCACAGGAGTGCCCTTACATATCAGATCCTGGGAACGATATAGAGATTTTGTAAAGTAAAATATCTAGACGACCCTATGTGAAAGGAACATATATTAGAGGTTATCATTAGCTGATTACAATGTCATTTAAGAGACAATTTTTATAGAAGGGTTGTGAAAACTAGAATAACTGATTGCAACATCTACAACGCGTGGGACATAATGAAAAGGCAAGCAGAAATATGGCACATAGGTAGCACTAACAATAATAGTAACCGACAGAGTATTGTTAACAAAGGATCGCAACCTACTACAGAGGATGCTACAAATGGTATCACAGCGAACATGATTATAAGCGTTAAGGGAATATATACAGAAATGGGAACAATAACAGATTTAACAGTACTACTAACATGGAGACTAAAAATTAATACGCTTCAAGGGAAAGGTTTGTTCCTCTGAAGCAATACAAAACAAGCCACAAAAAAATCTCTTCTAGCATAGTAAGGTATGACTGTGACCGCAGTTTAACATATGTCTTACCCCAGGCAGACAACATACGAACAAAAGGATATACATAAATGAAATTGATGTGCACTGTAAGTAACGTAACTGTGCGAATTATTTTAAATTCTGTTAGTGACATAACAGCCATAAATCACTATTTCTTACAGTGAAATAATTTTTTGGATGCATTCCCTTGGTTACCAGTCACAATAATAAAGATAACAGGGATAGCAGGCATGACAAGGAAACTATTAACTGCAGAATTTTTCGTTAAATCTACATTAAACCTGTACGCGTATTAGCAAGCAATGTTTTTAGTGCACGATTTAGGTACTAATGATTTTAGGCAAAAAATGGTTCTTGGACTATTCTGTATCTTGAAACTTTCGAAATAGGATAGCGACATTTACATACGGACAACAAGAGGACCTGACTGCCATACATTTAGAGCGAAGCAACACAGCCAGATTAGCACTCACTTTAATGACAGAACCTACATTATAACAGGGTGACAGGCACCAATTGGCTGCAAATACGGAAAAAATAAATGAAAGAAATGTAACTGATAACATTACCAGATCAAAGAATCTAAGTATTAATGAGAAGATATGACCTCTTTTTTATGTAGACATATAAAAGTATTTTCAATATGCCCAGGCCTTATTACAGACTTCGTCTGTAGATTGAAGATAAAACCACAGACATTATTTTATGTCAGACCCTTCACTATACTGGTATCGACGAAGCCATTAGTACAAAAAATGAATTGAAAGGATGTTACAATGAAACATTATAATTATGTACTAAAGCTGTCATGATTACCCACTCGTTGTTACTAAAAAAACCAGGTTGCGATATAGTTTTGAATGCGCAAGCTATAAATAGAATAGTAGTACCAGAGAGAGATAGATTCCCCACAACAGAGGAACCGATAGCGCGGTTTTAAGAAGCAAAGTGTATCAGCACAACTGACCTAATGATAAGTTTTCGCTGATCGCCTTACACGAAGTAAATGGAAGTATACGACAGCCCTGTTTTAAGGAAGGTCATATCAAATCCAAGTGCTACCATTCAGCCTAAACAGTTTTCATAAGAGCTGTGAATAAAGAAATAGGCAGCGAGTTACGAAATAAAGTGTCGTAATGACAATGTAAAAATATCCACAACATGGGAACAATAACTGCAAATAATGGATGCATTTTTCATAACATTAGTTTCCCGTGATGTCACTATAGAATCGTCAGAATCGCAATTTGGGACAAACGACTAAGTTCATGAGACATATTGTAAGTACTTTGGGCATTCAGCCTGAGCCACACACACTGGATGCGATCAAGTTGTGCCCAAAACATGATAATACAAAGCAACTCAAAATATTTTTTAGAATGGAAATATCTTGCCAGTTCAGTGATTAATGCACCAAGTTTGATGAGGTTATTAAATAAGAAAACAATATATAGATATGACGTAAATTGCAAGAAAGAATTTTCGAAAATAAAATAAACATTAGCAGAATGCCAACCGCTGCTTCACCCTAATTTCGTTATTCCTTTCCATACGGCGGTGGATGTAACGGATTATGGATTGGACTGTCACATTAGAGGTCAACAGCTTTCATCAGTAGAATATTCACGCCCATGAACGAAATTATAGCATTACTTAATCGGAAAAGGAAAGAACCATAAGCCAGAGAGTCATTTATAGACCATAACATAATTAAAGTTATTTTAATATTGAGTTATTACACGTGGAAATTGTTTAGCAGTCAAACGCTTGTTCATTTGTAAGGGGGGACGGGGGGGGGGGGGCGTGATGGTACGAGATTGTCCATTTTTTTGTAGTCAGCGTTTTGGAAATAAATCACTTCGTTGATTGAGGGTGAAATCTCGTACTAATTTTGAAGATAAATAAACAAGCTTTATTAACCAAGACCTGTTTCTGTCTTTAACCAGAGAAGCCCTCCAGAACATAGAAATTAAATTGTTATATAGAGCATTTATTAAGAAGCCAGTATTCTTTCATACGTTACATCGTTTATCTGATGTACTCATATTCTGCATGAGTCTCCAAGCTGTCCCAAGAGCGTTAAAGCTGCATTTGGCGTCATGACGTGCAAAGCAATCAGAGGGAGCAAAGAATGATAAGCGTGAACCACAGGATAAAGGAATACAAACGACCGGAAGACTACAGCAATACTGTAAACTGAAACTCCAAAGAAATTGGTATAGGCATGCTTGCTCAAATACAGAGATATGTAAATAGACGGAATATGGCGCTGCGGTCACTTATATAAGATTACAAGTTTCTGGCGCAGTTGTTAGATCGGTTGCTACTACTACAATGGCAGATAACAAATGTTTAAGTGAGCTTGAACGTGGTGTTACAGTCGGCGCACGAGCAATAGGACACAGCTTCTCTGAGGTAGCGATTAAGTGGGGATTTTCCCGTAGAAACATTTCACGAGTGTGCCGTGAATATCAGGAGTCCGGTAAAACATCAGAGCTCCGACATAGCTTTGGGCGAAAAAAGAAAACCAGCAAGAATGGGACCAACGACGACTGAAGATAATTGTTCAACTTGACAGAAGGCGACACTTCCTCAAATTGCTGCAAATTTCAATGCAGGGCCATCAACAAGTTCAGCCTACGAACCATTCAACTAAACATCATCGATATGGGCTTTCGGAACCAAAGGCCCACTTACATACCCTTGATCACTGCACGACCCAAAGCTTTACGCCTCACCTGGGTCCTTCACCATAGACATTTGGCTGTTAATGACTGGAAACATGCTGCCTGGTCCGACGAGTCTCGCTTCAACTTGTATCGAGTGGATGGAAGTGTACGGGTATGGAGACAACCTCATGAATCCATGGACTATTCAAGTTGATGGAGGCTCTGTAATGGTGTGGGACGTGTGCAGTTGGAATGATGGGGCACCCCCGATACATCTAGCCGCTAGTCTGGCAGGTGACACGTACGTAAGCATCCTGTTTGATCACCTGCATCCATTCATGTCCATTGTGCATTCTGACGGACATGGGCAATTCCAGAAGGACAATGCGACACTCCACATATCCAGAATTGTTACAGAGGGATCCAGGACTACTCTTATGGGCTTAAACACTTCCGCTGGCCATCAAACTTCCCAAATATAACATTATTGAGCGTATCTATCAGGCCTTGCATGTGCTGTTCGAAGAAACTATGAAACGTCCCTTTAGAAAAATTTAAAAATGACAGTGCTGGAAAATCTCTTACGTTATCTGATTTACAAAAAGTAAAACTGAACGTACTCACACATTTCTCTCTACTAAACTGACAATATATTTAGCGCAAAACAATCTGACTTTCAATAATCCCCACAAAAGAATGGCCCTGACTAACAATAACCTATACCTTTCTTGAATCACTTACCTCACAAATATCTTCAAAAATCTTCGATACTCGAACAATCGCAACCTGTCAAAACTCTGGAATCTCTCTCTCTCTCTCCACATCCATCACTGCTGGCGGTTTACCTCCAACTGCACAACGCTACGCGCTATTCATATCCAACTGTGCAACACTACAGTAGCGAATATTCCAACAATTCCAACCAGCCACAGACTGCACACAGCGCACTCAGTAATTTTCATACAGAGCGCTACGTGACCTTACCAACATAAAAACCTAAACAGCCTACTTAAAAAATCTCCACGCTCTCGTTCTCCTAAGCATTTATAGACAGACCTGCAGGATTAATGGTGTCAGTCCCTCTAGCACAACATCAGACATTAGTCGAGCCAATGACATGTAGTGTTGCGGCGCTTCTGCGTGCTGGCGGTGACCCTACACGATATTAGGCAGATGTTTCAGTTTCTTTGGCTCTTCCGTGAATATACTGATGTATTGATGTTCTAGCTGTGTTTTTGGGAAGTTTGTAATTTGTTCAACACGAGTTGTACCTGGGTGACAGCCTCTGGTCACATTTTGTAATTAAAGGCACAGTAAAATCTTTCCTATATAACAAAATTGATGAGTCCTGGTTTTGGTAGAATATGAGCTCTTGCACAGAGAAAAAGAATTATCAACGGGTCAGAGATTGGCAGACTTCTCGGAGCTGAAAACTAGCAATGAGGTAATTTATAAATTAAATGATACCTCGCGGAGCCTTGTTGCAACTCTGTAGAGGAATAAGCGTCGAAACTTTAAAATGTAGGTGAAGAGATTACATTCGATGTATCGTGAAACGGAAACAGGGTTGAATTATCGATATCGACAGCATGCCTCAGTGTGGAACACCTTGAAATTACTGCAAATTTGTACTGTTCATAATCTTTCTAGTCTCAAACGACGCATCACATCCCAGTAAACGTACCATCTAGCACCGACAGTGGCAGTTGCAAAGAATGTGCTGAATTTCACGTTTATTTAATGGGCAGTTGTTTACGTAAATGTACAAATTTAATAATTATTGTTGACCAAAGCAGTACTTATGTTATTCGTTTTTCGGAAGTAGTATTCAAGCGCTCTTAAAATATTCAAATCATAAGGACGATATGACAATAGACTCAACTAGCTGGTTAAAATCACATTACTCAATGCTCTGAAACTGTGTTGCAGCATAAACCACACAAAGGTGCTGCAAACCATTAAATGTCATGTACAAGGTAACCGCAGTGGAAAGCAGCGTACGCGGTCATGCAAATTCAGCGAGTTATTGAATATGCCGTGCATATCGAATACAGTGCAGCGGAACGGAACAGAAAAATAGCGAATTGAAATCTACATAGCGGAAGACTGAGTTATAATGTGAATAACAAACAGCTAGGTTGTTGCCGAGGCAATATAAGTGGAGGAACAATGAAAATAAGTCGTACTTCGACGAGAGTAGGTGAAGATTTCAATTTATAGTCAGTGTTGTACGTTGAAAACGCAACCAACAAAGTGAAAAGAAGTTTAGGACCACGAATTACGGAGATAGAAAACTAAGCTCTGCAGACGACATATACCCTCTCGTCGAAAATAAGGAAGGCTTACAAGGAACCCCATGAGTGCGTGATGGCAAGTTCAGTCTTTAGTAAGGTTCATTCTAAAATTATTATTATTAACAATTATGACAGAAAAATATTAGCTGCTAATGACTCCTATTGCGTCAGGAGGGCAACAGAAAATGAATGCCCGGGAGCAGCAGAGATCAACCTATGCGATTTATGCACTACACTTCACACACCGCACATTGTCGACACTCAAGAAGTATTAAAACTATTCATTAACTACCACCATGAACACCGAACGCAAAATGTTGCGTCAGAGTGACAGCAAAGATTCGCACCATCAATATCGAACGCGAATCCCTTGGGAGCTACAAACCGTGCCGAACGTTGAGCTAGGCATCCACTCTTATGGAATGCATATACTCCTAGAATCATATTAGTGTAACAGGGTGATGAGAACTGATGGAATATGGTCGCATGCAAGCAAATGTGGAACAGCGTGTCGTTGAGCTTATCGTGAAACTGCCTATCCCTTAAAACTTGGCAGTCAATTTACCAACTAGATTGACAGGTGCTATAATTCTGTAAGAAAGCGTTACAGTATCGACGTTAGTTGACCTTGATACAACTCTCTTGGTACCTCTGATTGTCAGGCTTTCTCTTCAACTCCCTACTGGTCGGAGTTGACAACAAATCCCTTACTGAGTGTTGGAATAAGGTTTCTTTTATCTCATCTACACATTTTGGGGCCGATTCTGCAGTTTGCCTTGTATTTTCAAGTTGATTCTTTGTCTGAAATTTCGTTACCTTACATCCACGAGTTCTGTAGAATTGAAGTTATTGTACGTCCATCCTTTTGACTGACAGACAGCTTCTTGGTTGTCATGCCTACATAGAATGAAGCACAGTGGTTGCAGGGTAGCTTGCAGATCACATGACTGGTTTCACAAATAGCCCTGCCTTTGGTGGTGATGTTAGTGACCGTACTGGAGTAGCTGGTAGTAGGAGGATGTATGGGACAAGTCTTGCATCAAGGTCTATCACAGGAGTATGAGCCAAGAGGTAATGGTGGGACCACGGCCGTTCACTATCGTAAGAAAATCAAACACCTACAGCCTTCCTTATGATCTTATTTATTGTGTAGCTTGGCACTTCAATGCGCCATCTTCAGGTCGTAGTTGAAGCTGAAAAGTAATCACGAACCAAGTATATGCTGCAGCATATCTGTTTTACGTCGACTGTCTGTAACAGTGACATCAGCGCTCCAACCATCAACTCCCAACTGTCAAATATCAACTGTCAACTACCAACTGTCAGTTGACAGTTGGTTGTTGAAATGCTGACATAATAGTTACATATAGTATGTGTGAACCAGTTATATTGGCCGCAGATGCAGCATATATATATGGATCGTGATAAGCCTTCAGCATCAACTGAGGCCTGAAGAGGGCGCACTGAAGCACCGAAACTGCTACACAATAAATATCGTAAGGACGGCTGTAGGCATTTCGTCTTCTTTCGTTATTTGAAGTTATGTTAGCACCCACTACTTCCCTTGAAATCAATGTTATCCATGTCGCGCGCAATTTGATGTGCATCGAGCATCTTTGAAACTTGAAAACACGACTTTCTGTAACAAATGCGCTTTGTCCTTTCTTGAATGTCCACAGTTTTTCTTATGCACCACACAGTCATATTGCTGCGAACTTATCCGAAATCTGTTCATAATTCTTTTTTACTATGCAGCGGATGATCTTCGATGCACGTAACTATGTTTATTAAGTGCTCCTTGGACAACGATTTTCCTTTACTACGTTTCACTAGGGACGGGATTTGTGGCTCCCTGTTAACTAAGGATGATGAATCACATGCTTCGGCACCTGCTTCTCTATCATTTTCAGTCATCAAGCACGTGTCGTCATCGTTGTACTCTTCATGTACATTGTCCGCGCGTATACAACACCACATCTTCCACTGTCTCATCTTGCAGAAAAGCCGATATCTCATCTACCAGTTCTTCCCACTTCGCGAAATTACTTCGATTCCTTTATGACAACATGTCAAGTTCGGCAACTGTTGTTTTGGGTGTAGTGCAATGTTTCGTTTATTGTTGCCTTTGCTCTGTTTTGTATTGAAAGTAGTACTCACTGTTACACTGTTGTGATCTACTCGTCGACTAAGCTGCCTCCATAGCCTGATTGGACACCTCCGATCCCGCTTCTGTTGCCATGGGCAGCCAATATTCAGGCTGCTTGTAGACTGTAGGTGGGGTGCCAAATGCCGTAAACATCATTGGCCTTCTGCGACCTCGCACTCAAGGGATTCGTTGTTAGAACTGTTGTTTGGAGTGTACAGCATACGAGTGCTTAGGACAAGCGAGCGGCCTATGCGGATACAATAGTACCTTACCTGGAGGCACAAAAATTGTTTTCGTGATAAAATAAATAAAAGACGACTGTAACAGTTGAAAACAAAGAAATCGAAAAATATTGTGTCTAATACAATGAAAAACAATACTACATCATGAAAAACGGTGATAAACTAAAGAATATGTGGTACGTAAACTACCGGCACAAGAATTACTGATTGCATTATGTGGGTCATAGCTATAAGCAAAAGCACACTGAAGACAGCACAGACATTGGAGAAACATGCTTGGGTAAGGCAAAAATATACAAACGGTTTCTTGTATTTGGCAGAATTTCTCTGCAATTTCGTCGAATTCTTTCATTGGGCAATAAGCAATCTACCTTGGCTGCATTACTGTCGAGATAAACTGGTCCATTTTTGCAGCGCAGAAATATTTGCCGGGTATTCACCTGCAATAAATTAGACGTTATTGTTCAGAAATACGTACCAGGTTTATGTCATAATATTTTTTATTTACTAGTGTTACTTGAGAAATGAAAAGTTATCCTAATGTAAATATAAAAGATTTCAAAGGGAATCTTTTTTCTAATTCTGGTTATGGTTATATGTTTCTATTTGTGTGTACGCACAGGTAGGTCTCTATTGCTACAACAGTCTTGTGGAAATGAATCACTGATGAGTGGACCGTTTGGCAGTAATAGCAATACACAAGCAATAAACAATGAAAAGAATAAACTTCAATCCCACCACACATATCTTTACCCGGAATGTTGATAACATACATTACGTCTTCCACGATAGTATCCATAAACTAGGTGGAATACTGCAGGAGTTAAAAGGCACTGAATCAGAAGTTTAATGAATTGTTACGACAGTGTCGTTGCACCAAATTACCATGGGCAAACCAGTAACACTACTGTTCTCAGATACGACTAGCTGATATGGAGGGCTTTGCTGAAACTGCATGTAGTTCACTAATCATTGCGCAGATTAGCACAAGACTAATTTAATTCAAGTAGTTACATCACCTTTGTGTCCCTCAAGTTACTTATACTTTAAGATATTTCGTCTTTAAATAGAAGATAGTAATCTGTCTGACCTTAAATACATCGCAGAGCATTCTTTCTATAGTATCAGTTCTGGATTCTTGAATAAGCAACACACTTTGCACTATTCTCTATAAACTTTACGCTTTCCTTTCACTTCGATAGCACGGCACTGATTATGAGTTAAGTAACTTTTAATTCTGAGTAGGTTTCTTCGTACTCTGCCATCCTGCCGCCTGTAAGATGGAACAGTAACTCTGGTTTCGTCAGCATGCCATTTGTCTACAGACAAACTGTTGTCTCGAAGGTCTTGTAAACCATGATTTGCACCGGAATCCTCGTCTGCAGCAATCGCAGATAGTATTCTCTCAGTGTAACATTTATCTCTTTTTTCTGTTAATAACAGCATAAAAAACTGTTTTATTCTACAATAGTTTCTACTGTCATTTACTCTGTAATTTACCCCACGTCTTTAGAAATTGAGATCACATAATTGTACTTGCGGGACAACTACGTGAATAACTGTCAAAAAACGATTTTTGAATTATTGTCCGAAAAAAGTTTTTGTAGTTATCTACAAAAGAAGACAGTTGTGTTCCAGGAAGTCTGACCGAAGAAAACCTCAAAATTACAGAAATCTAAAAGCAGCCACACGCATGTCGACACCCCCATCTGACGCAAACAACTATTATAAACAAAGAATTTAGTTTCACTTGCTTGTTCTTTATGAATTTTTACTCTCTGATGTTGGATAACCTGCGAAAGCATCGTGGTTGCTTCACTTTCGTGATATTGAGAGTTAAATTATTGCTTGAGAGCTAAAATGTGTGTTTGCAGTGAATTAATTGTGCTTGTGTATGTTTTTTCTACTTCAAAGCTTACTTCAAGGGTTATAGACGAAGAAATAGGTAGGTTGCAGTACTATAATGGTCAAGGCAACTGGATAAATAAAAACAACCTCGATTGAAAGAAAACGGTATAATGAGCTACTTTCTTTCATAAACCATCCACAGACGACAACTCATGTCATACACACTGTCCACCTGGAAGTGAGCCGTGCTGTGGCTATCATATGCTGTTATCCAGGGTAAGACATAGAACCATAACCATTCTTTTGCATTTGCTGTTCAAAACGGTTCAAATGGCTCTGAGCACTATGCGACTTAACTTCTGAGGTCATCAGTCGCCTAGAACTTAGAACTAATTAAACCTAACTAACCCAAGGACATCATACACATCCATGCCCGAGGCAGGATTCGAACCTGCGACCGTATCGGTCGTTCGGCTCCAGACTGTAGCGCCTAGAACCGCACGGCCACTCCGGCTGGCTGCACTTGCTGTAATAGAAGTTGTAAAACCTATATACAGGGATCTTAGTGATACAAGATTACGTACTAAGAGAAATGTCTGCATAGTAGGCATCGAAACACAAATGAGAGTTTTAAGAACTGGGAACAGATACCACAAATCGTTCTTGTAGGACTCAGTACTCTGAACATTGGTGTGCTGGATGCACTGCTATGTATCAGTGACGATGCAGTATCATGATATAACATAATAGAATTGACACAACAACTTGTAAATGCTACTGACCGCAGGAGACTGTTTGAAGCAGAGAAATTAGTGTTGGAAGCTACAAAATAAACAAGAATAATAAAAGAATTCTGAAAAAGAGAAGGGAGGAGAACAGCACCATAAACAAGATGAATGTGGACCTCGCCTCTTTTAGTGTTATGAAGGTTAGATAAAGAAAAATGTTTTATCCTTATAAAAGAGCAGTTCTTCGATGTTCTGCTACACATAGGTTAAAAACTATAGGAGATAGCATAAATTTTATATGCTGCCTTCAACATACTTAGCTGAAAAGTGCATCATCCCTGTAGCTTGAAATTGAAAATTGAAGATTTTGTTAAAGAAAAAATTTATGGTAATTACTGAAATATATGATGAACAAAACTTAATACTTTATTGACACATAATTAATGTTGGCAATATGTTATTAACATTCCGCCTTAAAGATAATAGTGTTAAGAACCTCCAGAAAAATGTCCAGCTTTTGCTTTTTTCTATTCGAGATATGTATGAGAAACTGTGTGACCAAACGTTATGGTTCAAGCATGAAAATGTTCCCGGGAGGTGTATTAAAAGAAGATAAGCATTAAATAGACTTCCAGGTCTTATTCTACAGTATTTAGAAAACTGAAAATTTTTTCTGTGTTGCACTTTGTGTTCTCGTAGCAGCCCCCTAGCATCCTGTTGTTCTTTGGGCACAAGCAGTACTATCAACTGTAAGTCGCAAAGTAGTGTAAGTGGAATAAAGTAAGCTACAAAAGTTTTGCTCGAACAGTCCACGGGTATACTGCCGGTTCATAGTGTCCACGAAACACCAAGTTAAACCCGTCTTTTGCCTGCCCAATAAAACACTGGCATTACTGGGAAGTGTGAAACATGACCTCGGTTTGAGGAAGACCAGCATATAACAAATTCCCTGTGAGTGTGGGAACACTTATATCGGACAGACAGTACGCACCATCGAAAATCGTTGCCGAGAACATCAAAGGCACACTCGACTGAAGCATCCAAATAAGTCGGCGGTAGCAGAGCACTGTTTGTCCGAGAAACACGAGATGGATTATGAGCGTACCAAGATCCTGGCTCAGACCTCTAAATATTGGAACAGCGTTGTAAGGGAGGCTATCGAAATTCGCACGAGGGAAGATCTTATCATCCGATATTATGGTTACAATCTCAGCAAGGCTTGGGACCCGGCACTGAATGTAATTAAGAAGACTCTCAGCAAGAAGTGCGAACTGACGACCAGGGCGGACGTAGCAAGCACATCGACGCTACGACAGATTCCGACGCCCACGTCTTCGCGACCGCCGGCGCGCGGGCGCGGATGACGAAGAGAGCGTCCCGCGGGGGGAGGGGTTTTAAATCGGCGGTCTCCCCCCCCCCCCCTCAGGAGCTCAGTTTGTCAGCGCACCTGACGATGGCGACATGTCTGATCGGCGAAATATTGTGCCCGTTGGATACTATGAACTGGCAGTATACCCGTGGACTGTTCGAGCAACAAATACGCCGGGAGAAACTGAAGAATCACTACACACTTTTTTGTTTTGTAAATCACCTGAAATGTGGTTCTCCAACAGAACATAGGTTATCGACATTATTGTGTCACAGATGAGATAACACTGTTCAAGAGCAATACCTCATATATTTCTTCCTACATTCGGGACGGATACAGATTTCCGTGACGTGAGGCTGTTAATATCCAGGAGTTGAATGTGGAGCAGCTGACTTGTATGTAGCATCCGCTGTGTGGCCAGAGTAATTACGGGAGAGAGTTGCGTGACGAATACGCCGGCACATCAGGTGGCCACGAGCCGCAGCGCTCCGCGATTACGCTGCGCTTCCCGTAATCGCGCTCTGACATACGTTCCACGAGGCGGACGCGCGGGCGTCTGCAGTGGTCAGCCAGCCAACAGCCGTGACACGGCTGTGGCGCACATGGAACAGCGCACTGCGCTCCTACCTACCGGAGCAACCTGTCCATTTGGCCTGTTATCGCTTTGCATTCGTGTTGACTAATGTTTCACCGGCTTTAAGGGATCTCGGTATATATTTTTACTTCATCTGTGTGTGTTCTTTACGTCATGTTGTTTTCTTTCTCGAAAACAATAATGCTTTAATTGAACTGTTAATCACTTCTTTCCCTTTTTTCACATTAGCCTTTTTAACAAATTTCACAGCGAATCAAAAACGCCATATAATCTATTTACTGCGGTGACACTCGTGCTACATACATGCATACAACGCATATAGACATAGATATATCATGTTTCGACTAATTCTAGTCACCTTGGGATTGAGGCAAGAATCTAGAATTGAAGTTGACTGAACTAGTAGTAGTAGTAGTAGCTTTATTCATCCGTAGATCTCTTTTTACAAGGATATAGGACATGTCAAAGTATTTACCAATTTAGATCAATTTAAAATAAGCTAATTCATATACACATATTTACAAACTTCTAGTTAGAGACAATCATTAGATCAGTTCCTGATATACAACACTTTTTATAAATAAGTTATCAAATAATGTAATGCCACATTGTTCACTCACATCTCACTATCAATCACTGCACACAATATACACACTTTGTTTCATAACACTTCACTCACGACACACACACACACACACACACACACACACACACACACACACACACACACACAGACGCACGCACTGGTGATCTCTGGGTCATTTTCTGTACCGCAACTTCGCCATTTGCTATCCTGAAAAACGGAGTCAGCATCCCTCCATAATGAGTGAGATGTTGAGCTCGGAAAAAAGAAGAGGTGTTAATATTGTGCTATTGATAGCTTGGAGGTAAGTATTTCTAGAAAGGAAAAAGAAATAAAGTAAAGGTGTTATGTGGAATGTTGGATATTTTATAATCATTATTATTTATTTGTATAACATTTTTATCAAACCCATACTCTCTTTTAGCTAAGTAATCCTTGAATGTATAAAATGTATTGCATCACAGGTACTTTTTATCTCCCTTTTTAAAAAGTATATTTTGGCAAATTCTTTAATCTCTTTTGGTAATTTATTGTACAGTTTTATTGCTTGGTAGAAAATGCTGTTTTGAGTTTTATGTTTATTTTTTCTTGGTAAATGTAAGTTGAGTCTAACTCTGGTTGCATGGTCATGGACAGAGCTGTTTGTGAAGTAATTACCAATGTTATTTTTGATGTGTTCAACTGAATGGTAAATGTATTGACATGGAGCAGTTAAAATCACCAGTGTTTTGAACACTGGTGATTTTAATTTTTATTCTTCTGGCTCTTTTATGGAGTTAGAGAATTGTGTTCAGATGTTTTGCATTTGTTCTCGAAAAAAAGAATTCCATCGCTAAGAATTGAGTGCACATATGAATAATATGTAACGAAAACACAGTGCATGTTACACACTTATGATAGGATTCTAGGGGCATAATATGCTGATGACATTCCGTGTGCAAGTACCTTTGTGTGTTCACACCACTTCAACTGAAAATCAATATTCATTCCTAGAAATTCTGCATTTTTTACACAGTCTATAGACGTGCCATCTACATTTAATTTAACATTGTAATTTTTCGTCTTCAAACTGAAATTCATGGCATTAGTTTTCTTTATGTTCAATGGCACTTTATTACTTATTGACCAATGATAAACTTCCTTAAGAGTTTCATTTGCTTTCACGGCCAGTTTTCCTCTTATTTTCTTAGTGACTATAATATTACTGTTATCAGCGAAAAGAATTTTTTCATTATGAGTAACACTACTGGGGAAGTCATTACTGCATATCTGGAACAGTATTGATCCTAATATGCTACCTTGTGGAACCAATGTATTAATCTATTTTGGTTCTGATAAGTGTTTTACTAAATGTTTGGATCTATTTGAAGTATATGTTATCTCTACTCTTTGTACCCTATCTGTTCGGTATGATCGAAATCAGTCGTTACCTACCCCTCTTATGCTTCTAATTTATTTAATAGAATCTTGTGGTAGACTGTATCAAACGCCTTAGAATGATCCAAAAATATGCCTGTGACACACTCATCTTTAAGATCAAGAGCATCATGTACAACTTTTGTGAATTCTACTATGGCTGACTGTGTTTTCTTTTTCCAATTCGGAAACCAAACTGTGATTCCCTTAAAAGATTGTATTTACTCAGGTAATTCGGTAATCTGTGTTTCATAATTGCTTCTATTATTTTTGAGAATGCTGACAATGGGCCAGTAATTTTCTATATCTTCTGCATTACCTTTCTTAAGTAAAGGTACAACTCTTGCCTGTTTTAATTGCTCTGGAAATGTCCCTGATGTGAAAGATTCATTTATTATATTTGTTAAGGAGTCTTGTATAATCCCTATGCATTGTTTCAGTACACACATTGGTACTTCATCTAAGCCTATTGACTTTTTATTTTATAGTTTTTGAACTGTTTTACTGACTTCAATCTCTGTGGTTGGATGTAACATCATTGAATTTAGTGCAACATTGTTTACAGGTGTTATATTTGGGGGGATCTTAACTGTAACTTCTCTGGAGTACTTGGAAAATGCTCGTTTACATAGTTTTCTAAGTGCTGTGGATCATTTATTACTTTATTCCCTTCCCTTAGCAGTATATTTTCACGAGATGCTGCCCCATAGCTCCTATACACAGTCTTAAGAAAAACGAGTATTTTGAGAGGTGACAGTAATCATCCAAACAAGAAAAATAAGTCCTATAAACACGGGTCCGGAAACGCATACTTTCTGCCATAAACACATGTTTAGGAAGGTGTTCAACGTGTCCTCCATTCATCACAATGCAGCCTTCTGGCCTCTGGCGTAAGGAATGACGCATCCTTTGAAGTATACCCAGTTGTTGTAGCCACAACCACGGGTTGAAGATGTGACCCTGTAGTGTCCGCACATTGTTGATTGGTGTGGTGAAGACCGGAACGAGGAGGCAAAACACCCTTCTGACCAATCCAGCAGTCCATAACAGTGTGACAAATGTTCGTGGTCAATGAGACTAAAGTATGATGGTGCACCATCATGAATGAAACATTTGCATTCACTGCTGCAATGGTACAGCCTCTAGCAAGGTGGGAAATGCATTAATGAGAAAGTCCAGATAATGTGCGTTAGTTAACCTTTGTGGTAGCTCGTATTCTATTCTATCGCTTGAGCCTTGTATCGCAGTTAGGCTGGGTCATCCATCGTTACTCGGATTGGGAATGTTAGTGTGTAAGGGGTGGCCACATGCCCTTCCTGCCGCCACCCGTACTACCTGGGACGGAGTTAGCGTACCCCAACTGTCTACGTCGAGTGTAATCCATGGAATAGTGTGAAGTGTTCAGATGTCTGCAAGCCGTGTAACTGAGGTGGAACGTGGGGACCAACCCGGTATTCACCTAGTGCGATGTGGAAAACCGCCTAAAAACCATATCCAGGCTGGCTGGCACATCAGCCCTCGTCGTCAATGCGCCAGGCGACTTCGATCAGGGACTGGCGAGCCTACCCGAGTCCAGGAAGCAGCGCGGTAGCGCTCTCGGCTACCCTGGCGGGTTTTGTGGTAGCTCGTATGGCCCCCATTAATCTGTCGCGAAGTATGCCTGCCGATACGTTGACTGAGAATCGTTGTTGATGCCCTCTTTTCTGAATTTCCTGCAGATTTACATCTACTCATACATGCTGGCTATTGAAATACCCAACACCAGCCCATCGATAAATAAAATCTTGGATGTGAACAGTACATCTGCGGTACACTTCTGCTACAGCTATTAATAGAACCAGCGTCTGCCATAATGATCCTATGGCCTTAGTATCTCAACGCACTGTAGGTTCATGATGTAAGAGATTAAGACACACCTTCTGCTGCTAATCGTCTCACATTGGTCACACGGGTTTCTTCCACCGAACGTAGCACACGTTCCTCCATGTCAGGCGTCCGGACTGCGCGCGGCCTTCCACTGTCAGTCTTCCGAGGTGTGAGCGTACCTGTGTCCCCCAGAAGCCGGAAGACTCTGCCGAACAGTTTACCAGAGGGCACTGCGCTGTGAATGGTTTTCAGCGTAGCGGGCACGGACTCGCAGGCCACGTCCATTTGCTAAACCAAGGCAGAAAATCAGATCCGTCATTTCACTTGTCGAGTAGTAGCTTCCATTGCTAAGAAGTGGTGGAAGAGAGAAATGTAAATGTACTACACCACTTTTACATACACATAGCATGTTTGGAAGAAGGTAAAAGAAGGTAAAACACCATGGTACGTACCCAGGATTGACAGTACCGTACAATAAGACACACAAACACGACGAGAACTAACGAGCCTGCAACACGACTCTAACACGTGACTGCAGACCACTTAATAGCAGGTAGAGTACTTTTAGATTTATTTTTCCTGTTTCGATGAGTACTACCACATCTCAAAGTATTCGACACTTTCTTTCGTACACCCTGTAGTTTTGAAAAGGATCGTACTACCAGCTCGACCTGTTTGTAAAAAACTTTGTTTACACAACCAGTTTCATTCATATGACAATCACCAGGTTCCAAATAAAGTAATACATAAGTAACATTAGAAGCTTAATCTGTCATAAGTCTGTCAACCGATGTCAATGTCGACTACGACACACACGTAATAGAACATCACGTACTCACATGAAAGTTTTCACAGTATCATACTACACGAAATATAAAATAGTTATAGTTAGGTGGTAAAATCATAAATCATGCACTGAAAATGAAAGTAGATCATAACAAAGTAATGTGAATCGCTACATATTATGAAGACGTAAATGGTTCACACTTGTACAGTGTTACATGTTGTTATATCGTCCGTCCAGAAAAACTGTGGTCGGTAGTATACTCACTTATGTTAAGACTGCAATCGGTGTTAACGCTTTGAAAAGAGTCATCTTCTACAATTGTCTGAACACTTAAAGTGTGATGCCACAGCGACTGCAATAAGAATGAGTTTACAACTACACATCTGGCCAAGGAAATTGTGCCACCACGAAGGCGTCATCAGACAAAAGTCAAACTGGCATTAAGAATATTATACACTTGTATAGCAAAAAGTATGCAATTCGGTGCATCAACATAAAGTACAACGGGACACATGGAAAAAGTTGCAAGGTTTTCATATGTTTTATGCTATTGTAAATAATTCACTTTCACTGTATTGCGACAAAGAAGGATGAGAGCACTGCACGTGTAACGAATAAGATCCTTGACTCAGCGTTTTTCTTTTTTTTTTCTTTTTGAGAATGAGATCTGTTATTTGTGAATATGTGTGGAACTTTCTAGAATACATTATTATGGAGATGAAACTCATTTACAGACGTCAAAAACGTTTTGTATTACGCCGGTTTCCAGAACACCTAAAGAAATACGTCGATTGTGGATATTGTATCAAAGACACAGTCCCTTTGACTGTTCAGAGATGTCACTAAACGCATACAAAGAGGTGAACAACCATTCATAAGCAGCGCCTGTTAGACGGAGGCGTCCGACAGCCGATCACTTCCAGTCATTCCCCTAGGAAGGAGGTCCACGCCTCGTGTGTGTTGTATGTAGTTCAACCATTCCTAGACGGAGAATACCGCTGTTCGATAGCGTCCGCACTGTTACTTCGTGATAGGAAGGGTTCTCAATAAGGGAAGTGTCCAGGAGTCTCGGAGTGAACCAAAGCTATGTTGTTCGGACAGGGAGAAGATAAGAACAGCAACTTTCGATGTCATGCCTCGCTCAGGCCACCTAAGGGTTGCTACTGCAGTGGAGGACCGCTAACTACGGATTATGGCTCTGAGGAACTCTGACAGCAACGGCACCATGTTGAATAATACTGAAACGTCCCCTTGTAAAAATTATACAAGACTGTGCTTAAACTGACACACAATAGTTTTTAGCGCAACGCAGTCTGACTTTCAATAATCCCTACAAGAGAATGGCCCTGACTAACATTAACCTATATGTTTCACAAATCACTTACCTCATAAAAATATTCGTTACTCGAACTACTGCAATACAGCGAGCGCCACTACTGCCAGTTAACTAAAAGATTCAAACTACGGAAGTCACTAACTACTGATAGGCACAGTTAGCAAATGAAAGATTTTAATATAGAACAAACAATGTATTTACCTTTATAGTCATTATATATATATATATATATATATATATATATATATATATATATATATATATATATATATATATATCAGTTCATGACACCAATTCTTACAAATTTCAAAACTCCGCCATCTCTCTCCCCACGTCCACCACTGCTGGCGGCTCACCTCCAACTGCGCAACGCTACGCGCTGTTAGCATCCGGCTGCCACTGCCCAACACTACAATGGCAGACAACAATGCAAACCAGCCACAGACTGCACACGCCACAGCCAGTGATTTTTCATACGAAGCGCTACGTGGCGTTACCGATAAGAAAACGTAAACAGCCTAATTACATAGCCCCCATGCTCCCCACAAAAAAAATTTACAAATTGTTTTGGGCAATGGCCAATACAGATTTAAAATTTTTTTCATAATTATGATTACAATAGCAAAGAAATCAAATCCACACACTTATTGATACAATGTTGGTCAAAAGCTAAAATTTTCTCAGAGTCCATATAGACAGTCCTGATCATTCATCACAGTAAAATAGCAGAGTTTGTCTCAAAGACCGAGCAATAAAAGAAAATGCACACGGAAGTAGTGGATTTCCATGCAGTCTTGAAGAAGTAGTGTTGTCCTTCCAACGGAAAGACAGTGCTGACTCTTGACATGCAGACAGTTAATGGGCCAAAACAGAGCAAACCCACAGCAGAGTCAGTCGAAGTTTTGAAGAATATTGGTAGGTAGGTCAACACAGAGTAGACCCATTGCAGTCCTTGTAGAAATAATGGTATTGGTGTGTCATCAAAGGTGCTGACCCACTGCAGTCCTTGTAGAAATAATGGTATTGGTGGGTCATCAAAGGTGCAGACCCACTGTAGTCCTTGTAGAGACGGCCAGCAGCCATCTGTTGCGACTGTGCAGATGCACAATCACCATTGAAGAGTCTTGCAGAGAATACAGGAAGTCCATAAACCACCACTTGTCCACTCACAAAGAATTTGTTTGAAATGTCCTTAGAACCAGCAATGCTGTTATCCAGTCCCTTGCTGAATTATTAATACACGTGCAAACACTAACAGTCCCTACTTCTCACATCTGGTCCATATACTATGACCGACAGAAATGTGTGCAGTGAAATGTAACTTACAGGTTACTTAATTTGATGAACTGGTGTCAATTACAATTTTATAACATAAGTACATAATAACAAAGGTACAAAATACATCATTAAAAAACATAACAATACAGATAACATTTGTAGTAATACAGGCTTTACAAAAGAATCGAAATAGCAAATACATCAGTGTTACAAAAATTATAAGTACATACATAAAAGATCAGAATAACTTTTAAAACATCAACTACACACATGAGCATTAAAACAAAACAGAATAAATAACGTGTAAACATCTTTACAAAGTAAATAACATGTTATTAATGCAAATTATATTTGAGGATAACAGTATTCCTCATCATAGTGAATGTAGCTTAGTATTAGAAGAGAAAAAATTCTATGAAACAGTACACAGAGACAGGAAGAAAACAAATACACAAGGGTACACAAACATATAGTGAGATACACAAAAGGAAAGGACAGGGTTTGTTTTCAGGGTAACATTTGGTACTGCAGTTCAACGCAAAACTTCATTCTGTAGATCTTTCGAAGTACCTCAACATATGTTTCCTGCAAAAAAATCCAATCCAAACATGCTTTCTGTATTCTGTTCACATCCTCTTCTCCACTGTACACTCCTTTTTTTTTTCTCCACCTGAGCCTCTGACAGGCACACACTAATGGCTTTTTTTCCAGGCGCCTGTAGCGCAGCTGGGTGCCCACGACGCATTACGTGTAGGAGGTCACTTTCCTTTCTTACTGAAAAATTTACGACAGCAGTTTCCGCTACAGTGACAGTCTATTATAAAAATATTTTCACAGGTTGAGAATTTGCGTTATAAATGTGTATAAAATAAAATCCTATAAATATAAAAGTGTCCAAAAAATTTTCGTCGGCATTGTAATACATTCACGCATTTACATACATTTCATAACTCTTAAAGTACGATTCTTGGTTTCCAACAACCTTCTTCACAAACCAGAGTCCCTAACCACTACTCATTATTCCTTACCTTATTCGTCGACACTTCTTCAATATTTCATCATAACAGATACGTAGCATAATCAAATAACTCTTATACCATCAGCTTATTGATCATATCATAAACATACCACAACAGCATAATACACATTGTCATCGTCATAATAACATCATAAAAACTCAGCTAAATCTCAAAATCATGGTAGCTTTCTGCAATAACTTCAAAACCTAAAAAATATTCTCTGCTCATTTCAACAGTGTCATCTAACTGAAACGTACTTTAAAAATCATGATCCCATACCAACTACATCATTCAAAGCTCTCATAGTACAACAATGGTTCCGAAAAAATATGAACAGTTCACAAAGTACAGACAAAATACAACTTCATAAGTGTGAAGTTATCCAATGGTGTAATTACGTTAACATCTGTCACTGATGTAATAAAATAAATGTTTGTCTCTCTCAGTTAAATGATCAGATAGCTGTGAAATTTATGTGTTAGAGAAATATGGTACCGATGTGTAAAGTTGTATAAGCAAATACCATATTAGCTAGGGCTCCTTGTGCTTGCCATACACGTGGTACATAAAGTAAGCGTGTACCCCCCTGAGGATTAATGTAATTATATCCTCAGGTGTTGCACTTTACAGCAAAGGAATGACATGTATCACGGAAAACCTTTGTATCATTGTACTTCAAATATCTTTAAAAATAAATGATTTCAGTACAAAATTAATCACTCAGCTACATGTACTGTAGCGCTGAACAGTGCGTCGTGTTGTAAGATAATCTCTGTGGAAGTGTCGTAGTTATCGTCCTCCGAAAGCTAAGTTCTGCAGAAGTCAATGTACTCACCTCATGATAAACAAAAGTGAAATGCTTTGCGTATAGATATCGTAGTTACTACGCTTATTGCTGTGATGAAGTAAGTACTGTACTGTAACGTATTGTTGTGCTACAGAAAAGGCTGTTTCATTGTAGCTATACCACAAAGTTACTACTAAAACATGTTTTACTTTCCAGAATAATACAGAAAAACTGTGCAGATATAAAACAGATACAGTGCAAAAGCAACATTGTAAATTGTCACTCATTAGTAGTGTCGTAATAAAATCGTATAGCTGTCACATAAACTAACCACTGAGTCATCTGGTATCTCACAGAAAGTACTTTAAATCCAGAATTTATTTTCAAGTAAACCAAAATGTTGCATTAAAATCTCATTAGCAGAACTGGTAAATGTTCTAAGTATGTCAGCCTTATAGTCGTTACGTTATCGTGCAACTAACAAGCAAGAATGTTCACGCACAATAACACTGTGACGTATGTTCACTAGAACAATGCATTCGTAATTTCTGTTTAAATAAGTTCTCTAGGTTCTAGACTGGATAGTTAACTTCAAAACATTGTTGCATGTTAACAGTTTCTCAGTGTGACAAAGCATACTAGAAATGTGAAGTGAAACGTTTTATGGCAAAGACAAAGTTAAAAAGCAGATTATCTTTCAATAAACGGTTTTACATGTGAAATGTGGTATAAACCTTTAGTCTTCCTAGCACCCAGAGTTTCAACTTCGAAGCAATTATCGTGTTGTATACGTCGGTAAGGAATGCTAAAATTTTCTTAAGGTTAGCGTCTATGTTATTTTTCTCAGCGCTAGCCGGAGCACGCGGCTGCCTGCGGTGCGAGTCATTGTCTGTCTCTTTGTTGGCGCGCGTCGTTATTGGGATTTGAAGACCTAACTTCTACAAATTCACCTTGCCGAGAGGGCCCTGCTCTGTTTGAATCCCGCCAGTTCTGCTGCAATTCAGGTCTGTCGTTACGATCATATCGTCTGTCGTCATGTCGGTAGATTCAATAGTTTCTTTCTTGTCGGTCACGTGGTGGAGAATTTCTCCCTGAATCGTAACTGCGCGCTGGACCGTTGCGTCTTAAGTTATTCTGTCTCCCTTGATAATAATTATTTTGGTTTCCATATTGTCTGTTTCTCTGATTGTCTCTGTGATAGTCATTACTACGGAAATGCGATCTTTCTCTGTAACTATTATTACTCCGCCAGTGGTTGTCATATGGGTGGTGTCTGTTTTGGTCACGATTTGCGTTACAAGAATAGACTTGTCGTCTCCAGTTATTGTTTCTGTCGTCATGAATTGTGACGGATGTGAAATGTAGCGATTGTTTTCCTGTTTTCGCATCCCGCGACTGTCTGTGTCAATTTGTAATTCTTGTAAGAGTCCCTGTAAAGCTTCAATGTCATCTTTGCAACACCCTGCCAAAATAATATTCCTTAAATGTTCAGGCAATTTCATTATGCAAATGCGGATGAGTTCTGAAGGGCTATATGGGTTTGAAAGATATTGATTCTTATGTAACATGTCTTCAAAATATTTCACAAGACTTGAAAATTCAGATTGTTCGAAATTTTTCATCATTATGATGCCATGTTTTACTCGGTCTTGTGTGGCTTGAGACCAATATGCTGAGAGGAAGGCATGGTAAAATTCTCCTTCACTGTGGCAATCGGGAATGACCGATCGCATTCTTACAGCTGGTTCATTCTCCAAGTAGCCACACATAAATTCTAATCTGTGCTCTAATGACCAGTTTGGAGGAAAACAATGAGAGAATTGATGGAGCCACGCTTGTGGATGAATGTCGTTGCCAGAATTCTTAAATGTTTTGAATTTACGTGCAGTAATGAACAGCTAATAGTCAAAATAATCGTGTCGGCGAGTAGCACATCGGTCATTGTTACGTCGTTTCGGCGGTTCCATCTCAAAATTCGGTGCACCTTGCCAATTTCTTTCATGATTTCCGAAATGCTCTGTGTTATTATTTTGTGGCTTTTCCGTATTTCTAAGTTCCTCTTCCCGTGTTGGAGCGCGAGTGTCCTCTGAAATATGTAATTTTTGTATTACCTGCGTCAACTGATCTTGTACTTCTCGGATTTCTCTTTTGTATTGCGTATTAATTTGATTCTGATTTTGTTTGAATTTCTTAATTTGTTCATACTCTTCTGTGTCAGTGAAGGCTTCAGGTTTTGTGTCATTCAGATCACCATCTACCTTTGTAGATAAGTTAGTGAACTGATCCGAAAGTTCGGCTACTTTCTCCGATAGTGAACACATTTCCTCAGTGTGTTTTTCTGAACCAAATTTCAGAGTGTCCATTTGTGTTGAAATCGAATCTACTGTGCTCTTTAAGTTTTCCTGACTTCTTGCAAGTTGCATAACCGAATCGGTGGATGCAACTGAGTCCATTTTAGCTTGCAAGGTGTCGTGATTTTCACGAACAATAGTTTGCAATTCTTTTATGGCTGCTTCGTGATTCTGTAATGCATTTTCATGCCGCGAAAAAATAGGTTGGAAATGCTCACAAATTTGTGTTTTTACGTCATTACAGATGTTTTGACATTTCGATTCAATGTTATGTAACTCAGTAGTTAAATTTTCACGAGTTTGTTCAAGTCTGTTGTCTAAATTCCGAAGATTTTGTTCCATTGTGTCTAACTTTTGAAGATTATGTTCCATTGTGTCCAACTGTCGCTGTGTTTGTCTCTGGTGTTGTTCCATTGTGTCCAACTTTTGAAGATTTTGTTCCATTGTGTATAACTTCTGGAGATTTTGTCCCATTTGTTTCTGATTTTGTTCAAGCGTTGTGCCTAACTTTTGTAGCCTTTGTCCCATTTGTTGCATTAACTGTAATAACAGTGCACTGGTGTCCGAAACATGTTCCTCAGTGCTTTTCGGCAGTGCATTTCAAGCAGAAAATGTGTCTTGATTTATTTGAGGAAACGGTGAGGACGCAAAATCTGAATCTACAGTATTTGCAAGATTGTGTCCTGTCATTTCCGAATCCTGAGGCGAGCTGTTGCCGACCGATCGATCGATAATGCTTCCCTGTTCACTAATTGTTTCACTGCCTAACCATTATTTGCAGCCCGCTCCATTTCCCTATGCGCTATTACCAAATTACTACTTTGAACGTTAGTGAATTCATTACATGGTGACGCTAACACACTGCTTTCGTCTTCACTGTCATTTCTCCGTTTACTTTGGAGCCTAGTATTACGTTTTTCACACGCCATTATTGTCACAATATTTCACACGACAACACAGAAAAGCACAATTTGAAGAAAAAAATAAGAAAACACATTAACATAGCACTGAAAATAATAACTAGTTAATTGCAAGCGCAGATGGCGAAATACTTGCTCCAAATCTACATGCATGCCACAACTGTTTTACTGTACAACAATGAAAAACTACACCTACAAAGGAAATTCTCTCTATAATTACGCGCTAGCAATAAACAAAAGCATCACTAATTACACAAACTACAAGAAAAAATCAGAAGATTCCAGTGAGGTATCCTCGGCTAAGGGTCGACATATGAAACGTCCCCTTAGAAAAATTATACAAGACTGTGCTTAAACTGACAGACAATAGTTTTTAGCGCAACGCAATCTGACTTTCAATAATACTCCTTCCACCTTTCGGCTTTCCCTTCTTTGCTTAGAACTGGGTTTCCATCTGAGCTCTTGATGTTCATACAAGTGGTTCTCTTATCTCCAAATGTCAATTTTCCTGTAGGCAGTATCTATCTTACCCCTAGTGAGATAAGCCTCTACATCCTTACATTTGTCCTCTAGCCGTCCCTGCTTAGCCATTTTCCTTTTCCTGTCGATCTCATTTTTGAGACGCTTGTATTCCTTTCTGCCTGCTTCATTTATTGCGCTTTTATATTTTCTCCTTTCATCAGTTAACTTCAATATTTCTTCTGTTGCCCAAGTATTTCTACTAGCCCTCGTCTTTTTACCTACTTGATCCTCTGCTGCCTTCACTACTTCATCCCTCAAAGCTACCCATTCTTGTACTGTATTTCTTTCTCCCATTCCTGTCAGTTGTTCTCTTATGCTCTCCCTGAAACTCTGTACAACCTCTGGTTCTTTCAGATTATCCAGGTCCCATCTCCTTAAATTCCCTCCTTTTTGCAGTTTCTTCACTTTTAATCTACAGGTCATAACCAATAGATTGTTGTCAGAGTCAACATCTTCCCCTGGAAATGTCTTACAATTTAAAACCTGATTCCTAAATCTCTGTCTTACCATTCTATAATCTATCCGATACCTTTTAGTATCGAGGTATCTACTCCGAATCGCCGTTGAGGATGGACAATCTGGCGGAACAGTGCCTTGATGAACTTGTGGATGGTATGCCACAACGAATACAGTCATGCATCAGTGCAAGAGGACGTGCCACTGGGTACCGGTATGTACAGCAGTCAGGGCCACCACCTCTGAAGGTCTGCTTGTACGGTGGTACAACATGCAATGTGTGGTTTTCATGAGCAATAAAGAGGGCGAAAATGACGTTTATGTTGATCTCTATTCCAATTCTCTGTACAGATTCCGAAACTCTTGGAGCCGAAGTTATGTTTAACTTTTTTTGATGTGTGTATAATGCTTTCTTGTTCCTTGTACGACAACTGTATGTTCGGAGATTTTGTAGGAATTTTAAGGGCATATTTGTAGTTTCTTTGTAATGAGAGTGTTTTGTGATTCTTAAAGTCTTCTTACATTGTGCACTCTTTTTTGACAATAATCAGAGTTTGATTTCTCGAAAACGAACTTCTTTAAAGTGAAACCCAGCTCTGTGACTCATAATAAAGTGTTAATCTTTTATGTGTGTGCATTTCACCTTACACCATACATAGCAACAGTATTTTTGACAACAAAGTATTGTAATAGATTATTTTTCTGGCGATTTGTACATGCTTTCGAGATCGTCTACTGAACTACTACAGAACACAACTTCTGAACAAGAAGTAAAAGTCTCTTTAATTTTAGGGCACACCTCACCTTCCATTCCTGAGCGGACAGTGTAAAGTGTTAGATTAATTTTCAGTGAACATTATTGGTAATTTTAAATATTTATTTTATTACAAGAAGAGAAGTAATTTACTCCGTGGATATTCCAAGTTAAACATTATACTTCATATCAATCAACGTTCATAATGTAATTCGGTACTGAGTTTTAGTTATATAGTTGTCAATAAGCACACAGTTTCTTTTGGCAGTTAAAGAGGCTCATTTTCTTTATTTAAACTTTTGCGTTTCATGGACCTTAAAGCTTTGTTTCACGACACTTATCGCATCGTTTTACTCAGAAAATGAATACGGTACATGATGAGGACGTTTTTGAAATCAAAATATTCAGTTTTCTCACATACAATTTTTCTAGAAAGCCTACCAAGTAAGTAATCGACATAGCTGTTAATTATCCAGCTGTGAGACGGCATCGTCAGTACGTTCATGGAAAGGTGCCTGCGGTTTCCTACGGAACCATGATTGCATCCATGCTTGCACCTCTCCGTCGGAGTAAATTGACGCCCTCCAAAACTACGAACAACGAGTGAGGAGGGATCGGGATCGCATGGGCCCACCCACATGTTGTCAAGGTTGTCACCGTACATATCCTCCATAAGTCCCGATCTCTCCCAATGCGGTTTCCATATTTTTGCTACCCTGAAGAAATTCGCAGCCATTTATTTGCTTCAGGTGAAGAATTGTACACATTGGTACAAGCATGGTTCCGTAGGCAACAGTAAACATTTTTCCATGAAGGCTTTGTCCGTCTTATGTCATAGTGGTATGAATGTATCAGCAGTTTTGATGATAGCTTTTTATACAGGATGATTATAAGTAAAGTTAAAACTTCAAACCGCTGTAGAAATAACACTGCTGGTCATAATAATGTCAAATTGCAATGGAATATAATCGGAGAAGGAAGAAAATGTATGGTAGAAGAAAAACAAATAGTTACAAAATGTAGCAATAGATGGTGCTGTAAGCATCATAGTTTAATTGTGGTCGACTACAAATGGCAAATGAATGATACAACAATACCTATGGTGTACGTTGGAAGCTAAACAAATTGAACTACTCGGTGTGCGTGGGTGTTAGGTGTGATACTGTTAGTTACGTAAGCCCATTCACCACGGCTAGGTCATATCACATCGGATGGGAAAAATCGCTTTCTAACTGTCCTGAGGCCAAGAACTGCATAAAAACATCACTCACATTGGATTATAATTGTCCTGAGGCCCAAAACGCATAAAAACATCAATCTCATCTGTTTATAATTGTCCTGAGGCAACAAACCGCATAAAAATTATCAATCAGAATCAAATCGGATTATTAATTTTCGTGTTGCTGGAGCAAAACGTGTTCACTATGCTGTCAACCCTTTTCTCCAACAAATTGAAATCGAGAAACAACATATTCCACAATTAATCGAAGTGTTTCCGGGGTCGCGTTCAGAATGTGTTGCGCAATGCGTGCCTTTAACGCACCTAAGTTTGCAATCGTAACGCTGAACACAACTTTTTTCAGATAGCCCCACAGCTAGAAGTCACACGGATTAAGATCAGGTGACTGGGACAGACAGGCTGTACGGAACTGGTGGCTGATACTTCTAGAATTTCCGAAATGGTTCTTCACAGCTGCTTAACTGGATATGCAATGTGGGGACGTGCGCCATCTTGCTTAAAAATGATGGCATCCACGCATTCACTGTGCTGGAATGACGCGGTTGCGCAAGACAATTTATAGCGCTTACCAGTGACGGTACAGGTAACAGGACTGGAAGCACCTGTCTTTTCGAAAAAAAAATGGCACTATGATAAATGATGCCCTGAACCCGGGCCACACAGTCACCGTCCCAGGATGAAGTGGTACTGTTTGATTTGCGTGTGGATTTTCCGTTGCCCATATTCGACATTTCTGTGTATTAACCTATCCTGTCAGATGGACGTGGGCTTCGTCTGTCCCCAAAATCTTCCAAGGCCAATCATTGTCCACTCCCACGCTAGCAAGAAATTCTAAAGCAAAGTTCTGTCTTGCTGGCAGGTCAACAGGAAGCGACACATACACATGGGTAATTTTGAACGGATAGCAAAGAAGGACCATTCTTAGGATTTTACGCGCCCCGATCACGGGTATGCAGAATGTTCGGGCAATAGTCCGTGCACTACACGTTTGCACACCGCCACTCGTCTCCATTGGTGTGGCCACTGCATACACTGACGTCGAATCACGTTGTTTCCTGCTTCTGACAGGTTGCACGCCAAAAGAACCCGTCTCTTAGAATTTCCGAATCATCTCCTCCAGACCCATCGAAGTCGTCGGACCATCGCCTTTATCCAAACCCTTCAGTGTCCGGAACTTCTGCACAGCGACGTGTGCAGTCAACATTCTTGTAATACAGCTTTACAAGAAGAACTCGATCCTGCATTAGACAGTCGTGGCGAACGTCGCAGACGCGAAAGGAGGAAAAGCCTGTACTCGGCGTGTTTCCACAAACTTAAATGGGTTACGCGCATGACAGGTGTTTTCATTTACGTATTCTGACACATACAGCGCCGTCAATTGATTAATTTTCACTCCATTTAGTTTTATTCTGCCATAGGTTTTCCCCCTTCTCCGATAATATTCCGTTGCAATTTAACGTCATTCTGAGAAGTGGTGTTATCTCTACAGCATTTTGAAAGTGGACTTTTCAGGACTAATTGTAATCATCCTATATAACAAATAATTAACTGACTTTATTTCGATTTGTCTCCCTTTCATTTGACTGCCCTAATTGATACTTAGTAGCTATAGTTAGTGCAACTACTCACCGCGGTTCACTGTGTGCCTTAAGTATCGTATGGCAGCAAAACAATATACTTTCTAATGCATTAATATGGAACCGATTTATGCTGGAAATAATTAGTTTCGCTTTTGGATACGAGGTGCAAAGCTGCCGCTATGAATGCAACAAAGACGTAAAAAAATGTTTCCACGTGTAATGGGTCAGGAACGTGACGCGGGCAGAAGAGATCAAATAAGTGAGAAGGGCATGACGTTGGTTTTATTATTAACTGCCACTTACACAGTTTGTTCAGTACGAGTACTGGAGACGTCGATGAGATGCTGTACAGCGCCTAATTTACAGTTGGAGACCAAACTAGAACCAATTTTTGCCCAGCATAAATTGTTTCCGCATTTACAAGTTGGAATATCTCTCAAGCTTCGCTGCCTTGCGATAATTACAGTCCACACTGGACATTTGTGAGTATTTGCACTTTAATCATAACCACCACGAACAAGGGACGCCATTTAATTATGTGTATAAGGAAAAATTACGGAATGTGTCTCTCAGTCGGAAGCGAAATTTGAAAGATACTTGTTCCTGGGAAGATCATGTCATACACCGTGTAAGAGGGAGATGCTCTTATCAGAATGTGTCAGAATTAACAGAGGCAGGATCCTGGCCTATCATCACCGCAACTTATCTTTCCGCGATATTCCTGCTCGAGTTGGTCAGGAACCTACGTCTGTCATCGAATCGGTGTATTCACGATGTCTGTACTCGACACCACACCGTATCTGAGTGACAACACACCGCTAGTGCCTGAAAGGATAGACATGTGGTTCACTCAGACGTGAAGGATCGTACAGCAACGTCAAGAAGGGAGAGCCGGGCAAAGTGGTCGTAGCTGGAAAAGTGGCCATTGGGGTGCTGAGGGTGACAAAGTGCTGGCATGGCGCCGGAAATGCTTTAACCTATTCTCTGTGGACGGCCAGTCAGACCATGAGGTCTAACCTGTTTGCTGTGCCACTCTTCAAAGTTATAATAATTTTATTTATCCGATTTAAGGTAAGCGATCAGTTTGTGTATTTATGACGGAAAGGGAAAGTAACTTATGTGTCTTTAATGAAATAGTGTTGAAAGTATCATTTCTCGACTCCATAATCCTACTTTACTTACTGGAATTTCGGTCGTACTATTAGCGGATATCTCGATTTTGTGGAATGGTGTCAGTGTGGGCATTCTGTCCATATCGGCGTCGTTTTCTGGTCACTTTCTTCAGGGGGTGGGGGGGAACGTAAATGCAGCGACCGAAAGGAAGGCCGTACTTACAGCAATTCCTTACTACAGTTATATAGAAACGGTAAATAAAGAAAGAAGAGAAAGATAAATAAAAAGAATGAAAAATTAACTGCAGTGGCGTCGTTATTTCATCCAGTTCTGTCAAGGAGGTTGGTTGCGGCTCAGTAAAATGAATATCTAGAGTAACTTCGTCTAGCAGACTTCCCGTTCGTAAAACAGTGTGAAAATATCCTCCGTGGAACATTGCCTGACCCACATTTAACTTATGTATGGTGGAGTACAGCGAAATATTTACTGAACCTATTGAAACTTCCCGGCAGATTAAAGAGCACTTGCCCGCGAAAGGCAAAGGTCCCGAGTTCAAGCTTCTGTCCGCCACACAGTATTAATTCGCCAGGAAGTTTCATATCAGCGCACTCTCCGCTGCAGAGTGAAAATCTCATTACTGAACATATTGTTTCAAAAAAAATATTTTAACGGCATTTTATGGACTGCGAACACATCGTGGTTTCTACCCATGAATCTAAGCATGGGACAAAATGTTTTGCTCTGCTACCTTCTCATTAAAACCTGTGCACCAAGCGACTACTCGTCCAGAGCTGTCTGCAATCAATGAGACTATCGAACAGAAGTCTCACGATGAAGGGATCTTTCTTGTCTGGTGAAATGAAATGTCGTGTGGGTATGGCTTCCAGTCGGTAAGACTCTCTTAGTGCTCTACATGCTAATCAGTAAATGTACCCAGCAGAGAAAATAGCTCAGATACCGCACAAAACTATTATTCTTCCACAAAAGAGGTACTCTGCTGTGTACCTGGACACATTGGGGCTGAACAACGCAAGTGACAGAGCAGCAATAGCATCCTGCTAACAAACACTAGTTCTAGAGAGAGTCAAAGAAAGTCTACAGTTAGCAGCGTGTATGTACCCAGATTATGCAATACTAATTCTAGACGACATTAATCTACTGAATGTAGATAGGGACGTCTATGGATTCATTGCAGGGATGCAGACAGATGTCCTGCGACGTACTTCTGGAAACGTTTTCTAAAGAATGTATTGAGCTGCTACTTCGGCAAACCACAGGCACTGGAAAAATCTTAGACCTTGTAGCCACAAACTTGCCGGACCTTATGAACAAAGTCAGTATAGAAACGATGATTAGCGGTGACATCATACAGCAACAAAAATTACAAAAGTTAATAAATCAATTAAGAAGGCTAGGAGAATGTTTCCATTATAACCACTAGGTAAGTAGTTGGTTGCATCTCACTTAGACAGTGAATTTGTAGCACTTAATTGCGGTAAAGAAGTAGAGGAATTATGGGCAAATTTAAGCACATTGTAAAATTGTGGTCTGGAGAACTATGCGCCTAATAAGAGGAATAAGGACGGGAAGGATCCACCACGGCTTACAAACGATATTCCGAAAAAAGCTGAAGGAGCAGGGGCTATCGTTTCTAAAGAGAATGTGCAAATGACGATAAGCAAAGGTTAGTAGAGATTCATGTGTCTGTCAAATGACACATGCGCGCAACATACAACTATCCCCTCACACGTCAGAAAAAAATCTCTCAGAATACCCAAGAAAGTTCTGGTCCTATGTAAAATCGCAAATCGGGTCTAAGCCTCGAATCCAGTCGCTGGAAGTCGCAGACAGAAAAACGAAAGCCGATGTTTTACATTTCAGTTCAAGAAATCTTTAACGCAGGAGAATCGCACAAACATACCGTCAGTTGACTGTCGTACGGTTTCTTGTATGGACGACATAGTACTAAACATCCCTGGCGTAAAGAAACAACTAAAAGAGGTGAAAGCCAATGCGTCACCAGGCCCGGACGGAATCTCAGTAAAGAGTACCCTACGGCATTGGCCCCTCAGCTAGCTTACATTTATCGTGGATCTCTCGCCCACTACAAAGTCCCAAGAGACTGGAAGAAAGCGCAGGTGACACCTGCCTACAGAAAGAGTAAAAGAACAGGCCCGCCTCTTAATAGCCAATATCCCCAACTTCGTTTTGGTGCAGAATCCTTGAATATATTCTCAAGTCGAATACAATAAATTTTATTGAGACATAGTGAAACGCCCCCTTGGAAAAATTATACAACGCTGTGCTTAAACTGACACACAATATTTTTAGCGCAACGCAATCTGACTTCCAATAATCCCTACAAAAGAATGGCCCTGACTAACCTTAACCTATACCTTTCACAAATGACTTACCTCACAAAAATCTTCGTTACTCAAGCTACTGCAATACAGCGAGCGCCGCTACTGACAGCTAAATAAAAGATTCGAACTACTGAAGGCACTATCTATTGATAGGCAGAGTTAGCAAATGAAAGATTTTAATAGAGAACAAACAATGTATTTACCTTTATAGTCATAATATATATATCAGTTCATGACACCAATTCTTACAAATTTCAAAACTCCGCCATCTCTCTCCCCACGTCCACCACTGCTGGCGGCTCACCTCCAACTGCGCAACGCTATGCGCTGTTAAGAGCCAACTGCCCAACACTACAATGGCAGACAACAATGCAAACTAGCCACAGACTGCACACAGCACAGCCAGTGATTTTCATACAGAGCGCTACGTGGCGGCGGCGTTACCAATATAGAAAACCTAAACAGCCTACTTACATAGCCCCCATGCTCCCCACAAAAAATTTTAAAAATTGTTTTGGGCACTGGCCAATACAGATTTGAAAATTTCTTTTCATAATTATGATTACAATAACAAAGAAATCAAATGCACACACTTATTGATACAATGTTGGTCAAAAGCTAAAATTTTCTCACAGTCCTTAAAGACAGTGCTGATCATCCATCACAGTAAAATTGCAGTGTTTTTCTCAAAGACTGAGCAATAAAAGAAAATGCACTCGGAAGTAGTGGATTTCTAAGCAGTCTTGAAGAAGTAGTGTTGTCCTTCCAACGGAAAGACAGTGCTGAGTCAAAATGTATATAGCAGTTCATGACATCCAGTCTAACAAATTTCAAAACTCCGCCATCCCTCTCCCCACATCCACCACTGCTGGCCGCTCACCTGCAACTGCTAAACGCTACTCGCTGTTAACAGTCAACTTCCCAACACTACAATGGCAGACAACAATGCAAACTAGCCACGGACTGCACACAGCACAGCCAGTGATTTTCATACAGAGCGCTACGTGGCGGCGGCGTTACCAATATAGAAAACCTAAACAGCCTACTGACAATAGAAGCTTATGTCCATGAATTAGCATGGTTTTAGAAAACACCGCTCGTGATAAAATCAACTTGAGTTTTTCTTACATGATATACTGCGAACTATCGATGAAGGGCAACAGGCAGATTCCATATATCTAGATTTCTGGTAAGCGTTTGACACAGTGCCGCATTGCAGGCTGTTAGTAGAAGGTACGAACACATGGAATAGGTTCACATATATGTGAGCGGCTCGATGATTTCTTCAGTTATAGACGCCGGAATGCTGTCAACGGCTAGTGCTCATCAGAGACAAGGGACAAGGATACCTTGAGCAGTGTCTCAGGGAAGTCTGATAGGACAGCTGTTGTTCTCAATATAAGTAAATGATTTGGAGAACAGGATGGGCAGATATCTGTGGTTGTTTGCTGATGATGCCGCAGTGCACGGTAAGGTGTCGAAGTCGAGTGATTTAGACAAAATTTCGTGTTGTTATGATGAATGGCACCTACCTCTAAATTGTAGAAAAACGTAAGTTAATGCTGATGAATAGCAAAATCAAATCCGTAATGTTCGGATACAGCATTAGGAGTCTTCTGTCTGACACAGTCAAGTCGTTTAAATATCTGAGCACAACACGGGAAAGCGATATGAAATGGAACGAGCATGTGAGGATTGTGGCAGGGAAAGGCGAATGGTAGCCTACATCTACATTTCTACTGCGCAAGCCACCCAACGGTGTGTGGCGGAGGGCACTTTACGTGCCACTGTCATTACCTCCCTTTTCTGTTCCAGTCGCGTATGGTTCGCGGGAAGAACGACTGTCTGAAAGCCTCCGTGCGTGCTCGAATCTCTCTAATTTTACATTCGTGATCTCCTCGGGAGGTATAAGTAGGAGGAAGCAATATATTCTATACCTCATCCAGAAACGCACCCTCTCGAAACCTGGCGAGCAAGCTATACCGTGATGCAGAATCTGCGTAACGCTATCACGGTTACCAAATAACCCTGTGACGAAACGCGCCGCTCATCTTTGAATCTTCTCTATCTCCTCCGTCAATCCGATCCGATACGGATCCCACACTGATGAGCGATACTCAAGTATAGGTCGAACGAGTGTTTTGTAAGCCACCTCTTTTGTTGATGAACTACATTTTCTAAGGACTGTTGGTTGTTTTTGGGGAAGGAGACCAGACAGCTAGGTCATCGGTCTCATCGGATTAGGAAAGGATGGGGAAGGAAGTCGGCCGTGCCCTTTGAAAGGAACCATCCCGGCAATTGCCTGGAGCGATTTAGGGAAATCACGGAAAACCTAAATCAGGATGGCCGGACGCGGGATTGAAGCGTCGTTCTCCCGAATTCGAGTCCAGTGTCTAACCACTGCGCCACCTTGCTCGGTTTTTCTAAGGACTCTCCGAATGAATCTCAACCTGGTACCCGCCTAACCAACAATTAATTTTATATGATCATTCCACTTCAAATCGTTCCGCACGCATACTCCCAGATATTTTACAGAAGTAACTGCTACCAGTGTTTGGTCCGCTATCATATAATCATACAATAAAGGACCCTTCTTTCTATGTATTCGCTATACATTACATTGTTTATTGGGAGGTTCTAGGAAAGAGTGGTTCATCTGTAAATGAGACAGCATATAGGACGCTAGTGCGACTTATTCTTGAGTACTGCTCGAATGTTTGGGGTCCGTACCAGGTTGGATTGAAGGAAGACATTGAAGCAGTTCAGCGGCGGGCTGCTAGTTTTGTTAGTCGTAGATTCGGACAACACGCAAGTGTTACGGAGATGCTTCGGGAACTCAAATGGGAATCGCTCTAAGGAAGGCGACATCTTTTCGAGGAACACTATGAAAATAATTTTGAGAACCGGCATTTGTAGCTTAATGCAAAACGATTCTCTTGCCTTCGACATGTACTGCGTGGAAGGACCACCAAGGTAAGATACGAGAAATTAGGACTCATACGGAGGCATATAGACAGTCGTTTTGTCCTCCCTCTATTTGCGAGTGGAACAGAAAGGAAATGACTAGTAGTGCAGTACGGGGTACTCCCCACCACGCCCCCTGAGATGGATTGCTGAGTACATATGTAGATGTAGTTCAAAGCCCATTAGGCCGGTAGTTGTGTGATTACTATCCCCGGACTGGCTACACACTAAAAACGGTAAATAGAGTATTGAGCTCGTTCCCTCTGTCTCTCCTTGTATTGAATAGTCAGCATTGTGGAAGTACAGCCTGAACCTTTATTAGCTTATACGTCTCTAATTTTCAGGTTTTTCCATTGATGCTCTTTCCTGTTCTCACCCTGAGAAGCGTTTTTCGGAGAATTATTTTTCCAGATTTCATTACATTATCCTTCCATTTCGACGTTATTCACTCAATCCTTAACATCACATAAAAATGTTTCCTATTTCATACGGAATCAACACAAATTCTCCCCAGAACTACTTTATGTTAGATTCCTACAAGCCTACTTTAAGTACCCTACTATTTCTTGTATTTACACCTTTTAGTGGATATCATTATTGGTTTAAATCGTTCAAATGGCTTTGAGCACTATGGGACTTAACATCTGAGGTCATCAGTCCCCTAGAACTTAGAACTACTTAAACCTAATTAACCTAAGTACATCACACACATCCATGCCCGGGGTAGGATTCAAACCTGCGACCGTAGTGGTTGCGCGGTTCCAGACTGAAGCGCCTAGGACCGCTCGGCCACAGAGGCCGGCTCTTTATTGGTAATATATGTTGAATTACTACTCACACGGTGGATTAGTCTGCACCATTCACTGCCTAGATTCAAGATCTCGTATATCCGGTAATAATTGTTTGAAACACCAATAATTTAATGGTAAAATGATAGTGGTCAGGAAGCGAAGACCAATCATAAATACGGAAGAAGTCGTCCTTCGAAACATCGTTCAGATTCTGAATACAAAGTAAGTTTCGCGCTTTAACAGGGAACGACGCCGATTGCGCCGGAAGTAATTTTAAAAATTCTGTCATGTTCAGAGTATCGGAAACCGAACTCAGTTTCCAGAAACGTGACCCAGTTTCAAGCTGCCCCAAAAATTCCGATAAAGTCAAGTTTGTGAACTTTCACATTTTATTTTCCGTAATAAATGTTTTACAAATACTTCCACATATAAAGTTCATACTTGTTCTATATTAGGCTGAACTGTCAAAATCTATTATATACATAAATCTTGTTGAAATTTGGTTTAAAATTACAGTTAGATTGTTGAAGGCAATATTTTTATTTTTCTGCGTATGAAACACAGAGATACTGATGTATTCGTGAATCAAGTCAAGCACTTTTTTAAAATATGGACAATGTCCATATGTATGTTCATGTGTTCACGAAATGAAATACTGCGCTGAAAGCTGGTCACACAAATTACTTAAAATCACGTTCTCATATTTTAATTTAAATGATAATTAGGTATTCGTAAAGTACTTGAAATCAAGTCAAATGTTTAAATCACTAAAAACAGCGCAGGAAATGTTTTGAAGGATATGCTCCTTCTTGTGAATATATTGGTTATCAGTATTACAACATTCCATTACAAGACTGCAACACTCAACAAAAATAATATTTTGCCATATTTATAGAGAAAGTGATGGGTGAACGTATTAAATAGACCTGCAGTTGAACCACGATCGACATTTTAATTCATGTTGCCGCGCGGGGTGGCCAGGCGGTCCTATGCGCCTTGTCCGGTACGCGCGGTTGCCCCGTCGGAGGTTTGAGTCTTCCCTCTGGCATGGGTGTGTGTTGTCCTTACGGTTATTGGCACAATTCTAGAGGCGTGAACGGAAATAATGACAATGTAGTAACATTAGACATTGTACATCTGGTGATCAGTTGTGGACGAAAATGTACAAAGATAGGTCTCCGTTTATGGAGTCTAGGATAGAGTAACTACGCCACTTTTCTGAAATATGGCTATGCGTAGAATATTAAATTTTCGTGAACAATGTGCACTATTTCAGCTTTTTTATTCTAGATGTATGTTGGAAGTAGTAGAATGGTTCGACAGTCGACTTCAAATACCATTTCTCTTAATTTTCTGAATAGTGTTTTTCGAAAAGAAGGTTGCCTTCCTTCCAGGCCTTCACACGTGACTTACCGAAGCATCTCTGTAACATCTACGTGTTGTTTGAACCTGCCAGTAGCAAGACTAAAAGTCCGCCTCTGAATTGCTTCGATATCTCCCTTCAATCTGACCTGTTAACGATCCCAAACACTGGAGCAATATTCAAGAATAGGTCGCACCAGCGTCTTATATGCGGTATTCTTTACAGATGAACCACTCTTTCTGTAAAATTCTCGCAATGAAATGAAGTCGACAATTCACCTTCCCTATAACATTTCTCACAAGCTAATTTTATTTCATACCGCTTTGCAGCGTCACTACCAGATGTTTAAGCAACTCGACTGTGTCAAGCAGGACAATACTGTATCCGAACATTACAAGTTTGTTTTTCCTACTATCAGCATTAACTTATATTTTACCACATTTAGCAATATCTACCTTTTAACATAACAAATAGAAATTCTGTTCAAGTCATATTGAATCTTCCTACAGTCACTTAACTTCGACTTCTTACGGTTGACCACAGATTCATCAGCAAACAAGCGTTGGTTGCTGCGCACCCTTTCCGCGAAATCAAGTATGTATACAGAGAACAACAACGGTCCCGTCACACGTCCGTGGGGCACTTCTGGACGACACCTTTGTCTCTGATAAACACTCGCCATCGAGGCCAACATTACTTAAGAAATATTCGAACCATTACATATACAGGGTGAGTCACCTAACATTACCGCTGGATATAATTCGTAAACCACATCAAATACTGACGAATCGGTTCCACAGACCGAACGTGGGGAGAGGGGCTAGTGTAATTGGTTAATACAAACCATAAAAAATGCTCGGAAATATGTTTATTAACACAAACTTTCGTTTTTTTTTAATGGAAGCCCGTTAGTTTTGTTAGCAAATCTGAACATATAAACAAATACGTAATCAGTGCCGTTTGTTGTATTGTAAAATGTTAATTACATCCGGAGATATTGTAACCTAAAGTTGACGCTTGAGTACCACTCCTTCGCTGTTCGATCGCGTGTATCGGAGAGTACCGAATTACGTAGGGATCCAAAGCGAACGGTGATGGACCTTAGGTACAGAAGAGTCTGGAACAGCACATTAAGTCCACATGCTAACACTTTTCTATTGGTCTTTTCCACTGGCGCACATGTACATTACCATGAGGGGTGTGGTACACGTACACACGTGGTTTCCGTTTTCTATTACGGAGAAGAATAGAGTGTGTCCAGACATGTCAGGCCAATAGATGTTCAATGTGGTGGCCATCATTTGCTGCACGCAATTGCCATCTCTAGCGTAATGAATGTCGCACACGCCGCAGTACATCTGGTGTAATGTCGCCGCAGGCTGCCACAATACGGTGTTTCATATCCTCTTGGGGTTGTAGGCACATCACGGAACGCATTCTCCCTTAACGTACCCCACAGAAAGAAGTCCAGAGGTGTAAGATCAGGAGAACGGGCTGGCCAATTTATGCGTCCTCCACGTCCTATGAAACGCCCGTCGAACATCCTGTCATGGGTGAGCCTAGTATTAATTGCGGACTGTGCAGATGCAGCATCATGCTGATAGCACAAACGTCGACGCGTTTCCAGTGGGACATTTTCGAGCAACGTTGGCAGATCATTCTGTAGAAACGCGATGTATGTAGCAGCTGTTTGGGCCCCTGCAATGAAGTGAGGACCAATGAGGTGGTCGCCAATGATTCCGCAACATCATTTACAGTTCACGGTCGCTGTCGCTCTACCTGTCTGAGCCAGCGAGGATTGTCCACGGACCAGTAATGCATGTTCCTTAGATTCACTGCCCCGTGGTTTGTGAAACCGGCTTCATCGGTCAACAGGTAAAACTGCAACGCATACTCTTTTAATGCCCATTGATAGAATTGCACTCGATGATTAATGTCATCACCATGTAATTGTTGATGTAGCGACACATGAAACGGGTGAAAGTGGTGACGCTGCAGTATGCGCATGACACTACTTTGACTCAGTCTACCGGCTCTCGCAATGTCCCGTGTACTCATGTGTGGGTTCATGGCAACAGCAGCTAACACACCAACTGCACCCGCTTCTCCTGTGATGGGCGTGTTACGGACCCGTTTGCGTGGTACGACCATACCTGTTGCGGTAGATGTTTTGCAATGTGCGGCACGTTGGATGTTCTCTGTCCGGGTACCGTTCTGCATACACCCTGCAGGCTTCAGGTGCATTTCGTCGACACTCGCCATAGATGAGTATCATCTCCGACTTTTCAGAGTTCGAATACACCATGGTCACAGTTCCTACAACACTACACTATCACGGACGTCTGGTAACACGGTGTGCTACAGTTGGTCTGCGTGCGGAGACGAATGCAGAATAACAATAGCAGTAAGCGCTACATGCGGACACTGCGACACCTAGACCAAACCACAACAGTGCACTACAGCCACACTCGTAAACACGGTTGTCATCTTAAACATGTCCCTGCAGATCCTGCTCGCCGACCGTGGCCCGTGTTTGTTACAACACGCAACTGAACGTCGGAGGTTTCAAGCGTCAACTTTAGGTTACAATATCTCCGGATGTAATTAACATTTTACAATTCAACAAACGGCACTGATTACGTATTTGTTTATATGTTCAGATGCGCTAAAAAAACTAACGTGGTTCCATTTAAAAAAACGTAGGTTTGTGTTAAAAAACATACTTCCGTGCATTTTTTTATGGTTTGTATTAATCAATTACACTAGCCCCCATCCTCACGTTCGGTCTGTGGAATCGATTCGTCAGTATTTGATGTGGTTTACGAAATATATCCAGCGGTAAAGTTAGGTGACTCACCCTGTATGTGAACCTACTCCATGTGTTCGTACCTTCTTTAACAGCCTGCAATGGGGCACCGTGTCAAACGCTTTCCAGTAATATAGAAATATGGAATCTGCCTGTTGTCCTCTAGCGATAGTTTGCAGTATATTATCTGAGAAAAAGGCAAGCTGAATTTCGTACGAGCGACGCTTTCTACAACCGTGCTGACTTGTGGTCATAAGCTTCTCAGTTCCAAGGAAGTTTATTATATTCGAAATGAGAATATGTTCAAGGATTCTGCAGCAAACCGAAGTAGGGGACATTGGTATGTAGTTTTGGGGGTCCGTTCCTTTACCCTTCTTGTATACTGGTGTCATCTGTGCTTTTTTCCAGTCGCTTGGGAGTTTGTAGTGGAAGAGAAAATCACGATAAATGATAGAAAGGTAAGGGGCCATCGCCGTAGAGCAGGCACCATAAAACCGCGTTAGGATTCCATCTGGACTTGATTTATTTGCTTTTAAACCTTGTAGTTGTTTCTGTACGCCAAGGATGGTTACTACTATATTGTCCATATGGGAGACAGTCCGATGGTTAAATGATAGTCTGTTTGTACGATTCTCATGTGTGAACGATTTGTTTAACGTCAAATTTAAAACTTTGGCTTTCGTTTTGCTGTCTTCAACTGCTACAAGAGACTGGTCAACAAGGGACTGAATGGAAGCTTTAGACCCGCTGAGAAATTTTACATAGGAGCAGAATTTCCAACGGAGAGTACAACAGCCTCTACTTCCTCAGCAGCATTCGCATTTCGTTATTAAAGTGTGGTGGGTCTTTTCCATCCTGTATCCACTTACTAGGCATATAAATCTCCAGACCACGATTTAGAATCTGATTAAACCATAATTTCTCGACGTCCATCTCACTGGAGCTAAGCGATATCAATTAACTGTCTAAGTGAAATGCTAACAACCGCTTATCTGCTTTGCCTATCTGAAACACTTTTATCCTTCTAGACTTATTAATTTGCGTAACTATAGTTTCTATAATGACATCACCGCAAATTATTGTTTCTGTACTGACATTGTCGATAAGGTGCGGCCTATTTGTAGTTACAAGGCCTAAGATATTTCCATTCCGTGTGGACTGACGTGGAAGTTGCTCAAGACTGTTTTTAGAAAACAATTATGCATGATTATCTGTCTGTACCCCTGAAATGTACCCTAAGTGCACAAAACAATGTTTAATTCTGGCCCTAATGAACACTTGGCTATCCGTGCGTCTATGAATAGCTAGGCTGTTGCACAGCAGTTACATTGCTATGGAACATGGAGAAAGAATTCACGCCTCTTTCATTATTACTACAACTTGTGGAATGGAATGCAAGTATGCTAAGCCCAAGAAGATCACAGGTTTAATATAGGATTTTGTGAGCTGCAGTGCTAGTCCGAACTGCTAGATTTTAAAAAGTTTTACATAGCTAGGTCCATGAGAAAGCACAATAACAAATGATTTGAAAAGTAGCTGAACTTCAATTTTGTATTCATTAGCAGGATGAAGAATATGAAAAAAAGTACATTATTAATCTTTGTTGTAAACATTGCAGTAACTTCGAATACTGATCAAATTTTTAACTTCGAATACTGATCAAATTTCATAATGTTAATATTGTAAAGAAAACGTGTTTTACTGCTATTACTTTTATATAAAACTGGTTGATGGTGAATCGGTTCTTCCCCGAGTTCATGCAAATTCTGCAGTACTTGGAACGACAGTACTAAAACGGGAAATGTTTGCTAAACGCGACATCCTACTTTATGCAATTCCAGCGCAAGGAGTTTCTTATGTTATACTCGTATAATACAGACCAAGCTGCTGCAACATCATTCTGATATTAGGACTCGACATTTTCACAAACACACACACTCTCTCTCTCTCTCTCTGTCTCTATTTCTCTCTTCAAACAACGTTCGACACCGAAATGCTTGGCCAAGCAAACTGAGTACTTTACAACGACACAGACTTTAGAAACAAGAGTGTCTCTGTCGTGTTACCGCCAGACACCACACTTGGTTGGTGGTAGCCTTTAAATCGGCCGCGGTCCGCCAGCCTGCGTGAGCTAAAACGCGTGCATTTCGGCCTCCTCTAGTAACACGTTGTTGGCTCTTCTGCCAACACTACAGTCTCTTTTATATGTTCTCTCATGAAAAGTGTCTACTGTGGTAAATATCGCAAAGAAAACGACTATTTCTCATTATTTAACAAACTTGCAAATTTCGTAAATGAGTCAGTGATATCACCTGTAATCCAATGAGTGAAAGATTAAAAGCAGGCGGTAACAAAGTTAGGAAAGAAACAAGAGCATTTTAATACTTGGAAACGATTTGAGGGCACTTCGATAGTATATACCCTCGCAGAACTACTTACCTACCACACAGTGCAGAGAATGCTGACTTATTTTCTTCACACTTGTATAGAAATCGGATACATAACGACGAAATATCTGTGACGGAATCTTTTCTGCCATTTTGTGATCGCGATTTCATGGCTGCAGTTTTTGCGTAACTATGCGACAAATAGTTGCTTTGCCGTTCATATGAAACAGAAATGAAGGAATTGTGTTCAACAGTAGTGAACATCAACCTCTCATAGCTGACAACTCCAGACGGCATCAAACATGCACTTAAAAACAGTTAAATCAGAGTAATAAGATGAAAAATATCGGTGTTTTGTTAATTTCCCTCACACCGTCACAAACCAGTATTCGGTACAAATAAAAGATATTTTTATGGTGAAATATAGAACGCATTTCGCAATTTAATTGGAAAATATTGTAAATTTGTTAACGCCAGCTACTAATAGAATATACGAAAGTGAGAACACTCAGTCGAAAACAAAAGTTTGCTTATTGAACTTCAAAGCACTGTACGTCAATTGTGGTTTGAAAAGAAGCGACAGATTTGAGTCGCCTACAGGGACAGCTGACGCTGTTCGTGTCATTTTTTCATTCCAGCTCACTGTAGCATCCCAAAAATAAATTGGTGTATCGGACAAAAGAGGCCTCACGTGTACTGATGCGGTAAAATGTTCACTTCCAGGCCGAAAATGCTGAAATAATGAAAATATTGAAATATTTAAAGTTCTTATGCGAGTTTCCTGGAGAAACACAACGTTTCGTCCCAATCTTCACAGGAGATCTTCGAGCAGGGTTGTAATGTCTACGAAGTTCAGATTCACACCTTGGTTCGCTATTGACCGAACTAATATTTTAAGCGGAAATGAATTTTTTCTTCGGTCAGTAGGGATCCACGATGCAAGTCGGATCTTCCTAGAAGTTATCATACCCCTTTAGAATGTCTTTTCGAGATGAGGACGAAACATTGGCTTTCTCCAGGCAATTAGTTCATTCACGACATAATAGCACAGTCGACTTTAACAGGCACTGCTGCACTTACATTTCTTATTTCGTTTTTGAGAGATCTCTGATAATTCATTCTTAATTTTTCGTTCTCGTAATTACTTATGGAAACAATAAATCCTGCAATCGATGTATAGTAAAATATTTTACCAAATGCGCCAAACACTTATCGGTTAATAAGGTAATGGTTTCATGAATACATTACCAAATTATTAACAAAATGAGGCCTTAAAAGACAATCAAATCATGGGTCTGACAGCGAATTCAGTTTTTGCTTTAAAAGTATCTGGATGACCCTCGTGTATTTTCGTGATATCTAGGAGCTTGAATGCATGTAAACTGTGAATGTTTCTTACATCAGTATTTTTCTGTAAACCATTATTGATTATCCTTACTACCTGTTCTTGCCCTTGAAGAGCTAACTTTTCAGCTTTCTAGTAAACCATTACGAAAAAAATTATTTAAATTTCTGTTCAGCGTATGCGCTTTCAGTATCGAAATTATTATTTAATTTCATCTTAACGAACGACTAAATAGAATAATGTGTGTAGAACAGTGTGAACACGTTATGACAGGGATAAATGTAGTGGCTTCATTTATAATGTTTCTGCATAATACGGCTTACATAAAGCAGTCCGACTACAATTTGTTCAAAATGGATGATAACTGTCTGATAGTGTTTCCAACATTATTCAATTCTGCTTTAATGGGTGTTCCGATTCGAGATGCTGTCTTTGTAAGTAATGAAATTGACAACTGTTCGCCGGCCTGTGTGGCAGTGCGGTTCTACTAGGCGCTTCAGTCTGGAACCGCGTGACCGCTACGGTCGGAGGTTCGGATCCTGCCTCGGGCTTGGATGTGTGTGTTGTCCTTAGGTTAGTTAGGTTTAAGTAGGTGTAAGTTCTAGGTGACTGATGACCTCAGATGTTAAGTCCCATAGTGCTCAGAGCCATTTGAATTTGACAACTGTTGGATGTGAGTAGTTCTAAGTTCTAGGTGACTGATGACCTCAGATGTTAAGCCTCATAGTGCTCAGAGCCATTTGAATTTGACAACTGTTGGAAGTGAGTTTCAAAATGTAAGGGGCGATCACAAAGTGTACGTTTGAGGGCGTTGCTGCAGTCATATGCAAAGTAGCGTGGCTCCGGCATTGGTGTATAAATATCAACATCTAGGCAAAAAGTTAGTGAGGCATTCGCGTCTTCGGACGTGCGTGTGGTAAATGCGGAAAAGTAAACCATGGCGACGTTATTAGGAAATGCGTCCGAGCAGTACCAACATTCTGACACAGGTAGGCATCCAACTAGAAAGTGAAGGACGCGTATGGGGCAGAACGTCTGTCGAGAACCATCTTTGTGGAATAGTGCAACAAGATGTGCTGGTGGTCTATGATAACGCACGCCCTTATATGGCAAATGTTGTAACGCAGAAGTTACGCCAAGTCAAGTGGGAATTACTCGAGCACCCGTACTGTAGGCCTGACCTCTACTCACAGCTTCGGTCGCTTATAGAAGACCTTGTAGAAAGGACGATTCCTGTCTGACGAGCGTCTGCAGCAGGCAGCTGCTGACTACTTCACACGGCAGGACACGGCGTTTTACCTAACGGGCATCTTCAAAGTGGATCGTCGGTGGGAAGGTTGCCTCAATGCTCAGGCGATTTTGCCCGATTGGCACACCGATCCTGGACGGTAGGGCCTTCGAACTGAAACTATTTGACCGCCCTCGTAGTTCGAACGATTGTCCCTATTCATTTTGCCCGGCGCTTCAGTCCAGAACCACGCAGCTGCTACGGTCGCAGGTTCGAATCCTATCTCGGGCATGGATGTGTGTGATGTCCATAGGTTAGTTAGGTTTAAGTAGTTCTAAGTCTAGGGGGCTGATGACATCAGATGTTAAATCCCAAGTGCTTAGAGCCATTAGAACCCTATTCGTTTTGGTACGCTGTTTTCTTTAGCCCCTGTTAAAATGCCGAGTTGCGCCAAGATTCGTGGTCCACGTTAACAGCCCGATTACTAGAGGAAAGCAAGGGCATGCCACCTACCATAGAACTGTGGCTAGTGAGGTACTCAAATTATTGAAATCAACGTTCGTGCTGAAGACAGCTTTACCTTTCCACATATCAAGATCGCCTCTCTTTCAGTCGGAATTAACAAGTGATGTGTTGTCGTTGTTGTGGTCTTCAGTCCTGAGACTCGTTTGATGCAGCTCTCCATGTTACTGTATCCTGTGCAAGTCTCTTCATCTCCCAGTACTTACTGCAGCCTACATTCCTCTGAATCTGCTTAGTGTATTCATCCCTTAGTCTCCCTCTACGATTTTTACCCTCCACTGCCCTCCAATACTAAATTGGTGATTCCTTGATGCCTCAGAACATGTCCTACCAACCGATCCCTTCTTCTAGTAAAGTTGTGCCACAAACTCCTCTTTTGTTTCATTTACTGCTTGCTCAATATACAGATTGAATAACATCGGGGAGAGGCTACAATGCTGTCTCACTCCCTTCCCAACCACTGCTTCCCTTTCATACCCCTCGACTCTTATAACTGCCATCTGTTTTCTGTACAAATTGTAAATAGCCTATCGCTCCCTGTATTTTACCCCTGCCACCTTCAGATTTTGAAAGAGGGTATCCCAGTCAACATTGTCAAAAGCTTTCTCTAAGTCTACAAATGCTAGAAATGTAGGTTTGCCTTTTCTTAATCTAGCTTCTAAAGTAAGTCGTAGGGTCAGTATTGCCTTACGTGTTCCCATATTTCTACGGAATCCGAACTGATCTTCCCCAAGGTCGGCTTCTACCAGTTTTTCCATTCGTCTCTAAAGAATTCGCGTTAGTATTTTGCTGCCATGACTTATTAAACTAACAGTTCGGTAATTTTCATATCTGTCAACGCCTGCTTTCTTTGGGATTGGAATTATTATATTCTTCTTGAAGTCTGAGGGTATTTCGCCTGTTTCATAGATCTTGCTGACCAGATGGTAGAGTTTTGTCAGGACTGGCTCTCCCAAGGCCAACAGTAGTTCCAATGGAATATTGTCTACTCCCGGGACCTTGTTTTGACTTAGGTCTTTCAGTGCTCTGTCAAACTCTTCACGCAGTATCATATCTCCAATTTCATCTTCATCTACATCCTCTTTCATTTCTATAACATTGCTCTCAAGTACATCTCCCTTGTATAGACCCTCTATATACTCCTTTCACCTTTCTGCTTTCCCTTTGCTTGGGACTGGGTTCCCATCTGAGCTCTTGATATTCATACAAGTCGATCACTTTTCTCCAAAGGTCTCTAATATTCCTGTAGGCAGTATCTGTCTTACCCCTAGTGAGATAAGCCTCTACATCCTTACATTTGTCCTCTAGCCATGCCTGCTTAGCCATTTTGCTCTTTCTGTCGATCTCATTTTTGAGACGTTTGTATTCCTTTTTGCCTGCTTCATTTACTGCATTTTTATATTTTCTCCTTTCGTCAATTAAATTCAATATTTCTTCTGTTACCCAAGGATTTCTACTAGCCCTCGTCTTTTTACCTACTTGATCCTCTGCTGCCCTCACTACTTCATCCCTCAAAGCTACCCATTTTTCTTCTACTGTATTTCTTTCTCCCGCTCCTGTCAATTGTTCCCTTATGCTGTCCCCGAATCTCTATACAACCTCTGGTTTTGTCAGTTTATCCAGGTCCCATCTCCTTAAATTCCCACCTTTTCTGCAATTTCTTCAGTTTTAATCTACAGTTCACAACCAATAGATTGTGGTCAGAGTCCACATCTGTCCCTGGAAATGTCTTACAATTTAAAACCTGGTTCCTGAACTCTTTCTTACCATTATATAATCTGATACCTTTTAGTATCTCCAGGCTTCTTCCATGTATACACCCTTCTTTTATAATTCTTGAACCAAGTGATAGCTATGATTAAGTTGTACTCTGTGCAGAATTCCACCAGGCGGCTTCCTCTTTCGTTTCTTACCCCCAATCCATATTCACCTACTACGTTTCCTTCTCTCCCTATTCCTACTACCGAATTCCAGTCATCCATGACTTAAATTTTCATCTCCCTTCACTATCTGAATAATTTCTTTTATTTCATTATACATTTCATTAATTTCTTCGTCATCTGCAGAGCTAGTTGGCATATAGACTTGTACTACTGTCGTAGGCGTGGGCTTCGTGTCTGTGTGATGTGATGTGAACAGATGAAAATACTATTATATGACATCATTTTGAAGGATTTCACACTCACGTAACACACACCACGTGCATGATAAATGCAGACAGTAAATAAAGAAATGAACACCAAATGGAAGAATACTGCGATGTGTAGTAGTAGAAATTTTAGTATCAATGTGCACACGCGTAATATAGAGAACGTTTCGGTCTTTTAGGTGTGGATGGTGTTTTAATGTAGGGATTAATCTCATTTATAATGATCTATGATCATGTCCATAATTTGAAGTGATGGATTTTGTGCAGACGCCACGCTGAGATATCAGATTAAGATGTATTTTGTTTAACACCCACACGCGGGAGTTATTTAATTTTGATTACATTTATTAATAAGATAACAGCACTTTAGTGTGCACTTCCAGTTGTCTTAATAAATAAGAGGATAGACGCAGTTGCTGCAGGAATCTAAATAGGGCACATTGCAATAGTTTTTTTGCATTAAATGTTGTTTCTGGTCAACTTTAATTTCAGTTATTGTGTGCAAAACACAATTACAAAATCATGAGTATCTTTCCAAGACTACAACTGAAATAATAAAACAATAGTATGCTTATTATGCTAGTGAGAATCTCCAGGGTTACTTTTCATAGGTTGCAGGTATTGTTGTCGTCAGTGAGAAATACATAGAACACTGACGGGGAGAGTATGGTATGAGTGCGGAAGAGCAAGTCGTTATCAGAACCAAGAACATATTTGTGGTATACTTTGTATCCCCAGTACTGTGTCGTATGCTACACCGTTGGTAGAGGAGCTTTTACTAAGCAGATCACAGTGCCTCAAAATCTTCTGTGAACATCGCTTTAAATATGCACGTGCCTGTACGTGAACATTTAGAACGGACAACAAAGTGTAACTATTTAGAAAATTTTCACTGAGACTGTGTCCGCATTTCTTAACTGATACACTGTAGCCTGGAGCCGTAATTTTTCTTATATTCGTTATACGACTGTACAGTTTCGGCTGTAGACCATTGTCAAGTATCTTTGCAACAAAAATCCGTCGAGAAGAAATTATGTCATACAAGTCTCTGAATCTGTTTAGGTGACTGCAGGTGTGCCGTAATAATCATTTATTTGCAGAAGATACAGGGAGCCAGAACGTGGTTATCAGCGACTTGATGAATAACAAGCTCTATCAACAAGCTATTAGGAAACGCTTACGATGTGTGGACGCTGGAACGAAAGTGGATGCGACGCCTAAAGCGACAGTGAGTAACGAAGTGAAAACTGGTAGAGGTGGCTAAGTGGCAGACGATATCCAGTTAAAAAGTCTCAGTATTTATCATAATTGTGTCAGAGTGAAATTTATAGATGAAAAGTTGGACAGCAAAGTGTGAAATGCAGCATTGGATCACTATGGGATTACGATTCAGTGCAGCTTTAGAGAGTTTACGGTTTACCGTAGCTTTGACGTCTTCATTAGCGACGGAATACAGGCTCAGTTCAGGATTGATCTGGAAAATGTGAAGCGTCTTTTTCAAACGAACCATCCCGGCATTTGATTTTATCACATCAGGGAAACTATGAAACGTCCTAATCAGAATGGCTAGGTGGGAATCTGCACTCCACTCGTCGACTGGGCTGACTCATCACCTAGCGAACTCGAAATGCTGCAGTGACTGAGACTAACGAGACGTGAGCTCTGTTATGACGCCCATCCCTCTTTCCGTCTGTTACTTTTTACTTTTTACTTCCATTCTAACCCCCGCCCTCCCCACCCCCCCTTCCCTATCTGTCCTGTTCTCTCTCGCAATCTTTCTTTTTCTCTCTCTTTACATGTATGTATCTATGTATGCGCACGCGCGCGCCTGTGTGTGTGTGTGTGTGTGTGTGTGTGTGTGTTACACAGACAAAAAGAAAGCGTTTCCCACGTATAATGCCATCGTGATAGTGGCGGTACTTTTCTGTCGCTGTGTGGCGCGTACGAGAGACTCCAGTACGTCTCCAGCAGCGGAAGTCTCAGAGGCTCTTGCGCAGCGTCCGTTGTTTGCACGCGAGCAACAGCAACAGCCACTGGCTGGCTGTTTGCTTTTATACACTGCTCGCAAAGAAAAATTTTCTTCAGCATTCGCAAACATTGGAAGGAACGTTACGCGTAGGTAGCAATTCTTTACTTTTACCTTTACTTTAGCAGTATTACAGCGTGGCTGCAGCATATTTCTTGTTTCTACATCCTCACCTGTACACTACACGAACAATGGATGGCGGGACTTCGTAACACTACGACAAAATGTGTCACATTATGATACAGCTTTGTTTTGTATTCTTCAGTGCTATTCTTTAAGAAATATTTTCGTTATTTCTTTGTCACACAGGATCAATTTCAATATTGTGATACAAAATTCTTGTAAAGAAATGAAAGAATTTTTTTGTATTTTTTGTAAAGCCACACGCGGTAATGTCAGGTAGGTCGCTTTGTACAAATCCTATGATACAGTCTGCATGGTATGATGCTGCAGATTGTAGCGCACATTCCAACGAATGATGTCTGTCGCCTGCGCTCCGAAGTCACATTTGGGCTATTCCAGCGACTGTCAGAGCAAGTTAAGATCAACCTCATCCATGGAGTTTCAACGAAGCTCATAATTTGCAGTATTGTCCTCAGGACTGAACGAGGCCCTTTGATTCTGAGTCGATTATAGGCACTGTACCACAGACTTCGAAGTTCTGTGACAACCTAGGCTGCGACTTCCTGGACTTGCGCCATACGGTTGAGTCCCTCTAAATATTTCAGGTATGCACTACACTTCAGTTGCTGTTACTCAGGTTTGTGGGGTATACATAAGGAATTGTTTTTTTAGATTAGGCGACCCTCCATCCAATCTAGATAGCGACAGTGGTAGAAAGCCCAGAAGCACTGGTGTAAGATCGAAGAAGATACCTCCCACAGGAGAGAGAGTATAAAACATGGTTCAAATGGGTCTGAGCACTAGGGAAATTAACATCTGAGGTCATCAGTCCCCTAGAACTTAGAACTACCTAAACCGAACTAACTTAAGGACATCACACACATCCATGCCCAAGGCAGCATTCGAACCTGCGACCGTAGCAGCAGCTACCGGCCGGCCGCGGTGGCCGTGCGGTTCTAGGCGCTTCAGTCCGGAACCGCGCTACAGCTACGGTCGCAGGTTCGAATCCTGCCTCGGGCATGGCTGTGTGTGATGTCCTTAGGTTAGTTAGGTTTAAGTAGTTCTAAGTTCTATGGGACTGATGACCTAAGATGTTAAGTCCCATAGTGCTCAGAGCCATTTGAACCTTTTGAGCAGCTACCATAGCGGTTGCCCGCTTCCAGACTGAAGTGCCCCTGAATTGCTCGGCCACCACGGCTAGCAGAGAGTATTAAAATTCTAATGGTAAACTGCCGAATCATTCACAACGAAATGACAGAGTTTGAAGTATTCCTGAAAAGCAGTGGAGCTCCTCGCACAATACTCGGCGCCTGGAATTGAAAGCAGAGGTCTTTTTGTACAAAATTTATCTGCGCATCGAAGCGATAGGAAAACGGATAATGGAGGTGCTATATTTGTCGCAGTAGACAAGTTACTCAAATACCCCGACATAGAAATTGAAGCTACATGTGAGATTATTTGGGTAAGACTCAATATCAGGAGTGAACACAAAACGACGGTTGGATACTTCTGTTGCCCACCAGGCTCATCCCCTGATGGAAGTGGAAACTTTAGAGAAAACCCCAGTTCTCTTGTACGGAACTTAACCAGTCATACTCTCATCATCGGTAGAAACTTTAGCCATCCAACAATTAATTGGGAAAATTACATTTTTGTTAGTTGCGGGCGTGATAAGACAACCTGCGAAACGTTGCAAAATGCCTACTCTGAAAACCTCCTAGAACAGATAGTTAGGAGCCCCACTCATGATGGAATCATACTGGATCTAATGACAAAATTTACTTGCCCTCTTTGAGGATGGCCATATCCAAACTAATATTAGTCACCATGACGCCGCTGTGGCAACAGGGATAACCAAAGTACGAAAGAGACCTAAACATGGCAGAAAGATATATACGTTCAGTAAACTAGTTAAAGAATCAGTAATATTATTTCTCAATGAGGAAGTTGAAACTTTAAGTGCCGGACAGGAGCATGTTAACCAGCTTTAACTCAAGTTCGAAAAATAGTTGACCACTCCTGGATAAAAATGTACTCAGTAGAACAGTTCATGATGGGAGAGATCCACCATGATATACAATCACTGTAAAAAAAGACCTACAAAAAAGAGAGGCTACGGCGTAATAGGTATAAAACAATGCACATGGGTATAGGAAAAGACACGCCGAGTGAAATGCGTTTGGTTATCAAGGGAGCAATGCATGATGCCTTTAATGAGTCATATGATCTTTCACAAACCCCAAAGAACCTCTGGTGGTATGTGAAGGCTGTAGTGGCACAGCGATGAGGGTAGGAAAGCAAAATCTGAAATACTGATTTCCGTTATCAAATGTTCCTTTACAAAGAAAAACCCAGGAGAATTAATCCAAATTAATCCTATTACCACTGAAAATATGAATGAGGTAAGTATTGGTATCGCTTGTATTAACAAACATCTGAGATTGTTAAAACTATACAAAGGTTCAGGGCCCGATGGAATCATTGTTACTCTATTGAATTTGCGGCTTAGTTAGTCCTATCGTAGATCGATCGAACAAAAATCGGGCCTAGTTCTCGGAAAGAAGCAAAGGTCGTACCCATTTAAAAGAAGGGTATTACAAATGTTCCACAACACTATCGTCTAATAGTCTTGCCTTCGATTTGTTGTTGGATCTTAAAACACATTCTCAGCTCACAATTACCACAATACGAACCAGCATGGATTCCGTAAACATCGATCATGTGAAACCAAACTAGCATGCTTCCCACATGATATTCTGATATTCTCATATTCTGAAAGTTTGAATCAAGGCAGTCAAGTAGATGCAGTATTTCTTGATTTCTGGAAAGCGTTTGACTCAGTACCATACCTTCGCTTATTGGCAGAAGTACCATCAGGTGGGGTTTCATGTGACATATGTGACTGGATTGAGGACTTTTCGGAGTGAAGGACGCAGCATGTTATCTTGGATGGAGAGTCATCGACAGATGTAGAAGGAACTCCAGGTGCGCCCCATGGAAGTGTGTTGGGACCCTTGCTGTTCATGTTGTGTGTTAATGACCTTGCAGATGATAATAGTAACCTCAGGCTTTTTGCAGACGGTGCAGTTATTTATGACGAAGTACTGTGTACAACTAGCTAGACAAATATTCAGTCAGATCTGAATAAGGTTTCAAAGTGGTGCATTGATTGGCAACTTGCTTTATATGTTAAAAATGTAAAACTGTGCACTTTACAAAAAGAAAATGTTTAGTATCCTATGACTACCATGTCAGTGAGTCACTCCTAGAATCGGCCAAATCATAAGGATATGAAATGGAACGATCACATTGGCACAGTCGTGTGTAAAGCAGGTGGTAGAATTTAGTTTATTGGTAGAAAACGGGAAGGTGTAATCGGTATAATGAAGGAGATTGCTTACAAATCACTTGCGCGACACATTCTTGAATATTGCCAAGGTGTATGGGACCTGTAGCAAATAGGACTAACAAGGGATATTGAACGAACACAGAAGGGTAACACGAATGGTCACAGAGAAACTAAAGGAACTGAACTGGAAGGTTCTTGAACATACACAAACTATCCGGAGAATACTATTAAAAGAGATCCAAGACCCGGTTTCAACTAATGACTCTAGGAATATACAACAACCCCCTATTTATCGCGTGAGGATAAGGTTAGAATAATTAATGCATGCACAGAGACATTCAAACAATCATTCTTCTCGCACTCTGTAGATGGATGGAATGAGAAGAAACCACAGTAACTGTTACAATGGGACGTACCCTCAGCCATGCACTTCACGGCGGTTTGCACAGTGAACGGTGACTCTCGGCAATTTCGGGAAGCGCTGGACCAGCTGTTTCCAAACCTTCATGTTTTTATTACACAGTCTTATGGATCATTAAATTTATCAATTTACTCAGTGATTAAATAATTTTGGCAAAATGGTCACCAAACAATTTTACAATATTAAGAAACATGAGCAGAGATTTTTAGTGCCGTAAGTTAAGAAACATTTAACGTGGAAGGCACTTCTTAAATCCCAATGAAAACAAACCTAATTATTTAACTATAATTATAATATTAATTTAATTTGATCCGCCAGGGTAGTCGAGAGCGGTGCTTCCCGGACTCGGGTAGGCACCGAACGGATTAACGACGAGGGCCAGTATGCCGCCCACTCTGGATGTGGTTTTTAGGCGGTTTTCCACGTCACGCTAGGTGAATACCGGGCTGGTCCCCACCCTCCACCTCCGTTACAAGAATCACAGACATATGGACACGTTTGCACTATTTCTTGCCTTACACCAGACGCAGACAGCCGGGGTACACTACTTACGTGTTTGGGGAGGGGGGGGGGGGGGGTTCGGATTGGTGGCAGGAAGGGCACTCGGCCACCCTCTGCAACTAACACTGCCAAATCTGTAATAACGAAGCCGACCCTGCTTTGACGCGCGACAAGGCCCACAGAAAGAAAAAAAATAATATTAATTTTTTACAGGAGCGTGTAACAGAATTTTATCATAAAAAGCAGATCTTAAAGCTTCAACGTCATTAGGGAAGCAAGCAAGGTCTTATCTTAATGACAGCATAAGCAGCAAGGTGGAAACGTTTCCTGTATAGAAACACTCAGCGGTACATGAATATTACATTGCCGTTAATCAACAGGATAATAAGACCGCCAGTACAACTCACACAAAAGAATTTTAACATACAGGAAGAACAAAGTAAGTAGTGGCCCCAATAAACGTACAAAAACCAATGGCCAAGTTATTAACTGATCTCTTGATATATTAGGACTAGCGAACACTTTGACTCCAGTGGCTGATGCCAAAATGTCTGAACAGGATGCAGTAAGTAACGTAACTTCTATCCCATAATTTACGGATGATATGACGTGGCTTAGTGCCAAGAAACCGAGCTCGAATACAGGACCACGAAACTTCTAGCGCCGGCACAACTCATCCGTGGCGTAGTCAAATTCCATTCGGCAGGTCACGAAAGATCAAACAAGAAAGGAAATATGTAGAGAATGTTCGTCATGTGATGCACAACCACCAGTCCAGACTAGGACTAATTTGATTGTGAGGCGCCTGCCTGGCATACAAACCACAGATCAGAACACTGAAACAATGTTAAAGATAGCATACAAAGATCAGATGTAACAAACAGGAACCCTTTATACAATTTATCATACGATTCAGCATTTTCGGACACCCTGACTCACTGGCTTATAACCGATCACGAATTCAAACCGAAATCTGGGAAGCAATATGTGCTTACACATGAACCCACGAGAGTCATTATTACTAATAACAAGGCCTACTTCCGCGCTAAGGTGAACGGAATAAAATATTAAATATAACTCCAGATGAGGATCCTCGTTGGTCGGTTGATATGGGGAGAGGGCGCCTGACAGCGAGGTCATCGGTCCCATCGGATGAGGGAATGATCAGGAAGGAAGACGGCCATCTCCATTCAAAGGAACCATTCCGACATTTGCCTGGAGCGATATAGAGAAATCACGGAAAACCTAAAGCTGTATGGCCTTACGCGGGTTTGAACCGTCGCACGAACTACCAATCATTTAAAAATACAAATAGAAATTTAGAACTGAACATTAACAAACATTTAAATGGACAGATCTGATTATTATTCTGGCTTACTGCACAGCCAGATCAATGCAAGATTTACAAACCTGGAGTAATTGAACGTATACAGTACTTAATAAGTTATGTTTAATCTTACATACGATGATTGTCCACAAGGGGAGAGACCACAGTCAAATATTTTAAGCTTCTGAGCAGGAGAAGCAGATTTACAAATATATCACTTGCTTCCCGATACACAAAATAGCCTGCTACAGATTAAATCAAGACTTTAGAAAAAAAACGCTTTAACAGACGAATTAGTAAATTGTAATGTATATATGGCACCATATGACAAGCAGAAATTGAATAGCGTAACATGTCACTTGACGTCACAGGTGGGGAATGGGCTGATGGACCTATCTTACTGAAATAGATATCAGTCCTTCAGTGACGTAAAAGTGCCAGTCGCACAGGCTACCCTGCTGGACTATCGGCAAACATGCAACTCCCGTTTCTCTCTCTCCTCTCTTAACCACGGAGTGATCCGCTACCCCCTCGGTGTGGATCGCAAACTCTCCTCTTCATCGCGACAGAGCCTAACCTTTAGCATGCTCCTAATGACAGAGCGCACCAACACGCGTCTATGACGCCCTCGTGGACAAAGCATGCACTTAGGTGAGAACTCAGCAACCGGAGAGCCGAAATGGCTCACACGGTACAGGCGTAAGTAAGATCTGTAGCCTACGATCGGGTAGCTCAATAGGCAGTGATTGGACAAATGGGGATGGAAGAAAGCGACGGTTAAGACCGAACCAGTATTTTAGCTCAGAATAAGAGGTATTTTTTTGCTCTCGGTTATAACAGGCATTTCTTTTATTTTTTTACGATCAACCGAGTAAAAGACCGAAACATCAATTAGCCATAGCAACAGTGCTGACGTTTATCGTTGCTACATAAATCTTTACTAAAAAATAAGTAATATTAAGCGTAGGCTTCCGCGAGCATAGTCACAGTCAATAAAAATTTCTGGGTTTGTGGCTGCATTGTCAATATGTAGATCTACCGTCGTTTCGGTGGCTGCAGCAAGTGAAGGTCACTTGCAACAATGACCGAAACGTCGATCTTTACGAAGTGACGTAGCAATTAAGTACAAGGACTCATTATCTTTACAAGATAAAAGATTTGTCTGCCATTTCTATGAAATAATAAAAGAGGAAGGAAATGATGACAACAGAACTTAACAATTCATTCAGAGTATTCAATAAAAATAAAAAGATGATCTCCAGCCAATATCTACTCAATATGCCTTTATCTGCTTGTAGCCCATGAAAACAGACAAATTAACACTAAAAACAGTTCAATTTTTTAACTTCCCCTTTGAATGTAAAGAATGACTGTGCTGGTAAAACTTCAATGTTACTTGATTTTCAAACCCCAGAGAGAAACTGAGCATATTCAGACTGTTTTCTGTTTACTTATTCTGATTATTTCTAAACTGACACAATATTTTACGCAACGAAATCTGCATTTTAATAGTCCCTAAAAAAGAATAGCTCCGACTAACAATGACCTACACCCTTCATGAATCACTTACCTCACAAAAATCTTCGTTACTCGAACTACTGAAATACAGCGAGCGCTAATACTGCCAGCTAAATGAAAGATTCTAACTACTGAAGGCACTAACTACTGATAGCCATATAGTTAGCAAATGAAGGATTTTGATACAGAACAGACAATGTATTTACCTTAATAGTGTTCAAAAGTCACATATGGGACATCCAGTTTAACAAATTTCCTTCTTCTGACGGACACACGTCCAGATCGTCCGCTCATATTAACATCTCAAAACTCTGAAATTTCTCTCCCTATATACATCACTCCTGGCGGCTCCCCTCCAATTGCCCATCGCTACCGGCTGTTCATATTCAACTGCCCAACACTACACTGGCGAATAACTTCCAACAACGAGTCCAACCAGCCACAGATTGCACACAGCGCAGTCAGCGATTTTAATACAGAATGCTACGTGGCGTTACCAACATAAAAACCTAAACAGCCTACTTACAATTTCAGTTTTCACATTTTACCACCATCTCCTCGTAACGCCTAGATGGTGGTACGGTCACAGACTATAACGTGAGACATGATCCGAATTTCAAAAAATTTGAATCAGTACGAGAAAAGTGGTGGTTTTTGTAGTATTCAACCATTCATCACTTATCAACAACGACAACGAATGGTGGACGGACTAAATCTGCTTTTATTTGCATATTTACTTTAATATTTTCATTCCATGTATCTTGAAAAAAAGAGAGTAAAAAATGTTTTGTTGTTGTTAAGTTTCTACTTTTATTACACGAAGTAATACGAAAATGACACCGAAAATCAGTTATTTCAGAATCCTGTTATTTTGAGCGGATTTAAGCCAGCTTAAATTGCATGTAAAGAAACAACAGTATAACCGCCATCCCCACGGAGAAGGTGAATGACACGTTTGTGTACGTGGAGTGGGGGGGGGGGGGGGGGGGGTGCGGAAGGGCGGGGGCAGGGAGGACACATGCAATAATGCTGTATGGCTGCGAGAATATTGTAATTCCTTTGGGTCACAGTACAACGTTAATTTACGGAGAGTCTTCAAGAGAATTACGATGGAGGAGTACTGTTCGGCCAAAATAAGCTTAAAATTTCTGACAACTGAAAGACGAATCACAGATAACATTGTTGTTGCCACCGAACTAATAAGCCACGCCACCAGCTACGTGGCAAGTAGAATAGACTTGCCATTGTCTCAGAGTTTTCTTTGTGCAATACCTTAAATGCATGAAAGTTAACCATAAATAAATATGTACTTACTGTAAAGCTAATTTGCTGTCTTAAATTGAAAATTTTTATGAGTTAATTACAGTCAATACGTACTACAACAATTAACTTTTGAAATTTGAAACAACAATTAACTTTTGAAATTTTTATTTTATAACAGAAGAAATTATCAAATCTGACAAAAGATAGTGAATTTTAATTTTTTTCAGCTGTAGTAATTACTCTCATACGTTTTAATAAATATATGTTTCAATGTTCTGGTTTAAGTCGGTAGGCTTTCACAACCACTGTCACTTTGGATGAAATAATTTTATGTATTGGGCTGCATCACTGTAACTGCTAAAACAGCTAAACTGCACACGTTTCGACCAACTTGCTGCGGTCCTCTCCATGGAGGTTCACTAAGGAGGACCCTGCAGAGGATTACAGCAAGTCTGTCGTAACGTAGACGAATTAGCTGTTTCAGTGGTTACAATGACGCGGCTAAATATCCAAAATTATTCTGTCCAAGATGTCTCGGTTGCTGTATTTTAGCGTAGCGTCGGTATTTTGTTTCCTTTTCGATGTCATTAAAAGTTTATGTATTTGTTTTTAGCAATCTGTTATAAAAATTTGGAAGAGCTGGTTAATAAAAATCAGGGACAGTAATAGTTATATACTTGAATTTCACTAACTAATTTTTGTTATCAGATTGCTGTACAAATTAACTCCTGTGTGTGAGTAACGACCTACATCACCTGTAAAGTGCACGTGTTATTAATTGTTCCGTAATCTCAAATGTGATCAAATCCATATTGTTTCTGCAGTAGATAGAATGGCAAAAACAGTCTGAAAAGCTTGTAAGGTAGTCGCATCGTAGACCGAGCGAGGTGGCGCAGTGGTTAGCACACTGGACTCGCATTCGGGAGAACGACAGTTCAATCCCGTCTCCAGCCATCCTGATTTAGGTTTTCCGTGATTTCCCTAAATCGTTTCAGTCAAATGCCGGGATGGTTCCTCTGAAAGGGCTCGGCCGATTTCCTTCCCAATCCTTCCCTAACCCGAGCTTGCGCTCCGTCTCTAATGACCTCGTTGTCGACGGTACGTTAAACACTAACCACCACCACCACCAGTTGCATCGTAGGTTGTGTTGAGAAATAAAAGTTATGGAGAAAATCGATACGTTGAGCTGTTTCCGATTTAATTGGCATTGACTTTAGCCAGTCATGTCGTTGCACACGCGAATTCAACCAGCCTGCCAGACATGGTGCTGCCAAAGTTGTGCTTTGTTCGGTTTCGGTAGTATGGATCGAACTCGTTGCTGTCCAACTTTCTATTTTATTTTTATTTATTTATTTTTTATTTCAGTTGCCAATTTCAATCCAAATGGAATCGAAAACGGTGGAACGTACCGAATTTTTCTGTTAACAATTATTTTTCGGTACAATCTACCCTGTAGCACTCATACAAGCTTTCCGGACGGTTTTCGACTACCCTGCATTTCCACTCTAGGACAGGTGACAGTTTATTTCATCATACAATTACACCTTCATTCAGTAGCAGTTTTTTAAAAAAAATAATAACAAGTTCGACTAAGTGTTCAAAGTTAATCCCTGCAGTTACATATGTTTGCACTCGTTATTTATTAGAGCATTTCATCCACTTCTCAATATTATAATAGCAACAACACATTAACTGTTAGTTGTACACTTTTCCATATCATTTTGTTTATTTCCTTCGGAATCGGTTCATTTCCGATTGCTAGGTACAAATAATTATAGTCGATTGTAGCGTAAACCTCAGGTGTGGGAGCTTCCCTCTCATTAGAATCTACTCATGCACTTTTACCAGTGTGCCACTGAGAGGTAGCTGTGGTCGTTTGTAAAACACAGCACAAACAAGCCGCAATCAATACCTTCACTGCGCGATAGCAATGGTAATATTATTGATGACTCTGCCACTAGAGGGGAGTTGCTAAACATGGTCTGCAGAATTTCCTTCACCACAGAAGACGGAGTAAATATCCCAGAATCTGAAAAAAGAACAGCTCCTACACGAGTAATTTAGAAGTAGATAAAAGTGAAATGATGGTGTGGCAGTGTTGACCGGGGGGCCTCATTCGGAGAAGTTCGGCCGCCGACTGCAAGTCTTGTTTCAGTGGACGCCACAGTGGGCGAGCTGCGTGCCGGAGATGAGGATAACACCCAGTCCACCGGTGGAGAAAATCTCCAACCCGGCAGGCTTCCCCTGCATGGGAAGCAAGCACGTTACCACACAGGTAAGCAAGCGGACTTGGTAGTGTAGTGAAGTAGCTTGAATTGCGTAATAAAAGTAAGTCTTCCGGTCCAGTTTGTGTACCAGTTAAGTTCCTTAGAGAGTATGCCGATATAGTTGCTGCATGCTTAGCAGTCATATACAACCGTTTGCTCGAAGAAAGATCCGTACCTACAGACACTAAATGTATGAAACTTAATCCTAATTCAATACGTAATTATTAAGCAAAGTCATTGTTACCATAAGAATCGTCCATAACCTATTATCCAACATATCGACAATCACCTTATGAATTAAATAAATATTTCAAATCCAGATACAATAATTTCGCCAGGAAGAAAACAGAAAGAAGAAACATTTCGCCAAATAGTAAAACTAAAATTTTTCTTTCAAAGTGAAGGCTCGTTTACTGTCGATTAATCAAAGTCAATAGGTAAATTACGTGTAGCAAAAAATCTTAATTAAGTTTGGAAATTTATATTTGATAACAGATGGAATTATCGAATCTGGCAAGGAACGTGAATTTCAACTTCTATTCAGCCATACTTAATAAAGACAAGTCTTCTGGTCCAGTTTGTACACCAGTTAGGTCCCATTCGGAATATGTCGATGTAACAGCTTCATAATTAGCAATCATATACAACCGCTAGCTCAACGAAAGATCCATATCCACAGACATTAAGATGCACTGGTCACACTGATACTCAAGAAAGAAGATGGGAGTAATCAGCTGTGCTACAAACCCATTTCACTTATGTCGATTTGCTGTAGAATTTCGGCAAATATTCTATGTTCAAACATTATGAATTACATCGCATAAAACGGTCTATTGTCACACACCTTGTATACAGAAAAAATCGCCCTGGCGCAACACAGCTAGCTCTTTAATTTCATAAAGTAATGATTGCTATCGACAGAGGATCTCAAATTGTTTCAATATTTCCAGATTTCCAGGAGGTTATTATCATCGTTTCTCACAAGCGACTTCGAAACAAACTGCATGCCTATGGAGTACTCCTGTCATCTCAGTTCTGCGACTGGCTTCGCCATTTCCTGACATAAGTGTGACAGTTCGAAGTAACTGACGGAAAGTCATCCAATAAAACGGTAGCGGTGGCTGTCATTCGCTAAAGATGTCTTACGGCCACTCCGCTGTTGCTAATCTGTGTAAAGGATATCGGAGATAGTCTCAGCAGCCCTTTTAGAGGAGGATGCAACCATTTACCGTCTAACAAAGTCAACATAAAATCTAATATAATTGCGAAAGCACTTAGACAATATATCTGAATAATGTAAAACGTGACGATTGGCTGCAAATAATGAAAAGTACCAAAAGAAACCCGTTAAATCTCCGTTACACTATAAATGAAAGAAATATAATCGCTGTCAATGCAACTAAATTTCTAGAGTAACAGTAATGAACAATTTAAATTGGAAATATGACATAGATAATGTTATGAGGAAGGTGAACCAAAGACCACGTTTTATTGGCCGAAAACTTTGAGGTTCAATGGATCAACTAAACAAAGTGCATATATCATGCTTGTACGACCTCTTCTAGAGTATTGCTGCGCGATATGGGATTCGTACCAGATAAAATTGACGGAGAACATCGTAAAAGTTCAAAAAGTGGAAGTTCGCTTAATGTTGTCGTGAAAAAGGGGAGAGAATGCCATGGACATCATAAACGAGTTGGAGTGTCAATGTTACGTACTGAATTTTAAGAGGTGCAGTCGATCTCATGTTTCTGGTCCCAAACTTCGCTTGGATTTTCAAGTTTTTGTAACTGTGGGCCACATAATATTGATAAAAAAACGTATATTCGTAGCACAATATTTATTTCGCAAGCTGCCCACAAAAGACGCCTACAGAAAGAACTCACATGGAGCATGTTTAGGTATTGCTGGCATCCTGTATTTGGACAAAATTCGCAGAGGTTAGCAGTGTTGCAGGTCTACATGAATTGCTTCAACATCAGTTCCCTCTGAAGTAAAGCTTGGTGTCTGTCTAAAATCTCTTTAAAGATGTATGTCTCCCCACCCGTTTAAGGAACGTGATGTTACAAATCGAAGTACAATCATCCAATTAATGATATAATTAAGCTGCTTGATATTTAGCGTTGTTTTAGATTTTATTAGTATTAACTTATCAGACTTTTTCTGTTGGTTATTAAATTTTGTATGAATATGTATTAAAGAGGTAGCAAACACACTTGACTGTTATTTCCACAGTCCTGTCTACCATCTTAGAAATATAAAATAAATAATATATTTACGAAATTTAAAACGACTCATGCATTTAGACTACTGTTGTATGTCTGGAATATGACCTTTGCAGCGCACGCTTGTATGTGTAGTGTGCCTTTTGAAATATTCAAGCCGATATATTTGAAGTAGCTAAATAATAGCTACCCGTGGTCTAGGGGTCGCCGGCACGGTAGCTCAGCGTGTTCGGTCAGAGGGTTAACTGCCCTCTGTAATAAAAAAAAAACTGAGTTAATGGATCAACAACGAACAAAAACGGATGTCTTACCACGTCCGCCCCGTCCAGATGCAACGAACAAAAGAGAACAATACCAGATTTAAAAAAAAATTAGGGTTGCGTCATTGATTCACAATCAAAACGTCTTCGGTCCCGGGTTCGATCCCCGCCACTGCCTAAATTTTGATAAATAATCAGCGTTGGCGGCCGAAGACTTCCGGCATAAGAAGTCAGCCTCATTCTGCCAACGGCCTTGTCAAAGAGGGCGGAGGAGCGGATAGAGGTTCAGGGCACTCTCTTGTCCTAAGGGAGGGAAATTGCCCCTAAAAGCAGAAGAATTAGCAATGATCAACGACATGAGGATGCAGAAGGCAATGGAAACCACTGCATTAAAGACACGTAACGTGTATCCACAGGACATGTGGCCTGTAGTTAAAGAAGTGTCATGATGACCTCTCCATTGGCAAAAGATTCCGAGTAATCCCCCATTCGGATCTCCGGGATGGGACTGCCCAGTGGGAGGTTACCATGAGAAAAAGATTGAATAATCAACGAAAGAATAACGTTCTACGAGTCGGGGCGTGGAATGTCAGAAGCTTGAACGTGGTAGGGAAACTAGAAAATCTGAAAAGGGAAATCCAAAGGCTCAATCTAGATATAGTACGGGTCAGTGAAGTGAAGTGGAAGGAAGACAAGGATTTCTGGTCAGATCAGTATCGGGTAATATCAACAGCAGCAGAAAATGGTATAACAGGTGTAGGATTCGTTATGAATAAGAAGGTAGGGCAGAGGGTGTGTTACTGTGAACAGTTCAGTGACTGGGTTGTTCTAATCAGAATCGACAGCAGACCAACACCGACAACGGTAGTTCAGGTATACATGCCGACGTCGCAAGCTGAAGATGAACAGATAGAGAAGATGTATGAAGATATTGAAAGGGTAATGCAATATGTAAAGCGGGACGAAAATCTAATAGTCATGGGCGACTGGAATGCAGTTGTAGGGGAAGGAGTAGAAGAAAAGGTTACAGGAGAATATGGGCTTGGGACAAGGAATGAAAGAGGAGAACGACTAATTGAGTTCTGTAACAAGTTTCAGCTTGTAATAGTTGGAAAAGGCCGGGAGATACGGGAAGATTTCAATTAGATTACATCATGGTCAGACAGAGATTCAGAAATCAGATACTGGATTGTAAGGCGTACCCAGGAGCAGATATAGACTCAGATCACAATATAGTAGTGATGAAGAGTAGACTGAAGTTCAAGACATTAGTAAGGAAGAATCAATAAGCTAAGAAGTGGGATACGGAAGTTCTAAGGAATGACGAGATACGTTTGAAGTTCTCTAACGCTACAGATACAGCAATAAGGAATAGCGCAGTAGGCAACACAGTTGAAGAGGAATGGACGTGTCTAAAAAGGGCCATCACAGAAGTTGGGAAGGAAAACATAGATACAAAGAAGGTAGCTGCGAAGAAACCATGGGTAACAGAAGAAATACTTCAGTTGGTTGATGAAAGGAGGAGGTACAAACATGTTCCGGGAAAATCAGGAATACAGAAATACAAGTCGCTGAGGAATAAAATAAATAGAAAGTGCAGGGAAGCTGAGACGAAGTGGCTGCAGGAAAAATGTGAAGACATCGAAAAAGATATGACTGTCGGAAGGACAGACTCAGCATACAGGAAAGTCAAAACAACCTTTGGTGACATTAAAAGCAACGGTGGTAACATTAAGAGTGCAACGGGAATTCCACTGTTAAATGCAGAGCAGAGAGCAGATAGGTGGAAAGAATACATTGAAAGCCTCCATGAGGGTGAAGATTTGTCTGATGTGATAGAAGAAGAAACAGGAGTCGATTTAGAAGAGATAGGGGATCGAGTATTAGAATCGGAATTTAAAAGAGCTTTGGAGGACTTACGGTCAAATAAGGCAGAAGGGATAGATAACATTCCATCAGAATTTCTAAAATCATTAGGGGAAGTGGCAACAAAACGACTATTCACGTTGGTTTGTAGAATATATGAGTCTGGCGACAAACCATCTGACTTTGGAAAAGCATCATCCACACAATTCCGAAGACGGCAAGAGCTGACCAGTGCGAGAATTATCGCACAATCAGCTTAACAGCTCATGCATCGAAGCTGCTTACAAGAATAATATACAGAAGAATGGAAAAGAAAATTGAGAATGCGCTAGGTGACGACCAGTTTGGCTTTAGGAAAAGTAAAGGCACGAGAGAGGCAATTCTGACGTTACGGCTAATAATGGAAGCAAGGCTAAAGAAAAATCAAGACACGTTCATAGGATTTGTCGACCTGGAAAAAGCGTTCGACAATATAAAATGGTGCAAGCTGTTCAAGACTCTGAAAAAAGTAGGGGTAAGCTATAGGGAAAGACGGGTCATACCCAATATGTACAACAACCAAGAGGGAATAATAATAGTGGACGATCAAGAACGAAGTGCTCGTATTAAGAACGGAGTAAGAGAAAGCTGTAGCCTTTCCCTCTACTCTTCAATCTGTACATAGAGGAAGCAATGATGGAAATAAAAGAAAGTTTCAGGAGTGGAATTAAAATACAAGGTGAAAGGATATCAATGATACGATTCGCTGATGACATTGCTATCCTGAGTGAAAGTGAAGAAGAATTAAATGATCTGCTGAACAGAATGAACAGTCAATGAGTACACAGTATGGTTTGAGAGTAAGTCGGAGAAAGACGAAGATAATGAGAAGTAGTAGAAATGAGAACAGCGAGAAACTTAACATCAGGATTGATGGTCACGAAGTCAATGAAGTTAAGGAATTCTGCTACCTAGGCAGTATAATAACCAATGAAGGACGGAGCAAGGAGGAAATCAAAAGCAGACTCTCTATGGCAAAAAAGGCATTTCTGGCCAAGAGAAGTCTACTGATATCAAATACCGGCCTTAATTTGAGGAAGAAATTTCTGAGGATGTACGTCTGGAGTACAGCATTGTATGGTAGTGAAACATGGACTGTGGGAAAACCGGAACAGAAGAGAATCGAAGCATTTAAGATGTGGTGCTATAGACGAATGTTGAAAATTAGGTGGACTGATAAGGTAAGGAATGGGGAGGTTCTACGCAGAATCGGAGAGGAAAGGAATATGTGGAAAACACTGATAAGGAGAAGGGACAGGATGATAGGACATCTGCTAAGACATGAGGGAATGACTTCCATGGTACTAGAGGGAGCTGTAGAGGCCAAAAACTGTAGAGGAAGACAGAGATTGGAATACGCCAAGCAAATAATTGAGGACGTAGGTTGTAAGTGCTACTCTGAGATGAAGAGGTTAGCACAGGAAAGGAATTCGTGGCGGGCCGCATCAAACCAGTCAGTAGACTGATGACCAAAAGAAAAAAAAGGGCCTCTGAATTATTATTATACGGACATAAACGACAAACTAATAATGCAAATGTATTAAATTAGCTTCAAAGAATGACTATATCGATTGCAATGTAATAAAAAGACATTATTTATATTAAATGAGATAGTGATGCATAACGTTCTCAAAACTAACAATATTATCTTTGTCATTATATTAAAGAGCAAAAAGATATTTAAAATCGCTTTGAGTCAGATCAATTCTTCTGCTGTATGTAAGGTACGCTTCCTATTACAGAGCGGTAGCTTTTGTTTTATTTGTTCTCGTACTTAGCGAATAATTCAAGTGTGTATTCTGTGCTTAGTGAAAATATATTTACAAAATGTGGGTGCATTGTGTTACTTAAAAAACCCACCCAAACAATTCTTCCTGAATTAATAATTGCAAGAAGTTATTTAGCATTCTTTCAGTCCCTGCGAAGGGAGCAGCGCTAATCTTTGACTGGCAACAATTGTCCCCCATTACGCGGCGTATTCAAATTTAGTTTTTTGTGTAACATATCACCACAGCATTAGCAGAAAGAAGCATTTCAAGTTATTCGATTAACTAAAGTACAGAGCTTCACTAATTTTATTTGGTCAAAAAATGTATACTTTCAAAGGTACAGTTTATTCTGGGTCAGTGAACTTATCCTGCATTACATTTTGCCGAAAACATTTGAAATAATTTGTAGGGAGCCTGGCGCCCATTTGAAACATACTCCCTTTTTTGTGTTTAACTTAATTATAATAATAATTAATAAACACAGAAAGGAAGGGATAATGTAGATGGAGTGGCGGAGGCGCTGGGAAGACGTGATTCGGTGTCACTGGGGGCTTCGCGCTCTCTTGCAGTCTCCGCCGGCAGTCGATTAGATGCCTTAGCCACTGGAACTTATTGTCAGCGTGTGTTTTGCGGTGCCCCACCGTCATGGACTGTCTGTAAGTAGAATGTTGACGATTTTGACTGGAGTTGCCACAAGTGGTGGTCAAATTTGGCAGCCTACTACCATTGCGATTCGGCTCCTTTTTGCACCTGCAGCATGTTGGGCCGTTGATGACTGCCGCAGGTTTTGGAAATTACTGCACTCATAAAGGTGAACATCGCATCTGGGTGACGCATCGACTCGGTATTACTTTAAAGTTAATCCGTTAGCCGAGCAAGATTCAATTAAAATTAGGTGTTTCTTTGAAAGCATTTCTCTTGCAAGCAGCACATTTTTATAAACAGTGTATTGCACAGTCAACAGCTCTCACGCTACCTGTTGTGCTTGCATTTGTTCTAAACAAACAATAAAGGACTTATAAAACAGTTCTGTACTCTCAGCGCTATCAGTTAGTTTTACTAGTTTTATTGTAAATGTTTTTAACAGTTCTGCTAGCTAACTAGAATGGTTTTAATTTCTCAACGTTTCGAGCTATCGCTTTGAGGGTTTATGGTTAGTCAGATATTGATTATTACTCATTTTCTACTAATTTAGTGTTAGCAAGGTTGTGCTCCACACTGCTTGCGTTAATAAGTTGCATCTTGTGGCCGTCTCACAGCGTAATCTTTTATCCGTTTTAGTTCTGTTATTAAACGCCAGATAGTCACTTATGCTCACGGACGGAAACGAAAGCTAAACTGGCTTCCTAGCTGCTATGATAAAATTTTCTTACTTTTAAATTCAACTCAAAGGCCGAATTCTAATTAACGTCTTTTCTGTTACGCTTACTGATACAGAATTTTCAAGAGAGCAAGGTCAAGCTGGTTCAAATTGTACAGATGATTACAGTGTTACGAATTTTCTAGTCTATAGATCCTTAATTCATGGAAACGAAATATGAATGAAACTATAGTTGCTATAGATCCTTCATTCATGGTACCCAAATATGGGATAATGAATGAAACTGGTTTCAGCATTCGAAATATGAAGCTCTTACGTGAATCCAAAAATACAATTTCAGATGGATTGTGTGATACCTATGGAACCAAGACGCAATCAGTTATGTTGTGTTTATGGATAAGAAAAGAAATAGCGTTCTCGTCATATAAATTTTGATTAGGGTCAAAGAGTCTATAAACAATCCATTCAATCATTCAGAGGTGACAATGTGCCTTTTAAAAGTTAGTGTTCGCAGCAGAAGACTTCTTTATTTGAGAACCACTGAAAGCATGTAAGAAAATGTATCACGTGGAGGGCAGGAAGGGCCGGGAGAGCAGTCTTCGTGAAGATATAAAGCGCCATCACTCAGCTTTTTGCGCCCCGTGTCTAACCTCTCCGTCGGTTGGAAACTTTCCTAACGACTTTTCCCTTCCCGCTTCGTAACCTGAATACGCTGTAAAGTGAGCGAAGTCAGAAAATAAGAGGGCTGCCACACATACCGGTGCTGATGCGGCCAGACACCGTCTTCTCGTCTGGAAGAGAGCGAATAACTTCACTGTCAATTCCTGAGGTTCTCGGTTAGTGGAAACCAGGTCTGCATTTACACGAGGGCTGCGACATGCTGACAGACAGTAACAGTTCACGTACAGGGCTCTTACTCTGTAATTCTAATAGTGACATTTTTCAATCGGTGTAAGAACTTGTCCGAAATTAAGTATAAACATTCAAAAATTAGTAATCGTTCAGAAGTGAGTAGAAAAGTAGGAAGAAATTAAAAGGTAACTATAAGTACGAAATTTATTTTTAATTGCCAAACACCTTCTCCCGAAGAAGTAGGAATAAATTTAAACAGATTATTGACTCAAGATATGATACGTTCTTACGTAAACAACATTTAAAAATACTTACCTTCTCCTTTGATCTTTTCTAACAATTTTGGATAATCAGTGTTTCCATGTGAACGGTAATAGTGAAGGAAAATAGTAAAACATACACTACTGGCCATTGAAAATGCTACACCAAGAAGAAATGCAGATGATAAACGGGTATTCATTGGACAAATATATTATACTAAAATTGACATGTGATAACATTTTCACTCAATTTGGGTGCATACATCCAGAGAAATCAGTACCCAGAACAACCACTTCTGGCCGTAATAACTGCCTTGATACGCCTGCGCATTCAGTCAAACAGAGCTTGGATGGCGTGTACAGGTACAGCTGCCCATGAAGCTTCAACACGATACCACAGTTCATCAAGAGTAGTGACTGGCGTATTGTGACGAGCCAGTTGCTCGGCCACCATTAACCAGACGTTTTCTATTGGTGAGATATCTGGAGAATGTGCTGGCCAGGGTCAGCAGTCGAACATTTTCTGTATCCAGAAAGGCCCGTATATGACCAGCAACATGCGGTCGTGCATTATCCTGTTGAAATGGGTAGAGCCACGGGTCGTAACACATCTGAAATGTAACGTCCACTGTTCAAAGTGCTGTCAATGCGAACAAGAGGTGACCGAAATGTGTAATCAATGGCACCCCATACAGTAACGCCGGGTGATATGGCGATGACGAATACACGCTTCCAATGTCCGTTCACCGCGATGATTCCAAACACGAATGCGACCATCGTGATGCTATAAACAGAACCTGAATTCATCCGAAAAAATGACGTTTTGCCATTCGTGCACCCAGGTTCGTCGTTGAGTACACAATCGCAGGCGCTCCTGTCTGTGATGCAGCGTCAAGGGTAACCGCAGCCATGGTCTCCGAACTGATATTCCATGCTGCTGCAAACGTCGTCGAACTGTTCGTGCAGATGGTTGTTGTCTTGCAAACGTCCCCATCTGTTGACTCAGGGATCGAGACGTGGCTGCACGATCCGGATAAGATGCCTGTCATCTCGGCTGCTAGTGATACGAGGCCGCTGGGATCCAGCACGGCGTTCCGTATTATCCTCCTGGACCCACCGATTCCAAATTCTGATAATTGTCATCGGATCTCGACCAACACGAGCAGCAATGACGCGATACGATAAACCGCAATCGTGATAGGCTACAATCCGACCTTTATCAAAAGTCGGAAACGTGATGGTACGCATTTCTCCTCCTTACACGACGCATCACAACAAAGTTTCACCAGGCAACGCCGGTCATCTGCTGTTTGTGTATGCGAAATCGGTTGGAAACTTTCCTCATGTCAACAGGTTATAGGTGTCGCCACCGGCGCCAACCTCGTATGAATGCTCTGAAAAGCTAATCATTTGCGTGTCACAGCATTTTCTTCCTGTCGGTTTAATTTCGCGTCTGTAGCACGTCATCATCGTTGTGTAGCACTTTTAATGGCCAGTAGTGTATAAACATTCAGAAATTAATAAACGTTCAGAAGTTAGTAGATAAGTAGGAAGAAATTAAAAAGCAAATACATGTATGGAATTTATTGTTAATTGGCAAACACCTTCTCCCGAGGAAGAACGAATATATGTAAAAAGATAAATGACTCAAGATATGATACGTTCTTACGTAAACAGCATTTAAAATACATATCTTCTTCTTTGATCTTTTCTAACAATTTAAAATAATTAGTATTTCTTAGTGAAGGTAATAGCGAAGGAAAGCAGAAAAACATATATCAAGTGTAAACAGCTACTAAGTTAGCAAACTGCGATGCACGTTGACTGTGTCGAAATTAATAAGGTTAGTGAAGAACTATGAGTTCTAGCGTAGGAATAATAATGCTACATGACTTATCAGGAAAAACTCTAATTTCTTCATTAACAGAAAACATCAGTGTTTCGCGATTCTCAACATGTAAGTAAGACATATCAGAATACAAAATTCTGATAGGCAGTTAGAACTTTGTAACACTGACTGCAAACAATTAAAGCACCCAGAAGGAAAGGAGGAAACGAAACGACTCTTCATGGTTTTCGAGCATGTATGATGGATGTTATTTCAGTGATTTAAAAATCGCGTCAAATTTACAAAGAAGTTGGCAGTATGAGTGGCTGTATCCAAAATATCACAGACCAGTTACAAAAGCTGTGGGCACAGGGAGGATGCAGCAGCTTTCTGACACCCTTCCGAACCGAATCAGTACATGAATCCAGGACAGATCAGGTGAAACGACACATGAGTACTTACCAGTCTGTCCTGGATTCAGCGGCTGATTCGGTACGGGAGGGTGTCAGAAGGCTGTTGCATCCTCTCTGAGCCCACAGCTGTTGTAACTGGTCTGTGATATTTTTGATACAGCCACAGGGCCGGAATTGGTGTCCGACCTGCTCCCACACGTTTTACCAGGGTCAGAGCTGTGGAACTTGCTGGCCATGGGTGTACCTCAAAATCATGCTAGAAGTTCATGGAAACACGGGATATGTGTTGACGAGCATTATCCTGTTGAAGAATGGCCACACTATACTATCGGGTGGGAGGTAACACGTCTAGGAACAGGATGTCCTGGACGTATCATTGTACTCTCAGTATCCCCCGCTCTCTACCAGCTGTGACGTGAAACTATGCCCGACGGCTTTCCACACATTGACGCCAAGAATAACATCGCTACGCCTCTCCGAAACACTCGGCTCCGACCAATGGTGCGAAATGACACAGAATGTTGCACAGACTACTTATCATCGGATGGCAGGTGCTTTTGTGAAGGGGCACGTAAAGCTTTGATGCAGATTACGGCGATCCTCCCTTGTGGTAATCCCGTCGACCGGAACTTTGACAATTATGCCTCCTCTCGAGTTTCCATGAAGCCTAACATCGGGCCCCTGTCGCATCTGACTGCGCCACAAATATACAGGGTGTTACAAAAAGGTACGGCCAAACTTTCAGGAAACATTCCTCACACACAAAGAAAGAAAATATGTTATGTGGACATGTGTCCGGAAACGCTTACTTTCCATGTTAGAGCTCATTTTATTACTTCTCTTCAAATCACATTAATCATGGAATGGAAACGCATAGCAACAGAACGTACCAGCGTGACTACAAACACTTTGTTACAGGAAATGTTCAAAATTTCCTCCGTTAGCGAGGATACATGCATCCACCCTCCGTCGCACGGAATCCCTGATGCGCTGATGCAGCCCTGGAGAATGGCGTATTGTATCACACCCGTCCTCAATACGAGCACGAAGAGTTTCTACATTTGCTACCGGGGTTGCGTAGACAAGAGCTTTCAAATGCCCCCGTAAATGAAAGTCAAGAGGGTTGAGGTCAGGAGAGCGTGGTGGCCATGGAATTGGCCCGTCTCTACCAATCCATCGGTCACCGAATCTGTTGTTGAGAAGTGTACGAAAACTTCGACTGAAATGTGCAGGAGCTCCATCGTACATGAACCACATGTTGTGTCGTACTTGTAAAGGCACATGTTCTAGCAGCACAGGTACAGTATCCCGTATGAAATCATGGCGGTGAATCGAGGAAGTACAGTACATACTGACGAAACTAAAATAAGCTCTGACATGGAAATTAAGCGTTTCCGGACCATTGTCCACATAACACCTTTTCTTTATTTGTGAGTGAGGAATGTTTCCTGAAAGTTTGGCCGTACCTTTTTGTAACACTCTGTAGGTATTGCAAGATGAATGGAATGAACAGTTTAATGAGTGCTGAATATGGACTTACAGTACGTGGAAGAAAGACGGAAATAACGAAAGTAGCTGAAATGAGAACAACGAGAAACCCAACATCATGTTCGATCGTCACAAAGAAGTTAAGGTATTCTACTACCTAGGCAGCAAAATAACGACGTACGGAGTAAGGAGGACATCAAACGAAGACTAGCACTGGCAAGTAGGACATTTCTGGCCAAGAGGTGGCCACTAGTATCAAATATAGCCCTTAATTTGAAGAATAAAGTTCTGAGAGTCTACCTTTGGAGGATAGCATTATATGTAAGTGAAACCCATACTGTGGGAAATCCAGAACAGAAGAGAATCGAATTATTTGAAATGTGATGCTACAGACGAATGTCGAAAGTAAGGTGGACTGATAACGCAAGAAATGAGAAGGCTCTGAGCAGAATCAGCGGGTAAAGGAATTTGTGGAAAACTTTGACAAGAGAAAGGGCAATGATGGTGCTATATCTGTTAAGACATCACGAAATAACTTTCATGGACAAGAACTGTGGAGAAAGAGATTGGAATACTTCCTGCAAATAACAGAGGAAGCAGGTGGCAAGTGCTACTCTGAGATGAAGAGGTTGGTTGGTTGAAATGGCTCTGAGCACTATGGGACTTAAAATCTACGGTCATCAGTCCCCTAGAACTTAGAACTACTTAAACCTAACTAACCTAAGGACAGCACACAACACCCAGTCATCACGAGGCAGATGAAGAGGTTGGTACAAGAGAGGAATTTGTGGCGAGCCGAATCATACCAGCCCGAAGACTGATGACTCAAAAAAAGCCGAATGGATACTACAAATGAGGTCTCTTTCAAACGCTGTCAGGTACTGCCAAAGCTATCATCCCTGTCATCACTCAACTTCTGACGCTGTTACGCTGCCCTTATACCCCACCAGACCTGCTAACAACGGGAAATATGAACATCGCTAATGCACTCTGGCGGCCATTCACATCTTGTTACACAGAATTGGAAACTTCATTCAATTACACAGCCACAGGAAATGCCTACACTTACGAACTAGCACTGACATCCGCCCATATCTTAAGGGATGCTTCACGTTTTTGTTAGAAAGTGTAGATTCTAAGGAAAAAGTTGATATGTTCTGTCCTTTGATTCTCACATAATTCCTCAAAACTAGGATTTCAATGTATTTTCCGGATACAGTTTGACTTAAAGACATTAAGTAGTCTATAACCTTGGAACATGCCTCACAGTCTGCGTGTATACGAGGCCAAGAGAATGAACTTGAGCTATCGTCTTGAGGTGCATGACGTCATCACAAACACACTGTCCACCCTCCCCCACTCCGCTTTTTCGCCAATCACTGCCAAGTATTTTACCAGCCATTAAAGTGAAACAACCAATTAGCATGTACTCCAGGATCGCCATATAGTTCTATATACCTTATGTGGCGAAACATTTTAAACTCTAGCTTAATCCATGGCACTTTCTTAGGAAGACGAGAGAGCTTCTGATTCAACATACACATCTTTTTCTGCCCTCCAATCACATCTCAGTACATTATACGCCATTAAAACTAACCAGCCAATAGGTTTGTTATTCAAAGCCGCCATCTTGTCAGCGTTAGTAGCAGCAGTTCGACACAGATTCGTCAGTTTTGTCAAATCTCGACTTGTTGAGACTTCGCTGACTTCACTTGAGCTTAACTTGACATACCTTACACACGTTAACCGTCTAAAGTCGCCGACCGGTGTGGCCAAGTGGTTCTAGGCACTACAGTCTGGAACCGCGCGACCGCTACGGTCGCAGGTTCGAATCCTGCCTCGGGCATGGGTGTGTGTGATGCCTTTAGGTTAGTTAGGTTTGTGTAGTTCTAAGTTCTAGGGGACTGATGGCCTCAGAAGTTAAGTCCCATAGTGCTCAGAGCCATTTGAACCATTTGTCGTCTAAAGTCGACAATCTTGGCTTCTGCATTCCACTTGACAAGGAGTACAGTTCGATCTGGCTACTCCATTTGATGCAAGACGCAACGGACTTTCGAAGTAAGTACAACGATTCTATGTCTAAATTTGTATTATTTACCAAAATACGCATGTCTTGCTTATTGGCACTTCTGATTGTTTTACAAGTTAGAGCACACTTGACCATGTGATAAAGTTGGGTCTTTATACCCGATAAGGTGCAATGCACAATGTATCGTTAAAAAAGTATCACAATGTCATTTCCACAGCCAAACTGTTGATATTATTGTTCTATTAACAGTGCAAAACACAGGTGATTTGGTTATTGCCATTGTTGATCTAATTTTCAGGTTAAGTTACACTTGGCAATAAGTAACATGTAGCCACACATTGGAAGGTAGGTGGCACTTACACGAAATAACACTAAATATTTTATCTACCTACATTATTTAATATTCATTCATAAAGGCAAGAAACAAGGGTTGCTGTGATTTTAACTACACATTCTCCTTTCGTTGTAGTTGTTTTTGCCAAATACTTCAGTTCACATTTATTTTTGACTTTTAACTCTTTCATCTCGTTTTCTTTTGCTTTCACGGAAACACATCAAACGGGTTACTTCTGTATGTGGAGTGGTTTATGTCTGTTTAGTGGATTTGTTCTGTGGAATAACATTATTTGTGGGAATCAATCCTAATTCAGCAATGTCTATATATCTGTTGAATGATGTCCTGCACGAATTGATTCGAATACATAGTTATGTTGATTCGGCGAAATGTGAAACACTGGGAGACGACGCAAATCTCGACTTCTCTGAGGAAGCACATGCGCTCTATGTTGACTTGACTGCGTCACTCTGAATGCCCACACATCAGAAAGTCAACTCGGTAAGGTAACGGTGTGTTTGTTTGTGCCATAACTTGATAGTGTGTCTCAGCTACTGGGGAGCTGTTTAGTAGTTGTCTCGTAGCTAGCTGACACGGTGCAGAAAAACTTTATTGTGGAACTTAATGTACACGTCTCAGAACAGTGGAACTGAAATCACATGCATATCACATGCATATGATAATGAGAGGGAGGGGCTGGGGGAGGGAGCCTTGTGTGTGTGTGTGTGTGTGTGCGTGTTTGCGCCCCTGTGTGTGAGAGACATAAGGGGGATGCGCTAATGTACTTGTACTTGTGGTGCTCAGTAGCTTGCAACACACACACGCACACACACACACACACACATACTGTCAATTTCTGGTGTTAGAAAACCATTTGAATTCTGCACCATGCAAGCTACTAGGAAACCAGTGTCATTTACTATCCAGCAGCTGATACCCTCCATCAGGTTATGTCACATAAACAATGTCAGCTTCTGATGTTAACTGGATTGCATCTGGGCATATGTTCCTAGGCATCCCCAATATTCTCATAATCTGCAAAGTAAATAACTATGCACTTGTGATTCCTCAGACAGTCCGCCTCCTTAGCTAAGTTGGCAGCACATCTGGTTGCTATGTGAAGGGACCGATACTGCCAGTGAGTTTTCTTTCTGAGAGGACTGGACCGGCGTGCAGTTAGCCTTGTCATGCCAATTAAGGAATTGCTTGAGAGAGACACAGAAAGCCGACAAAAGCCAGGAGAGCGGTGTGCGGATCCCATGCATACCCTCCCCAATCCACACCCACATGACACCTTTGGCAGTGGATGACACGATGGTTGATCGGTTCGAATTAGTCGGTCCCAATTGGCCCATCAAGATCAGCATACGGAGCATCGCTTTTTGCTTTCTCAGACAAATAGAGTCCTCAGCAAGCTCACAGCACATCATAATTCGACGAGCCTTAAACTCTTATCTTTATTTCGCCTAACTCGCTGAATAGCACTGGAATACCGCACTATCAATTTTCATGCGTGAATGAAAGACTGATGGTCTTCTGTCACTATAAATGACAACGAAGTACTACTTCTGCATTCATTACTGTTTTATCCACGTAAGCCCGTACTTAATAAATGGTTACACTGAACGGCTACATAGCAACGCCTCAATCTATACTCTCAAATAAACAGTAATTTTAAGCCTACACTCACTCAATTACTGTGGATAAATAAAGTTTGAACAGTATTTACATATACTTCAAAAACAATATTGCATCACACCAGTTCCCAAAACTCCTGAAGACAGACGTTGACTTAGATATTGTATCACAGACACAGTCCCTTTGACTGTTCACAGATGTCACTAAACCCGCCCAAATATGTAAAGAACCGTGCCATGAGCAGCGCCTATTAGACGGAGGGGGTGCGACAACCGATCAGTTCCAGTCATTCCATCAGGAAGGAGGTACACGGCTCGTGTTCTCTGTAGTTCAACCTTACCTAGATGGTCGATACTGCGATTCGATCGCGTCCGCATTGTTACTTTGTGCCAGGAAGGGCTCCCAACAAGGGAAGTGTCCAGGCGTCTCGGAGTGAACCAAAGCGATGTTGATCGGACATAGAGGAGAGAGAGTGAGACAGGAACTGTCGATGACATATCGCGCTCAGGCCGCCCAAGGGCTACTACTGCAGTGGATGACCGCTACCTATAGATTATGCCATGGAGGAATCCTAACAGCAACGCCACCATGCTGAATAATGCTTTTGTGCAGCCACAGGACATGGTGTTACGACTCAAACTGTGCGCAAGAGGCTGCATGATGCACATCTTCACTCCCGACGTCCATGGCGAAGTTCATCTTTGCAACCACGACACCATGCAGCGTGGTACAGATTGGCCCAACAATATGCCGAAAGGACTGCTCAGGATTGGCATCACGTCCTCTTCACCGATAAGTGACGCATATGGCATCAAACAGACAATCGTCGGAGAAGTATTTGGAGGCAATCCGGTCAGGCTGAACGCCTTAGACACACTGTCCAGCGAGGGCAGCAAGGTGGAGGTTCCCTGCTGTTTTGGGGTGGCATTATGGGCGGACGAGGTATGCCGCTGGTGGTCATGGAAGGCGCCGTAACGACTTTGAGATACATGAATGCCACCCTCCGACCGATTGTGCAACCATGTCAGCATATTGGCGAAGCATTCGTGTTCATGGAGGACAATTCGCACCCCCCTCGTGCCCGTCTTGTGAATGACTTCCTTCAGGACATGAACCCTATCAAACCTGCCTGGGATAGATTGAAAAGATCTGTTCATGGACGACGCGACCCACCAACCGCTCTGAGGGCTCTACATCGAATCGCCGTTGAGGAGTGAGACAATCTAGACCAACAGTGCCTTGATGAACTTGTAGATGGTATGCCACGACGAATACAGCGATGTATCAATGCAAGAGGACGTGCTACTAGGTATTACAGTGTGTGCAGAAATCTGGACCACTACCTCTGAAGGTCTCGCTGTATGGTGATACAACATGCAATGTGTGGTTTTCATGAGCAATAAAAAGGGTGGAAATGATGGCTATGTTGATCTCTATTCCAATTTTGTGTACCGGTTACGGAACTCTAAGAACCGAGGTGATGCGAAAATTTTTTTTTTATGTGTGTTTAATTATATAGATAGGTAAGCAATGGCTCAGCTGAGACCAAGATACCGTTTATTAATGTTGCAGGTGCAAACGTTTCTTAAGTAAATTTAAGAATGGTTAAACGGTTACGCATTTATTGCAAGCTATATTATACAAGCGACGCCTTATTACCTACCATTACTTAACATGTTTGTCACAAGTCTACTGCGGCTGTCATTGTAAAGTTTTGTTTTTCATCGAGGTACGCTGCAAAACGGTCACAGCTGATTCGCTCCTCAAACAACACAAATGACGAGTTTTCTTACATCCACAGATCCGTTTCATAAAATACAGTCGACACCCACCTTACGCTAATAGGAAATTTTCCTTTTCAACTTAAGCAGTGATACAAGATTTCGGCTGAAGGAAGTAGTCTGTGTTTCACAATAATTATTAAATATTCTTTGCTTTTGTTAAAGATTTACCACCAAAAAGCGTTATTCCTCGATCATTTTAAAATTAGCTGAACTGAAAAATAGTCCTTGTAGAATATGAATTAGGTATTACTTTGGTTAGGTGAAAATGAAGTTTCGTATCTTGCGCTGCTGATACTGCATTGTCTCTGCTTGCACCTATTATGCTCTCTGGTCGGTAGCTCTACCGATTGACAGCTTGAACTGCCAATACGACGATGATAGATTTCGTAATGATGAATATTAGCTAACAATATTAATTATCAAACCGTATTTCTAATATTTTATTGAGATAATGTTGTACAGCGTTACTGAATGTTAAGAAATGAATTGTGTAATACACAGCTGTAAGGTTATATTCTATCAGAGACGATCGATTATGACCAGACCATCACTGGGCCCAAAAACCATCTCCCCTTACGCTTAGCTGAAATGGTTTTTGGACCTGACGATGGTGTGATCCTTTACCTATATCAAGCGACTGTAATAAAATAAAATGAGCTGTGAAAAGTCAAGGGACAGCCCTATGCACGTAAACAAATTGCGTCCGTGTCGTGTAGACGACGTATAAAAGGGCAGTGCAATGGCGGAGCTCAGGTGATGCAGGTGGAAAGGTTCCCGACGTGATTATGACCCCAAGACAGGAATTAACAGACTTTGAACGCTGAATGGTAATTGCAGCTCGACGCAGAGGACAGTCCATTTCGTAAATCGTTAGGGGATTCAGTTTTCCGAAGTCCTCGGTGTCAAAAGTGTACCGAGAATACCAAATTTCAGCCATTAAATTTTATCTCTGGCAACACAGTGGCGAGTGGCCTTCAATTAACGACAGAGGGCAGACGGTTTGACCGCTGTTTTCAGTGCTAACAGACAAGCAACACTGTGTGAAATACCCACAGAAATTAATGTGGTCTGCAGTGCTTCTGAGCTCGTGGTCACAACGGTTGGGGCCTAGACGACAGAATGGCCTTGGTCTGGGTCTGAGTCCCGATTTCAGGAGGTAAGATGTGATGGTACCGGCCCCATGAAACCATGGACCAAAGTAGTTGACAAGGCACTCTGCAAGCTCGTGGTGGTTCCATAAAGGTGTGAACTTTGTTTCCATGGAATGGCATGAGTCCTCTGGTCGGACTGAACGATCATTGAATGGAAACGGTTATGTTCTGCTACTAGCAAATTATTTTCAGCTATTCATCGATTTCGCGCTCCCAAACAAGAACTGAACTTTTATGGTTTACAATGCGCCATATCACTGGGACATTCTGTATAATTCGAACGAATAACTAGCCCAGGTAAATCGCCCGACTTGAATCCCATAGAACATTTATGGGACATAATCGAAGCGTGTGATGTAAACGATAATGGCAGACTTATTGAACAAGTAATCCCATACACATGTAAGGAAACTAGCATTAATTTCTTGCCAGTTATCCGCTTGGTAAAGTACGTAATGAAAAATCCATGTCGGTGTTTTGTAAAATGACATGTGTGTTCAATAGCCATCACCTCTCAATTTACGATTTCTACGTTGTTATATATTTCACAACCTTTTATATGGAGGTGTGACCCGGTCATTGACCGAAACGACAGGCTGACGACTTGTGGTAACTGATATGCAGCTGTACAGAAGAATGCTAAGTGGGCCATGGACAGATAAAATTTAAAACGACAAAATTTTTCAGCAAATAAAAAAAGAAAGAGAAATCCAAAATACAGTTAAAAACTGCATTATTTAGGTCATCTAAAAAGGAACTGTAAATTATATAAACTGATGCAGAAAATTCGTCAAGGAAATATATGTGGTAAAGGACGAAAGGAAAGACATGAACATTTTTGCCCGGGAATTTAAGGACATGGACTTTACACATGACCAAGGAACTTCTTCGAACAAGTTATAGTGATACAGCTATGATTGTCATCAACATCCGAGTCGAATGCGCACTAAAAGAAGAAGATGACATCGGAAGTCAGCGAAGTGACCTCAGATATTTTGGTATACAACAGTTACCTTTCTTTTCTGCACGAAACATTTTTCCAACTTCCAGAATTTTCAAGTAAAAGAAATGAATGCGTATTTTCTGCTGATTATACTTTAGCTGATTTGTAATATGCTACAGTTAATACAGATGTTTCTTATATGTATCAACGAATTAAAAATTGTATCTCTGATTTATGATTACAAGCATGTAATATGAATAGAGTTTCACATTAACTTCACACAACCTTCTTTAGCTATTATAGCGTTGTTAGGTTCGCGGAATAAACGCTTAGTTGATACTTCCACTTTCATTTTCACCAAACACACCCCATCTCGTAATTGTAGAGCGAGAGTAAGTTTCCATGGTTATAAACCCTTTGACCGCGCTACCATTTCTACTTTGCAGCGCAAGACACGTCGCAGCACACAATATTGCTTTTATTTCATGTGTCGTCTGTTGCCTTAGTGGACATATCGAGTGGTTATAATTACATTTTCCTTATTTAGCCGTTATAACACGGAAACTAATTACCATACAAGTACCAAACTTGGCAGCATTAATGTACATGGTATGGTGTGCATGATTTCCATGCGGCACAGTTCCACCGTCCAGTTACAACTATGGCCAAGAGGTGCGTGATCAGTAATCGTGATTGATAGTCTCACACACCTGATGACTCGCAGTGCACTTGTTGACGTTTAAAATGAGCTTGGACAAAATGAGAGTCTTTATTATCAAAACAACAGAAATGCTGCAGCTGCACTTCGAGGATATTGCCGGATGTAAGGATTACGGGAGGGTCCTCTTTCTACACCTGCTGGGCGGAGCATGATGAAGTTCGACTGGAGAACTGGGCGGCGCTCCGGTTGCACCACAGGTGGTTGATGAAATCGCCGTTGCTATGGCAGACAACGCTGGGCGCAATTCCCGATCGCCAGGCAATGTGGTTGTTGTGTCATGACAGTTGAACATCCAGTGGTCCACTGTACGGAATTTTCCAATTCTCTAATGGTGTCCGTACAAGATCCATACCGTACAGCAGGTTGCATTATTGGATATGTTGACTTCGCTCTCCACTTTCTCGCACGGACTGAAGTTGACGAGGGCTTCCCTGGACCATTCTAAGGACAGACGAAGCTCAATTTTCTCTGACGGGTGAACACACAGAATTTCAGAGTGTGGGGATCTTCACGGCCAATCACTGTGCATGAAGTTCGTCTGTATGGTGAACGTGTCACCGTATGGTGTGGCTTCACGGATAAGTTCATCATTGCCCCATTCTTCTTGGAACAGGTTGGAGCTCAAGGTTCAAAGACGTGCAGTGTGACTGGCCAGCGTTGCTGCGATATGCTACGCCAGCATCTGATACCCGCCCTACAGGAGACAGGCCGCATTGAACTCAACAGTTTTCATGCAAGATGGGGCCCCACCGCACATCGCTCGTGAAGTTCACCTGCTTCTCCGAAGCACACTTGGAAACGATCGAATTATCAGCCGATCGTTTCCAAATGCTTAGCCGGCACGATCACCTCATCTCCCTGTGATTTCTGGTTGTGGGCCTACCTGGATGGCAGGGCTTACTATGGGAACGTTCACACATGTGCTGATCTGAAATGCAACATATCAAGAGAGGTAGCCAGCAGACCTACGGACATGTTTCGTTCTGCTGGGCAGAATGCAGTCCTGCGCTTTCTCTTCTGGACATTGGTGGGGGCCTAATCGAGCCCCTTTTGTAGCAGTTATGGCCCCGGTATGTAATGATATGCTGTGTCGTTGTAGCACATTAAAAGTATTTCAGTTGAAATGATTCTGCATTATTCTTTTTCCTCACGTCCTTGATATTAGTGCTACCAAGTTTGGTCTACGAACGGTAGTTACTTTCCGTGTTATAACGTGTTAAATAGGGAAAATTTTATTATAACCGCCTTGTATATTCACACACTTTTTTCCGTTTAATTTAAACATGGATAGCAGCTCACCATCTCAGCGTGCTGATATGTTACTCCTTGATAATCAACGAGAACCTTTTCGTTTAATACACTCTCTATGATGACCCATAAAAAACTGTTAGTACACGTATGCAAATGAACGTGTACTAGAACTGTGACATCATACATAAATCGCTTCGTATATTGCTCTCGTTCTATTGTTTTTAATTTATTTTACTTCTGAAATTTTCGTGGCGAAGTTATTTCATTTTATAAATTAAAAGCAAGCGAGGTTTGTAAATTGGCAATAAATACACTACAGCGCACTCCATCTACTTTTGAATACTATTCAAGTACATCGCTGTTCATCATGCACATTTTTTTTTTTATATTTAGCTTGTTGCTGTGTGTTGCCACAAATTTAACCAGTTCGGTAATCAGTGAGATGTGCAAACCGAAGCATTAAAATCCGCTCACAGTTAACTTGCAGCTCACTCAATTAATTGCACCAGTTCACGCCTCGTGTCACTCAGATTCCACTTTTCCGGTGCTATTTATTCGACCAGCCTGTGAAACATCAGTGATTCGCGTGCTCACCAATGTTCACCTGGGACGGAATACTGCCCACCGACGATAATCAGTCAGCCCGATTCGAACTCAGTAATCATAAATATATAAAAATTGATGTTAAAGGTAGGACGTCATTATGGAGAAATAAAGCCTGAAAGTTTAACTATAAGCTGTCAGTGTTGCGATGACCGATGTTCAGATTTCTTTTTTTAAGTCACTGCATCACTACCCAAAATACTTATCATCTACAGTTATAGCAGATGGCTACAAGTGAACAAATTAAAGAGCACCTTGTTAGTTACATTTATATACATTTATATCTTCATTCTCACTGGTCTCTAACGAATTTCTCCTTCGGAAGTAGTGAACACTTACTTGGTCGCAGAGGATATAAGGTTTGGTTTTACAGACATTACCGTAACTGAAGATAAATTCATGATCATTTAAATCCAATAAGGAGAGTTTCATCAACTATTTAAAAAAATCTGTTTGTGCCATTTACGAAACTTTGCTAATGCCTACAGAGGTTCTACATTTTTCTGGGTAATACGAGTACATATTTGGAAGCGACAGAACAGTAGATGCAGAGAAGTAGCGTAAATTTTAAACTGTTTTCCGTTATGCTGATTATGTTTAGCTAATGTTCGAAGTGTGTCTGGAACTACTGAATTTGAATGTTACTTGTTTATATCGTTAGAACACTTTTAAGTGATGAGTTGTACTTAAAAGTAAATTATGTGAGAGAAGAATAAGAGCAGACCCAGTACAATTCCATGCAGGCCTCGACCTATTGCATTCCTCCATTTTGCGGTCTGTTTCGTTCCTATGATACATTTCGTACATGTGACTCTGTCAAATCTGTTATGGAGGTAAGATACAATCACTGTGCCGTTAATGCCAAAACTTTTTGTCATTTAAACTTTAGCCTACATAATGATATACGGGCATTGCATTTGGTTAAATCTTTTTCTTGTTGGCTACGCTGAGACTCATTTGTGGGGTCCTGTATAGCTTTCTCTACAGCCAAAGCCTAAATGTCACAACGTAAATTTCTCTGAGAAAAGTAAGTAAGAATTCAGTTACAGAACACTTTCCAATATTATTAAAAATACCGATATCTTTGTATCTACAGCCGATATAGGATAGCTTAGAGGAACCATATATGTTTCGTTGTTCCGTACGTGTACTGGCTAGACTTGCATGGCACTCAGGGCATCCAGGCGCATATGCAAGGTCATACTTCATGTACGTTTTATCGGTAGATGTCAGTTGAGCTCCTAACATAGCTACACAGTCTTTGACTACTAATTCAGCGGTCGTGGTTTCACGTTCATTTCTAACCACTGTCAAAATTTCGAATAAATTCATCAGTTACGCTGGCTGTAGATCCCCGATATAAGGCGTCAGCCTCATTCTGCCAAAGGTTTTGTCAAAAGAAAATGAAGATGCAGCTAAGATTCCAGAGCATCATTAGGACTTGAGCCTGTGAACGTCCCCTAAACAGCCGCAAGAATCAGCAATGATTAACAGCTTGGAAATTACTGCAGTAAAGAAAACATAATTTGTATACAGAGGATATGTCCTTCCCTAAAGCTAAAGCGCAATAGTTGTTTACGTCCGGTAGTTAACTAGTCAAAATATGGAATATCCGTGTAGTAAATGCACAGGTAGACATTATGAGGGTTACGAAGACAGGGACTAACTTGTACGAGTTAGAGCGTGGAACGTCAGAAATTTGAATGTCTTAACGTAACTGAAGAATCTGAAAGATGAGACTGGCAGGCTGATTCTCGACAGGAAATAATGGACTAATGGGGGATAAATGAGATTTATAGTCAGATGTGTATGGGGTAATACAGCACCATCCATGAGAGGTATAACTGCGTTCGCATGTTATTATGAAAAGAGAGGTCACAGGTACCGTAAAAACTAAATTTCATAAAGTAACAAGGATATGCATAACATTGTAAATGTACTGTATCATTATTGTATATACTGTGAATACAACGAACAGTGAATTCATCAAAAAGTAATATTATGTCGTTGTTGTGGTCTTCAGTCCTGCGACTGGTTTGATGCAGCTCTCCATGCTACTCTATCCTGTGCAAGATTCTTCATTTCCCAGTACTTACTGCAACCTACATCCCTCTGAATCTGCTTAGTGTATTTATCTCTTAGAATCCCTCTACGATTTTTACTCTCCATGCAGCCCTCCAGTACTAAATTGGTGATCCCTTGATGCCTCAGAACATGTCCTACCAACCGATCCCTTCTTCTAATCAAGTTGTGCTACAAACTCCTACCCAATGCTATTCAATACATCCTCATTACTTATGTGATCTACCCATTTAATCTTCAGCATTCTTCTGTAGCACCACATTTCTAAAGCTTCCATTCTCTTCTTGCCCAAACTATTGATCGTCCATGTTTCACTTCCATACATAGCTAACTCCATACAAATACTTTCAGAAACGACTTCCTGACATTTAAATCTACACTCGATGTTAACAAGTTTTTCTTCTTCAGAAACGCATTGCCAGTCTACATTTGATATCCTCTCTACTTCGACCATCATCAGTTATTTTGCTCCCCAAACAGCAAAACTCCTTTACTACTTTAAGTGTCTCATTTCCTAATCCAATTCCCTCAGCATCACCCGAATTAATTCGACTACATTCCATTATCCTCGTTTTGCTTTTGTTGATGTTCATCTTATACCCTCCTTTCAAGACACTGTCCATTCCGTTCAAGTGCTCTTCCAAGTCCTTTGCTGTGTCTGCCAGAATTACAATGTCATCGGCGGACCTCAAATTTTAATTTCTTCTCCATAGATTTTAATACCTACTCCGAATTTTTCTTTTGTCTCATTTACTGCTTGCTATACAGATTGAATAACATCGGGGAGAGGCTACAAACCTGTCCACTCCCTTCTCAATGACTGCTTCCCTTTCATGTCCCTCGACTCTTATAACTGTCAGCTGGTTTCTGTACAAATCTTAAATAGCCTTTCGCTCCCAGTATTTTACCCCTGCCACCTTTAGAATTAGAAAGAGAGTATTCCAGTCAACATTGTCAAAAGCTTTCTCTAAGTCTACAAATGCTAGAAACGTAGGTTTTCCTTTCCCTAATCTTTCTTCTAAGGCGAGTCGTAAGGTCAGTATTGTCTCATGTGTTCCAATATTTCTACGGAATCCAAACTGATCTTCCCCGAGGTCCGCTTCTACAAGTTTTTCCATTCGTCTGTAATGAATTTTGTAGTTGTGACTTATTAAACTGATAATTCGGTAATTTTCACATCTGTCAACACTTGCTTTCTTTGGGATTGGAATTATTGTATCCTTCTTGAAGTCTGACGGAATTTAGCCGGTCTCATACATCTTGCTCACCAGAAGGTAGAGTTTTGTCAGGTCTGGCTCTCACAAGGCTGTCAGTAGTTCTAATGGAATGTTGTCTACTCCCGGGGACTTGTTTCGATTCAGGTCTTTCAGTGCTCTGTCAAACTCCTCACGCTGTATCGTATCTCCCATTTCATCTTCATCTACATCCTCTTCCATTTCCATAATATTCTCCTCAAGTACATCGCCCTTGTATAGACCCTGTATATTATGTAATGAATTGTATTTAGACAAACAAACCCTCCAGGGTTAAGTTAGCAATATTCTATTAGAATGTATAAATATAATAGTGGTTCCATTTATGTTTATATGCTACGAGCTCTTGTGAAGGCCCCATTTTTCTATTTTGCATTATTGGCAGGAGCTCCGCGGCTACATTTATTACAGTGTTACTAAATGTATTGGCGGAGCAGAGAGGAACAGACAGGGAGATCCACTATGCAATATAGAACAATTAACAGAAAATACCTAGTTAGAAGGAAGCTGAGGCTTATTTTGAAGTGAAAGGAACGACAGGGTGACAAACTCATGCACGCGCTGAAGCGGTAACCTGTTGCTGGTCGTGGACCACGGCAGCTGATCTGCTTGTTTTCTGCGAGGCCGTCGATATGACCTTGGCGCACCACGGAGAGAGAAGTGGTGTGTTTGTTCGGATGGAACAGTTGAAGAACGAGGAACTGGACGTGCAGCGTTTTCCTGCATGCCGCACTTACGAAATTTCTGTCTCAATTTTGCAACTGTTTATTCGAATCTGTGGTCACCTCGAAATCCTGTGTGGTTTCTCTTACAGCCCAAGAGAATGGGAATTTTAATCCGTCTTACTGTACTTCCCTGTCAGGTGTTGCGAAGAATAACACTGAGTCCTGGGCTAAGGCATTATTTTGAAGGATATGACTGATTGTGCTGCTTCTTTTCCTGGTGAAATTTGACGTAATAGACGTAATTACATGGTCCCAAACTTCAGTAAAAGAAAGAGCTTCTGGGTTTACTGAAGGAGCCAGTCTTTGGCTGTAGATCTTTCACAGTTTAATATTCTGTACTAAGTCCATAAACAATGTGCGGACGGACTGCATTTCATATTAAAATGATCCACTGGGAAAACTAGCGAGTATTATAATAGCGTACACCACAGACCAAAGTGACAGTCTGATCTACATTATAAAATGGTAGTACTTTGCTAGGGGCCTGCCCTGTCTGATGCGCCTTGCTCGAGGCATGTTAACAAAGTCAGCATGTTAACATCACGCCAAAATATAGAAGAATGTGAGAGGACTTAATATTGAAGATAAATACTTCTAAAAATTATGTGTCTTATTTTGCGTAATGAAAGTACTGGTGCTGTCTGATACCTTAAGCGGGAACGAATTTTTTCAGAACAGCTTACTGAACAGAGTTACGAATCTTGTCGATGGCACTTCCTTCTATAAGTCGTTAAGAAGCTAATAAGAGTAACCGTCAATAAATTTTCAGATAGAAATCTTAATCTCCCCTGCCTCTCTCATCCTAAGTTTTGGTACTGCGAAATAGAAACAATAGCTGTGACTTCAAGAAGCTCAGACTTCAAGAAGAATATAACTCGAATTCCAAAGATAGCAGTTGTTGACAGATGTGAAAAATACCGAACTATCAGTTTAATAAGTCACGGCTGTAAAATACTAACGTGAATTCCTTACAGACGAATGGAAGCCGACCTCGAGGAAGATCAGTTTGGATTCCGTAGCAATACAGGAACGCGTGTGGCAATACTGACCCTTTGATTTACCTTAGAATATAGATTAAGGAAAGGCAAACCAACCAACCTAGAATTTGTAGACTTAGAGAAAGCTTTTGAGAACGTAGACTGGAATACCCTCTTTCAAATTCTGAAGGTGCCAGGGGTAAAATACAGGGAGCGAAAGGCTACTTCCAATTTGTACAGAAACGAGATGGCAGTTATAAGAGTCGGACATGAAAGGGAAGCAGTCGTTGGGAACGGGGTTATTCAATCTGTATACTGAGCAAGCAGTAAAGGACACAAAAGAAAAATTCGGAGTAGGTATTAAAATCCATGGAGAATGAATAAAAACTTTGAGGTTCGCCGATGATAATGTAATTCTGTCAGAGACAGCAAAGGACTTGGAAGAGCAGTTGAACGGAATGGATAGTGTCTTGAAAGGAGGATATAAGTTGAACATCAACAAAAGCAAAACGAGGATAATGGAATGTAGTCGAATTAAGTCGGGTGATGCTGAGGGAATTAAATTAGGAAATGAGGCACTTAAAGTAGTAAAGGGGTTTTGCCATTTCGGGACCAAAATAACTAATGATGGTCGAAGTAGAGAGGATATAAAATGTAGACTGGCAATATCAAGGAAAGCGTTTCTGAAGAAGAGAAATTTGTTAATATCGAGTTTAGATTTAAGTGTCAGGAAGTCGTTTCTGAAAGTATTTGTATGGAGTGTTGCCATGTATGGAAGTGAAACATGGACGATAAACAGTTTGTACAAGAAGAGAATAGAAGCTTTCGAAATGTGGTGCTACAGAAGAATGCTGAAGATTAAATGGGTAGATCACATAAGTAATGAGGATGTATTGAATAGCATTGGGGAGGAGTTTGTAGCACAACTTGACTAGAAGAAGGTATCGGTTGGTAGGACATGTCCTGAGGCATCAAGGGATCACAAATTTAGCATTGGAGGGCAGCGCGGAGGGTAACATTTCGTAGAGGGATACCAAGAGATGAATACACTAAGCAGATTCAGAAGGAAGTAGGTTGCAGTAGATACTAGGAGAGAAGATATTAAATAAGTTGGGGAGCTAAAGTACCAAAATTTCTTAATGTTTGATGGTAGTTGAGAAGGCATTAACAACACTGCCCCTCCGCTCCCCCTCCCCCCTCCTCACCGTCCCCAACAGTCTTACTATTCCCACACTATTTCTTGTTGTCACATGATGTGTCCAGTCAGCCGATACCTTCATTTAGTCAAGTTGTTTCACCCACCATACTGGTGTGGCGTGGCTTTGCATGGTGTTTCTGATGGAATGTATGTCCACCTGCCTTGCAGTCGACACCCTGTTTTGATTTAGGATAATACTGCGTAATGTCGCTTAGAAACGTATTGAGGTACGATGCAACGCGACGTCTCGAAGCCGATCGTGTAATAAGACTTCCAAACCGTAACTGCTGTCTGAGGCTATTTTATTTATTATTTTTGCCATACTGATTAAGTTCCTGCCATCCACTATGATGGATAATTAGATACGTATCGATAATTGCTTCTGACACAACAGAAATGAATGCCTAAATGTCAGTGAGGAGAACTGTCCGCCTGCTCAGCTGAGTGGTACCGTGCTCGCCTCCCATGTAAGCGGGCCCGAGTTCGATTTCAGGTCGGGTAGGGACCGGGTGTTGTGCTGCCCTCATCATAATTTCAGCCTCCTCACCGGAGCCAAGTTGCCCACTGTGGCGTCGAGTGAAATAAGATTTGCCGTGCGCTGAATTCATTTCCAGTGATGAGAACTACTCTACCTCCATGACACTGCACAGCAAATTTTCATCTCCGTTTCCTTCTTCAGCCAGCAAATCCTCTAGTGGGTTTTGGTAGCAGCTTCTGATTCTCCGCTGGGTGTGATCTCTTGGCTTATATTGGTTTGTAAAATCTCTACAGGAACTTGTAAGAGCCCAACATGAGTTTCCGAACATAGGTGGAGATGTGAAGAAAAGACTATTTCCAGTTTTCCTCCTATCTTCACTACTGTTTTGGTTCCATGTGCAAGTCCCTGCGTCATCCATGGCCTGTGTGCATGATTTGTACATCACGGTTAAGCTGCTCTCTGTATTCGTCCCTCTGCTGCTGGTGATTACTTTGCGATGTAGTGCATTTGTTTTCCTACCCTTTTTGAAATCGGCACAGGACGTGACGGTGCAGAGGGGAGTTTAGATCGTTTAACTGTTGTGTATTGTACCCCCATAATTCAGTCTTGAGTACGTCCGAGATATATCCAGCGACTCATCTACTGATTCGATAGAGAGTGGCCAACTGTCTCCTTACCCAGTGTGATATGACGACCACGAGCTTTTGTTGGCTCACCTCCAGTTGTAAGTACTGGGCATCAGATACGTGCTGGAGGAAGAATACATACATAATTCCTTACTGTGGCCTAACAACACTAGTCAACAGCCATTTTGCATCTGGGATGTGATACATCACCTAGTATGTATTTTGGTGTGTAGAGTCCAAATACACCCTTCAAAATGTTCTAGAAAGTACCATTGTTGACTATGTAAAGGTTTTTTAGTTTTAATATTCAGTATTTCGCTTTTTGCTCTTATACTGTTTTGATGTTTAATTCCTTGTTTTTAATTGCAGAAGAGAGTTAGAGGATCTACAAATCGTCAGTAAGTCGTTGGTGTGGCAATCTAGTGGTGTGAAAGAGATTCTCAGTGAGTGTTTCCTCTGAAAGATAGTGCAAATTTTTTTGTGTTTAAAATTTACTCTAAGAAATATGGCAACTTATATATCTCGTTGCTGTCTAAACCACACCGACAACTTTTGTTATTTGTGTGGGAAATTCACTCCAAAAGCCCAAAGAAAACCAATTAATGATTTGGTTAAAAGGTAATTGTATTATGATTGTCCTGTTGGTGAGCAAAGTAACATTTTTGCACCTCATATTGTATGCATAACCTGTACTACAATATTAACCGAGTGGCTGAAAGGAAAATGCCGAGCCATGCCATTCGCTGATCCGATGGTGTAGTGTGAGCCGAAAGACCATTATTCAGACTGTTACTTCTGTCTTAAAAATATGCGGGACATACAAGCAAAAACAGACATAAAATAAAGTTCCTAATGTATCATCAGTGCATTTGCCTGAGTCCCATGATGACGGGTTGCCTGTTCATGTCTGTAACTTGAAAGCTACGGAATCAGGCACCATGTCAAGTGAATCAGAAGGTATTGAACATATAGAAGAGCACTGCCCTCAATATCATGACACTTCGCCTTTGCCTTCAGCCGCCGAGCAGTGTGTCAGCAGTGTGCAAGTAGCAGCATTACTGCATTTACTAGGCAACCTTGTATTTTAATAACCGTTTAAATTTTGTGTCGAATTGTTTGTGCTCTCTGTAGATTATATCAGACGTTCTTTGCACAACAGTATTTAGCATGGATAGGGACTACGACTGCTGTGTTCGGATGCGGGCTCAGTTGGCATCCCTTCGTTACCAGCTTCAGGCACAGTTGGCTTCGGTCACACAGTTTGAGGCTGTTGCCAATGGGCATCAGTGTGGGGGGTCAGGACAGGAGTTTGTCGGGGACTGCCAACTCGTCCCACGCATACCCCGATCGGACTACGGCTGTGGCTGCCCGGGATACTGACCACATTAAGGCTGACCCCTCACCCATGGTAGAGTGGGAGGTCGTCTCGAGGTGTGGCAGGGGTCAAAAATACTGGAGGGCTGAACGGAAGACCTCTCCAGTTTGTTTGACGAACTGGTTTCAGGCTCTGTCTCCGGCCGATACTGATCTTCGGCCAGACATGGCTGCTTGTACTTTTCGAGAGGTTGCCCCTCGGTCTTTAAGATCCGGGCGGTCGCAGAGGGTGGGCTTACTGATAGTTGGGAGCACCAACGTAAGGCGCGTAATGGGGCCCCTTAGGGATATGGCTGCAAGGGAGGGGAAGAAAACCAATGAGCACTCCGTGTGCATACCGGGGGGAGTCATCCTAGATGTGGGAAGGGTCCTTCCAGATGCCATGAAGGGTACCGAGTGCACCCATCTGCAGGTGATTGCTCATGTCGACACCAATGATGTGTGTCGCTATGGATCGGAGGAAATCCTCTCTAGCTTCCGGCGGCTATCTGATTTGGTGAAGACTGTCAGTCTCGCTAGTGGGATGAAAGCAGAGCTCACCATTTGCAGTATCGTCGACAGGACTGAGGTGGTGGTGGTGGTTAGTGTTTAACGTCCGTCGACAACGAGGTCATTAGAGACGGAGCGCAAGCTCGGGTTAGGGAAGGATTGGTAAGGAAATCGGTCATGCCCTTTCAAATGAACCATCCCGCTATTTGCCTGAAGCGGTTTAGGGAAATCACCGAAAACCTAAATCAGGATGGCAGGAGACGGGATTGAACCGTCGTCCTCCCGAATGCGAGTCCAGTGTGCTAACGACAGGACTGACTGCGGATCTTTGGTAGAGAGCCGAGTGGAGGGTCTGTATCAGAGGCTGAGATCGTTCTGCGACCGTGTGGGCTGCAGATTCCTCGACTTGCGCCATAGGGTGGTGTGGTTTCGGGTTCGCTGGATAGGTCAGGAGTCCACTGCACACAGCAGGGGTTGTGTGGCGTGGACTGGGCGGTTATTTAGATTACATGACCTTGGGCAAGTACAGAAAGGGCAACAGCCTCAAAGGGTGCGGGGCAAAGTCAGGACATGCAGGGACCAAGCAGAAGTCAGTATTGTAACTGTAAACTGTCGAAGCTGCGTTGGTAAAGTACTGCAACTTCAAGCGCTTATAGAAAGCACCGAAGCTGAAATAGTTATAGGTACGGAGAGGTGGCTGAAGCCAGAGATAAATTCTGTGGAAATTTCTACAAAGGCACACAAAGTGTTTATGAAGGATACATTGCATACAACCGATGGTGGCGTGTTTGTCGCTGTTAGTAGTAGTTTATCCTGTAGTGAAATAGAAGTGGATAGTTCCTGTGAATTATTATGGGTGGAGGTTATACTCATCAACCGAGCTAGGTTATTAATTGACACCTTTTACCGACCTCCCGACTCAGCAGCATTAGTGGAAGAACAACTGAGACCAAATCTGGAATACATTTCACACAAATTTCCTCAGTACGTTATAGTCTTAGGTGGTGATTTCAATTTAACAAATATAGACTGGGACACTCAGATGTTTAGGATGGGTGGTAGGGCCATAGCATCAAGTGACATCATACTGAGTGCACTATCCGAAAATTACCTCGAGCAATTAAACACGGAACCGACTCGTGGAGATAACGTCTTGGACCTACTGATAACAAACAGACCCAAACTTTCCGACTCTGTAAGCGCAGAAAAGGGAATCAGTGATCACAACGGCGTTGCTGCATCCCTGAATATGGAAGTAAATAGGAATATAAAAAAGGGAGGAAGGTTTATCTGTTTAGCAAGAGTAATAGAAGGCAGATTTCAGACTACCTAACAGATCAAAACGAAAATTTCTGTTCTGAGACTGACAATGTTGAGTGTTTATGGAAAAAGTTCAAGGCAATCGTAAAATGGGTTTTAGATAGGTAATAGCCGAGTAAAAGTGTGAGGAACGGGAAAAACCCACCGTGGTTCCACAATAAAGTTAGGAAACTACTGCGAAAGCAAAGAGAGCTTCACTGCAAATTTAAACGCAGCCAAAACGTCTCAGACAAACAGAAGCTAAACGATGTCAAAGTTAGCGTAAGGAGGGCTATGTGTGAAGCGTTCAGTGAATTCGAAAGTAAAATGCTATGTACCGACTTGACCGAAAATCCTAGGTAGTTGTGGTCTTACGTTAAATCAGTAAGTGGATCGAAACAGCATGTCCAGACACTCTGGGATGATAATGTCATTGAAACAGAGGATGACATGTGTAAAGCTGAAATACTAAATACCTTTTTCCAAAGCTGTTTCACTCTAAATCCTCGCATAAACGAAAAAATAGCTGACATCGAAATAAGTGTCCAAGGAATAGAAAAGCAACTGAAATCACTCAACAGAGGAAAGTCAAGTGGACCTGATGGGATACCAATTCGATTCTACACAGAGTACACGAAAGAACTTGCCCCATTTCCGCAAGTCTCTTGAGGAGCGGAAGGTTCCAAATGATTGGAAAAGAGCACAGGTAGTTCCAGTTTTCAAGAAGGGTCGTCGAGCAGATGTGCAAAACTATACGCCTATGTCTCTGACATCGATCTGTTGTAGAATTTTAGAACATATTTTTTGCTCGCGAATTATGTCATTTCTGGAAACCCAGAATCTACTATGTAGGAATCAGCATGGATTCCGGCCGGCCGGGGTTGACGAGCGGTTCTACGCGCTACAGTCTGGAACCGCGGACCACTACGGTCGCAGGTTCGAATCCTACCTCGGGCATGGATGAGTGTGATGTCCTTAGGTTAATTAGGTTTAAGTAGATCCAAGTTCTAGGGTACTGTTGACCTCAGAAGTCCTATAATGCTCAGAGCCATTTGAACCATGGATTCCGGAAACAGTTGTCGTGTGAGACCAAACTCGCTTTATTTGTTCATGAGAGCCAGAAAATATTAGATACAGCCTCCCAGGTAGATGCCATTTTCCTTGACTTCCGGAAGGCGTTCGATACAGTTCCGCACTGATAAACAATGTAAGAGCCATGAAATATCAGAACAGCTGTGTGGCTGGATTAAAGAGTTTTTAGCAAACAGAACACAGCGTGTTGTTCTCAATGGTTAGACGTCTACAGACGTTAAAGTAACCTCTGGCGTGCCACAGGGGAGTGTTATGGGATCATTTCATTTCACAATATATATATAAATGGCGTAGTAAATAGTGTCGGAAGTTCCATGCGGCTTTTCGCGGATGATGCTGTAGTATACAGAGAAGTTTCAGCATTAGAAAATTGCAGTGAAATCCAGGAAGATCTGCAGCGGATAGTCACTTGGAGCAGGCAGTGGCAACTGACCCTTAACATAGACAAATGTACTGTATTGCGAATACATTGAAAGAAGGATCCTTTATTGTATGATTATATGATAGCGGAACAAACACTGCTAACAGTTACTTCTGTAAAATATCTGAGAGTATGCGTACGGAACGATTTGAAGTGGAATGATCATATAAAATTAATTGTTGGTAAGGCGGGTGCCAGGTTGAGATTCATTGGGAGAGTTCTTAGAAAATTTAGTACATCAACAAGGGAGGTGGCTTACAAAACACTCGTTCGACCTGTACTTGAGTATTGCTCATCAGTATGGGATCCGTACCAGGTCGGGTTGACAGAGGAGGTAGAGAAGATCCAAAGAAGCGGCGCGTTTCGTCACAGGGTTATTTGGTAAACGTGGTAGTGTTACGGAGATGTTTAGCAAACTCAAGTGGCAGACTCTGCAAAAGAAGCGCTCTGCATCGCGGTGTAGCTTGCTGTCCAGGTTCCGAGAGGGTGAGTTTCTGGATGAGGTATCGAATATATTGCTTCCCCCTACTTATACCTCCCGAGGAGATCACGAATGTAAAAATTAGAGAGATTCGAGCGCGCACGGAGGCTTTCTGTCAGTCGTTCTTCCCGCGAACCATACGTGACTGGAACAGGAAAGGGAGATAATGACAGTGGCACGAGTAGTGCCCTCCGCCACACACCGTTGGGTGCCTTGTGGAGTATAAATGTAGATGTAGATGTAGATCTTTAATCAAAAGGAACTGAACGATTTGGTTCGCCATCTACAACTTTCGAAACAGCATGCTGAACTCTTGGGGTCGAGACTGCAACGGAACCTTCCAGCTGAAGGGACTAAAATTTCCTGTTTCAGATCAGGACGTGCTTCCTTCGCTCAGTATTTCGATATGTAGAATTCCATGTGTGTATGTAGAGATGTCATTGGTCTGATGATGCAGCTAGGTGTACAACATAATCCACAGGAGTGGTGACTATTTATTGGCTTCAGTAAAACCGGCCTGAAAGCAGTACTACTGCATAATGGCAACACATTTCTATCGGTACCTTTGGCTTACGCAACAGACATGAAAGAAACGGGGAAACCATGGCTTTTTTGCTAGAGGCAATCAAATATAAGAATCTTGAATGGCAGCTTTTCTGTGATTTAAAAGTTGTTGCACTCCTTACAGGTTTACAGGCTTTTTATTCCTTTGGGACAGACGTGACACCAGGAACCACTGCACAGTCAAGGAATGGCCTGTAAGGAAGTCATATGTTCCTGGAAACGTAAATGTGACCAGTTACCTATTGTTTGAGCCCGATAAAATCATTTTGCCTCCCCTTCATATCAAGTTGGGCGTTATCAAGATCTTTGTAACAGCTCCCTATAAAGAAGTTGAGGCCTTCAATCGCTTAAAACAAAATATTCCCAAATTAAGTAAGGCAAAGGTGAAAGAGGGTCTGTTTGTTGGACCACAAATAAGAAAATTGCTGAAAGATCCAACATTTGATACCGACTCACAGATGTCCGATTAGCTCCTTGATCTTCTTTTAAAGCAATTGTGAAGGACTTTTAGGGTAACATAAAAGACAAAAAGTATGTTACCATTGTGAATGGACAACTATAAGAACATGGGGTGTAGAATGACACTTAAAATTCACTTTTTACATTCTCACCCTGATTTCTTCCCGAAAAATTTGGGAGCCGTATGTGATGAGCATGGTGAACGCTTTCACGAAGACATTGTTACCATGGAACACCGATACCAAGGCCATTGGAACCCTTCGATGATGACAAAAGAAGAGATCCGTCGTCGCATGTTTCAAAAACCAAAGACAATTAAAGGTGAAAATATGTTCTGAACTAATTTAGATCTTTTATTGGCTTCATGTTCAGATATACATACAAAATAGTATTGATTTCAAACATTCTGAATGTGTATTTTTCTTTGACTTAATTGTGTCAATTTTCGCTATTACCAATTTTTATTATGCTGCGTATCTAGGAAATGTGACGACATCGAGTAGAACTGATTTTACCAGCGTATTCAGCACACCAAAATTAGATAAATCCACCCATTTACAAACCAGATGCAGAAAAAAATTTAAATTTGTTAACTAGTGTAATTAGCCTTCCTTTACTCTACCCTCCAGTACTTCTTAAGAAATTCTGCCTTCAACTCTTCAATATTTTTTCAAGCCTTCTCACTGACCGCCCACCACATCCTTCCCTTGGCCTGTCCATAACGACCACTCATCTCAGTTTCTGGTGCACGTTATGAATTACCGAGTTAAATCAATCGGTGAAGTTGAAACGTCCCCTTTGAAAAATTATACACGACTGTGCTTAAACTGACACACAATATTATTAGCGCAACGCAATCTGACTTCCAAAAATCCCTACGAAAGAATGGCCCTGACTAACATTAACCTATACGTTTCACAAATCACTTACCTCACAAAAATCTTCGTTACTCAAGCTACTGCAATACAGAGAGCACCACTGCTGCCAGCTAAATAAAAGATTCAAACTACTGAAGGCACTAACTACTGATAGTCATAGTTAGCAAATAAAAGATTTTAATAGAGAACAAACTATGTATTTACCTTAATAGTCACAATATATATAGCAGTTCATGACATCCAGTCTTACAAATTTCAAAACTCCGCCATCTCTCTCCCCACATCCACCACTGCTGGCGGCTCACCTCCAACTGCGCAACGCTACGCGCTGATCACATCCAGCTGCCGCTGCCCAACACTACAATGGCAGACAACAATGCAAACCAGCCACAGACCGCACACCGCACAGCCAGTTATTTTCATAAAAGCGCTACGTGGCGCGGCGTTACAAATAAAAAAAACCTAAACATCCTACTTACAAAGTTTTGTATTAACTCCACCAGCTGTATTTTAGACTTTTGCCCTCCAAATGCAACCCTGCTGGAAGCTGTCTGTAGGGCTGGATACTACTATAGCTCTTCGGTGTACGCACTCAGGTGTCGGCGCAGTGCCTGTATCAGACGACTTGGGACTGCGGGCCATGATCGCCTGCCGACCGGATGCTGATGTAGGGCTGGGATGGCCAATATTATCCTACATTGCTGGAAAGGCAAAGGCATTCCAACACTGGCTGTCGACATTGGCCTGTTGTTTTGAAGAAGAAGCAGCCCCAGCTCTGACAATCTACGGTGACATCGACAGAGACGCCAGCTGTGTTTTCGGTAATTGTCTCTGTGCTTAGCATGAATTTGCCCAATGCTGTAGTGCAGGTGCTCTGACGGTGAGATTTTACTCAGTCACATCACCTGTCTGCACTCACCACAAGTGCCTCTTATGTTCTAGAGCTCATATTTGAGCTGTGGTCCAAGGTGCAAGCTGTCATTTAGCCACATAGTCTCCTTGCGGTCCCCACCGCTAGGGGGTGACACAATAGTGTGTTGTGGTCACAATAGCAAGCTACCACGCAGTCACTTCACATATCTGCTCTCTGGACGAGTGACACCGATGTTCTAGAGTGGGTGTTCCCATGATGAGCAACAGTCAAACACCAAGATGCACTCGCCATGAGTGCTCCATATGTTCTAGTGTGCTGCTCATATGGCGGGCTGCGGTCCCAGTGAGAGGCTGCCATTCAGACACGCCACCTCTCTGCACTCACCACAAGTTCCCCCAACGTTCTAGTGTGGGTGATGACGTGGCAGGCTACAGTCACAGTAGTAAGCTGCCATTCAGCCTCTCTGCGCTCACCATGAATGCCCAATATGTTCTAGTGTGAGTGATCTCACATGGGGCTGTGGTGCCAATGAGAAACTGCCATTCAGCTGATTGTCCTCTCTGCACTCACCACAAGTGCCCCCGATGTTGTAGTGTGGGTGATTGCACTGTGGACTGCGGTACCAATGGCAAGCACCCATTCAGCCACATCGCCTCTCTGCACTCACTCATCACTATTGCCCCCGATGACCTAGTGTGGGTGCTCTTACAGGGGGCTGTGGTCCCAATGGCAAGCCACATCAATCGAGTCACCTCTCTGCACTCACCATGAGAGTAAACAGTCATAATGTGAGTGATCTAATAGCGGGCTGCAGTCCCAGTGGCAAGCTGCCATTCAGCCACATTGCCCCTTTGCACTCAGAACGAGTGCCCCCAACGTCCTAGTATGGAATTCTGTCATGGTGGGCTGCAGACCCAACGGCAGTATGCCATTTAGGCATATTACTTCTCTGTGCTAACCACGAGTGTTCTCCCCTCGATGACCTAAAGTGGGTGCTCTAATGGTGGGTTACAGTTGCAGTATCAATACTTCATTCAGTCACATCGCCTCTCCGCACTCACCATGAGTGACCCCATTTCTAGTGTGGTCGCTCTCATGGCAGACTGTGGTCCCAGTGGCAAGCTGCCACTAATGTGGAAAGCTACCTTTCAACCACATTGCCACTCTGCCCTCACCACAAGCCCCCCCCCCCTCCCCCCAGTGTTGTTCTGGTGTGGGTGTTTTCACCAAGTACTGCAAGCCCAGTAGCAAGCTGCTGTTCAGCTGCATCGTCTCTCTGCACTCAACACAGATGACATTAGCGTCAGTGCGACGAGCTGTCGTTCAGTTGCATCTCCTTGTAGACATACTCCAAGCATGCTCGATCCATAGAACGCCTCTGGAAGTCACGAAGTGCATCTTCTGGTGGTTGTTTTTGTCATCATCAGAGTTTTCCTATCGCGCCATGCTGAGCGGCCAGCCTCAGCATTATCCCCTTGCACATACTTTCAAAACATAGTATGCGGGCTGTGCCGATGCGAAATCTGTTTGCTTTGGTTGCCACCCGCAGATCTCAGTTAAAACAGTCTCTCGGGACAACAGTTGCCAGCTGTGGCCCAAAAGAAAGAAAATGGTTCTCGCTGAGGAGGAGTTCAGAGGTTCTATGTGGAATGAGGCAGACGCCTTGATAAGCGGGTCAGCCTTGAAGAACCACTCCTGTGGCGGAAATAGGGGGAGTGGAAGTGGACGTACTGCTGTCACTAGCTAAATTGGTTACTAAAATCAGTGACAAGACAGGTATTCACAATTAATAAAATGTTCCTGTCTACTATGCCGTGGTCTAAGGGACTTCACTTCAAAACCCGACGTTTCCTGTCCAACTGAGGAGGAAATTTTCAAGGAGGATCGTAGATTTCTTGAATGTCCGATTCACACCACGGCTCGCTACTGACTTCATCAAAACTCCACTTCAGCGAACTTCCATGCAGCTGGCCGTTATGGACTGCTGTCGTCCATCCCATGGTGGAAAACTCATACACATCTTCTTCAGCACCGGAATCCCAGTTTCATTCAATTTCACGCCCTCCTCCTTCCTATTAAAATTCTTGGGTTAACAATCTCTATGACCTCTCCGTATAGGCTATCGTGGTATCCGTTTCTGGCTGCCAGTACTTGAGTCCGGTCAAAATGAATGTGGTGGTCTCCTGGCTGTAAAGCATGTTCCGCAACAGCTTATCTGTCAGTCTCCCCTCTTTTGCAAATGCCCTGGTGCTCTTCATGTCGTATTTTCACTGTTCGTTTTGTAGTACCCACGTACACCTCTGATCAACTACACGGAATCCTATAAATTCCAGGTTTTTCCAGCTGTTGGCGAGCAACCTTGGCCGTTTTATGTGATCTTGCATCTTCCGTGTGGGTGTTAAAATTACCGCGATGTTTAGTTTTCCCAAGATATTTCTTATGCGGTCTGTGACGTCCTTAACGAATGGCAGGAAAACTTTCCATTTCACTGGCACCTGGGCATCACTATCTTTTCTACGCGGTGGTCTTAACGCTCTTTTCACCGCAGCGAACGAATAACCATTCTTGAGCAATCAAGCCCAGGATTCCTTATCTTAAATAAATGTATTAATCCTTCTTCATCGTTCCTGAATGTTTGTAACATGATCACGGGAAATCCCTGTATGTTAAGGAAAGCCATGGACTCACATCAGAATACTATCTCGTCCCTCCCTACCACAGTCAGACTCAAATCTTGTCCGTACAGTATTTCTTCTTCCTCCTCTTCCGGTACGAAATGAATCACTGCTGAGAAATATTCACTAAATCTACATTGCTCCGGATTATTGAGAAGTATGGCATTGCCTAAACAATCAAATACCTTTATTGAATCAAAACTATGATTTAGCCTTGCTAGTATCTGAAACACAAAACAGTAAACAGCATTTTCTGTCCATATTTCTTTCCTGGATATCTACTACAAATTATGTAGTCGGAGAGAACTTTCTCAAAAACTTGAAAAAATTATGGTAGAAAAGAAATCGTGTGCTAATCTTCTACAGTATCTGTTTTTCCCCTTTTGTAGAGGGGTTTTACTGAGTACTCTGATCAATCTGCGAGGAAACTAGCCGCACAAGAAGACACTGCACAAGACTTGACTGAGTGAAGGTCTAACTAAATGTTATACGGGGCTTCAAAATAACTGAATATGGTACAGTCAAGTACAAAAAGTTGAGAGGTAGTGGAAAACATTTCCTAATTTCCAGTTTTCAGGTGTTAACATCCTGCGTTCTCCACATTTTACGGCAGTCTGTTTCCTAAGAAGTCTGCTACTTCCCGTCCCGAAGAAATTGGCTTCCTGCTTCCTCGTCCCAGGCCCGCCTGACAGCTGAACCGTAGCACGTGTCCGTGAGTGCGTCAGCAGGAAGCCCCCAACGACCACCGCCACCACTCACATTGGAGCGCGCGAATTCCGTGTCCACTCACTGGCAGTGCGGCGGCGCAGCAACCATGAGGTGAGTCCGGCGTCTGCCGCTAAAATCCATTGCACTGTCGTCGGTCACGTAAGGATTAGCGCGGGAAGTTGTCGAGTTGTGCGAGAGTTCTTGTCACACAGATGGAAGGTATGACGATATCGTTAATACACTGAACATGCATAAAGTTCTCAGGATACAAGTCTGGTAGCTGTATGAGAGTACACACCACGGTTTTACTTCAATAGAATGTTTACCAAGGAATTTATAGACAGAAGTACTAGTTGAAAAAATCTACACATTATGTTTACCGTGTAGTGAATAATGCTGTCTTATAAAAATTGTTTTATGTAACTTATGTGGTGAAGAAGACGGAATGGAATAGGTTTCCAGGCTTTTAATTACTTAACCACAAACAGCAGTAAAATCAGCAGACAGGGCGTTTTTATGTAGATCGCTGCCCGTTACCTGGCACAAACACATTGAAATTATTCAGTATTCCCCACACGTAACTTTTTCTAATGTGAGAACGGGTTTCGGCTAGCTGCCATAACCGGACATAACCCGACATGGTCACGAGCACAGGAAAAGCGCTGCAGGCCATGCGCTGTTAGCAAAGGCACTCGTGTCGGACGTGTGCTGCAATAGTCCATTAACGTCAAATTTGGTTGCACTGTCCTAACAGATACGTTCGTACGTCCCACATTGATTTCACTGTCCTAACAGATACGTTCGTACCTCCCGCATTGATTTCTGCTGTTATTTCAGGCAATGTTGCTCGTCTTTTAGCACAGACGACTCTACGCAAACGCTTCTGCTCTCAGTCATTAAGGGTGGTAGGACGTCAAACGGGCTGTCCTCGAGCAGGAGAGGTACCACAGGACATTTTATTTTCTACTGTCTATACTTTTACAAACCAATTCATAAAACTTTGTCAGCATGACCAGGTAGGATTCAGGATCCACGCTCGTAGCAGTGGAAGTGCAAAAACATAACAAAATAAAAGATTTTTAGATATGAAATTTCATTATTTTTTTCACTTACTGTTGGCTGCATTTATTGCTGTAGGTACATTTTTCTTCACAATTAAGAGAGATTCTTTGATGAATTTTGCGCAGGATACAAAACATACTTACAGGTGTAGAATTTAAGAAATCTATTAAAAACTGTGGTAAAAATTGAGATAATTAACTACAAAATTTGATTTTTTTTTCTAAACATAAAGTTTAAAACGTGACAGCTGAATCATTTTTTCATACACTAAATAAATTCTAGAGTTTCAGACCCCTGTAAGTATGGGTTGTATGTTATGCAAAATTCATCGAACAGTCTCTCTTACTTATGAAGAAAAGTGTACCTATAGCAACAAATGCAGTGAAAAAACGATGAAATTTCACATGTAAAAAAAATATTTTGTTATGTTTTTGAACTTCCGCTGTTACGAGTGTGAATCCTGAATCCTTCCTGGTCATGCTGACAAAGTTTTATGAATTTACTTGTAAAAGTATAGACAGTGGAAATTAATATTTCCTGTGGTGCCTCTCCTGCTCCAAGTGGGCCCGTTTGACGTCCTACTCCCCTTAAGTGAAGGTTATCGGCCATTCAGTTGTCCATGTTGAGAGGTAATGGCTGAAATTGGATATTCTCGGCACGCTCTTGACGTTATTGATCTCGGAATATCGCATTCCATAACAATTTCGGAAACTGAACGTCCCACATTCCGCATCGAAAGTCTGTTAATTACCGCTGTGCGGACATGATCAAGTCAAGAATCTTTACACATAAATGAGTACAAATAACAACTCCCGCAAAGCCTTGCCCATTTATACCTCGTATAAGCGGTGCTACCACCATCTGCGTATGTACATACATATCGCAATCTCATGACTAGTCACGTCAGTGTACATGAGTAATGCATACTAAATATTTTAAGATATCAGTACAACATATATCCTCAAAAAGTGGGGGGTGGGGGCTACCCTCACGAAGTGCAGATGCATACTAGCGGCGACGCAGTTCCTTGTAACAATGTGAATCATTCAACCGCTACCAGGTGCGCCCAAAGCACACCATCACACTCGATTCCACAAATGACAGCTAAGTGCATACAGGAGTGAAACGTAAGTTAGGTAACAAATATACTTTCCATTTCAGTTAATGTGTTAGGTAAACATTAAAGTAACAAATGCATTAATACATGTGCGTCTATATAGCTCTCGTGAAATTGTAACAAACTTGTCAACAAGTGCAGTGCTAAAGACGATAAAAACAGAAGTGGTGGACGCCAAAAGCAGCAAAAGCTACCAGTCAACAAGAATATAACAAAAGGCAAAATCACAGATAAAATGACTCCCAGGCAGCCAGTGAATCGACTACATACTACATAGTTGTCTTGTATACTTGCCGGTCGTTTTTTTTTTTCGGGCTCCAAAACTCTTATGTTAGGTCAAGTTTGTTAAAATACCGTGAGAGTTATATAGACGTACATTTGTTAAAGTAGCGCAGTGGTTACTACGCTGGACTCGCAATCGGGAGATCGACGGCCATCCAAATTTGGGTTTTCCGTGATTTCCCTAAGCCAGTTGAGGCAAATGCCGTGGTGGTTCCTTTGAAAAGGCACGGCCAATTTACTTATCCGTCTCTCCCACATCTGAGCTTGAGCACCGTTTCTAGTGACCTCTCTGTCGGCGGGATGTCAAACACAAATATCCTCCTTAAAGCTACACGGATTTCTTATTGTAATGAGTACCTAACAGATTAACTGAAACGATATGTATATTCTCAGCCAAAATTGCGTATCATTCCTGCCTGCACTAATCTCATCTGTCAAATACAATCCGCTGTTGTGCCTGGACACTGTGTCGCTGCTAGAATGTACGTACACATCGCATGGCAGTTACTATTTGACGATATACATTGTATTGATATTTTAAAGTATTTGGTATGTACTATTCGCCTATATTTCTGTACTTGTACCCTATTAATTGTGAGTGCTTCTCAATTTGTGATCTGGTGAAATAATATGCATCCCACGATAATTTCCTTTTCATAGGGAAAATATTTTTTAATGTGTGCAAAGAATTGTACATCCCATGTTTTTAATTTTTATCTTATGTCAGATTCTATTATAGCAGTTAGCCGAAACCCATCCTCACACTAGAAAAAATAAACAGTGGCCGAGATTGAAAACTTTTGTTTGTTTGTACAGACAATTATGTTCATATAAAGAATGTTGACATAAAATATCTCACATTCCGGCCTTCGATTTGTTTATATTTTACTTGATAGACCAGTAGTAAAGCGGTAAGTGAACAAGAGAGCAATAGTTGCGAAGGTGATTTTTGCGCCTTCACATAACCAGAGCTCGCAAATATTACCGAAATATACTAAATGACATTGAAGAAAATCGCTAAAATTCAGAAAGATTAAGTACTCCTCGTAAATAGCTTATTTCGATGTGTAGCAAGTCATTAATAACCAAAACGCTCAAAATACGTCTTCAATTCTCGTTGCACAGCCGATAAACTGTTGATGCTAAAATGCGGAGTATAGCACAGCCATAAGGGTGCCCAGTTATCCGGAATACAATCCTACCACCCCTAGAATTCAAACATAAAGAGACGAGCAAGTGGATAAAGTTTCTGATTTTCTTGGACGAACTTCTGATGTCAAGGAACACTAAATTTAATTTTGTGTGTAGTGGTAGTTGGTAGCGTATTCATGTGGGGAAAGCGAACACTGATTACATACGTGATGATGGTGGCGTTGTAAGTACAATCGATTAGATCGATGTGTTTTACGTATATTATAAATCTGGAATCTATTGTCGACAAATATCGAATCAGTCATTCCGGAAGTACGCTAGATACTGGTGTATATCCACGCTACGTTGGAGCGTTTCGGTAGAGAGAATCTAAAGAGCAACTGTTGACTGGAGCGTGTGCAAGACCAATAAGGTTCATTTTAAAGACATTAGGCAGCATTTATTTCTATTAGATCGTATGTAGAGCAATCTGTTGTGTTTAGGGGGACAGCCAGTGGTTCCAGCTGGCTATGGACGTTGTTGGTGCTGCTCGAGGGTGCTGCGCTATCCTTCGCGGATGGCGATTTGGAATGTGCCTGCAGCCTCAGGACCCAGAAAGACGCGATGGTCAACGTCACCTGCCCGAAAGTGCACGTGAGTTCGTCTCCACCACTTGTCCTTCTCTGAAAGTTGTGTTCTACAGTACACGAAACTTATTTGGTCAACGCAGATAACGCTGTATGCAACATTTGTAAAGAAGCAATCTTCCTGTTCATTTTATATGTTTGTTATATAATTTTAAATAAATTTCATTAGAAGTTCCGTGAAACAATAAGAGCCAAAACTGTATGGTCGTAAAATGTACCACTAAAAGCTTTTAAATCTGATTAAATGCAAAAATGGATACTATAGTCATAAAAAATTTGCGAAAATTAATTTTAAACAATAATACTATTGCAGCGCTAAATTGATGCAAGGACCTCGTGTATCTCGTGTACAGAGTAGAAGTGATAAGCTACGAGGAAGGCTACACAGTATGCGAGAAAGCAGTTAAACCAAAACTATACTGCAGAAAGAAATTTGTGTATAGGAAGTAAGGGACACAGTCGAATATTTACGACTTTACGCCAACGTGAAAATAGTGGCCTGTCTGAACATTTATTTAGCCATACTTATGTTAATTAACTGGTCGCAAGTCTGTGTACAAGAGCAGACTCATTTTTCACTTACTTTGACCTTTTAGAACATACTGAAGCGTAAAACATGGATATGTGATTATTTTCAGTTCTAAAGTAGTGGTGTGTATTACATTTGATTTTGAAATGCACGTCAGACTTCAGTTAGTGTGCAGCCGAAAATATGCAACTGTGACTCCCACTTCCTATTCTCAAATTCCTTTGTTTCATGCAGTATTTCTACCCTACGCTTTTCTTCAAATTGATTTCCGCACCCTATATATTCGGATTTCTAAGAGTGAGATTATTCAATTCTTCTGGAAGTCTACTGAAAAATTTATTCCTAGAATAATGAATGTTTTTGTGTGCATTGGTTAAAGAAGAGTTATTCAAGTATAAATCATTTTCCCTGTGAGTGATCGTTGAGTGACTATGGCAGGTTCTTGTAAGCAACTTTGTATTACTAACTGCAAATCACACCGGAAAATATGCACGGTAATGGTGGAGCCAGAATTACGAGACACTTCAACAATCGCCTGGATGAAATACGTAAAGTGACACGCAGATCGCTGAGTGCCCTTTTCTGGTCTAAGAATATTCGTTCAGAATTGACAAGAGTTGCCTCAGAATACAACACCATAAGATATAATACACAACAAGTATGCAGAGTAAACAAGTTATCGAGTTTCAGTCATTGAAACTACAGATCATTCTTCTAGAAAAAAAAAAAAGATTCACGAGTTTGAGTGTATAATAATTTCGAGGAAAAATACGCTTCACCCTAACAATTTAAGATATTCGATTCTGATGATTATTTGATTATCTTATGAACAACAGTTCCGCGTCATAAACGGACGTATTGTAGTCTAACCTAGATCTGCTTTCTGTAGGCTACTACCTTCTTTGATAAGTCGTGTAAGTTACAATTCACTTCGTTCAGAATGACTTTTCAGCCATCTGTACACAGGAGTTTTTTAATCAACTGCCTTGTTTCCCTGTGGATAGTTAATGAAGATCAATAAAATTAACGGACACCAAAAAACTATCCTACGGCATTCCTCTACTTAACAACACCCCAATTAGAAAGCATTTCTGTTTACTGTTCATTAACAATAGTGACTTTCCATTTGCATAGACAATATATTCCAATATTTTCCAATCATTTTCACTAAATGACTTCAATTTGTTGTAATTTTAGTACGTTACAGACGTTCTATTTTGTTATAAGGGGCACTATTGATATGACTATTATAACGTGAGATAGAAGCTCGCACAGAAACAAATACTTGTAGAGATATGGACAGTTCTGTCCTACAATATCTATTCCTCAGTTAACAGCACAAGAGGAACTTATTGTGGTCACCACGTATTATTTCAAATACTTCAGCTATCCTTCTCAAACATTCAGGGTCTGGCGAACATGCGAGGCTGCCCTCTTATGTGGTCACACGTTACACATATTATTATAATGTTTTCAATGTGTGTGGGCTGCCGCCGTGCCTTTAAAGACCTATAAACCTAACGGCTGAATGTCAGGTGAATGGGGAGATCTCGTCACTGGACCTCCTCGCTTAATCCACCGCACATCAAACGGCTATGGCAGGTACTGACGCACGAGATTAGAAAACTGAGTGAAGCTCTGTCGTGTGTAAAACACATCTACTGTTACTCTCCCAGCGTAACTTTCTCCAAAAAACGTGGTTAATTTGTTTTCCTGAAAAGCCTGATTAACAGGACGCTGTTAATTTGTCCCGTGAAATGTTTGGCCCCATAAATACATCTCTCTCAATTCCTGCAACACAGATGCGAAAGCAAACCTGACAGCTTACTTTCATGATCGCACGAGTACTTTCATCTGCTCACAAATCGTTATTGTGAAAATTCATTGTTCCTTTCTGGGTGAACCACACCTCTAACGTAATACAATATATAGAAATAAGAATAATGAAGACTGATCTGCGGATCTTCAACGTTCCGTATCAGAATATTCTAGCAGAACCGTTATTGAGTGTGGTTGTCTTCTGGCCTCAGATCGGACGCGATCTAAATGGCACAGATAAGGTAACAACCTGTGCCAGAACAAATAATTCCAAAACATTATACAGCTTTAGCTCTTTCCACGCTTGTATCAGTAGCGTCAGCTCTTTGGACACTTGTATCAGTATCTATTTATTGCGACACACGCTACTCCGTATTTGGCGTGCGACCTGCGCGATGTTTGCCGAAACTTCTTGAGAAATATGTATTGTCTGAAAGTAGCAACAACAATCTTCTGAACACTTTTCTTCAGATGGAATGCTACACTGAAAATGTCTTTCAAAGCTGTTGGCTAAACCATATAAGAACATCATGTGTGTCATTCCAAACATAGAATAATAAGGCTGCATGACACATTTTACGTTGTTCACATTTCATACACTCAGTCACCTTGCTATGATGCCAGTACGTCCTCAAAACCATCCTCACGAAACGGCTAACGTATCAGATGGCTGTGAGTTTAAGAAGTGCAATAGAGTCAGAGGATTAGCTCCGGAAGAAAAAACAATGAATTGGAAACGAGTGATGTACAACAATAGGAACACAATCTACAGCACTGGGTGCTGATCATTCTACATATATGGAAAATTAACCATATCTCAGCGAACATTTTTTGGGGACATCTTTTCGTAGTACTTTTTCTGTACTTGAGCGATGTTGTCTCCTATGAAAACGTGTGCGCTTTTCAAACACACCGCTTAAACACAATAATACTAGAAGAGCAACGCAGTTTTGAAAAGATACGGCAATGTTCACGTTCAGGACGATAAATTTGCCAAATTCGTTGAAGTTCAGCTCCAACGAACAAAGGAGATGACTGCCAGTATTAACATACCATGTACTAGATTATTGTACTATCAAACCAATACATGTTCCAGCTTATTTCAACAGATAGTGTATTTGAAGAAATTTCGTTAGTACTAAAATACCGTTTCACCCACTGGCCTTCTTTGATTCCATTTTGTTTCTGATCTTCTCTTCTCTACTCTGCACATAGTTTATTCTGGATTTTATACGTTTGCTTATTATTGAAATGTGTGCTATCCTACACAAGTCTTAAGAAAAGTTAAAAGAACTTTTATTGTTTTTTGGAACATTGTCCCAGGAAAAGCAGCTATCTTTATAGTGTAACAGCTTATTTAAATAGACACAGTCGGAATCGCATTTGCGTTGTTTATCTTTATTTTTATATGATCGGTTTTGATCATCAGAGAGATCATCTTCAGCTCTTACATTATTTGATGACCGTAGGAACCGTTGGAATGGAGCAGGTCCATCTGCGCAGTCGCTGAGAATAAGAATGTAAATGTTATCACGACTATGTATATTGAATTAAGCTATACTACTATAACGATCACTGCCTTTTCTGGGACAACTTTCCAAAATAATAATAAATATTCTTTGAGTTTGTCTTATGGTCTGTGTGAGATAGCATACATTTAAATAACAAGAAAAAATAAAAAATACTAAAATATAACTGCAGAGAAGAGAAAAGCCGAAACTATATACAATGAAAGAACAGAAAGGCAGCAGATGAAACGGTATTTTAATACGAAAGATATTTCTTCAAATACACTGATAAACCGCAATAATATGAAACTGTCCACAGCGATATTGGAAGTGCAGCCACGAGATGCGGAAAGAGCGTAAGCGGAGCAGAAACGATTGGGAAACATTCTAGCTATGATATGGACTGCAAAGGCGTAATACTTTAACCTAATGGACTTTGATAAGGGGCAGATTGTTACAACGGGCGCCTGCGGATGAGCGTCTGGGATACAGCGAGACTAACTGGCTGTTCGCGAGCCACTGTCGTCAGCATCTATAGAAAGTGGTTGAAGGAGAGGTAAGGTTGGCGTAACATGTTAGACGTCCACTTATCATTATAGGACTTGACGTTCGGGCGCTTGGCAGCCCTGTGAGGTAGGATAGACAGAGCTTTCTGGCAGATCTAACGAGGGAGTACAACGGTGAAAAGCTGGTACATGTCTTTAGGAGCCCACCGTTCAACACACATTATTGAACAAAGGGACTGGCAGCAGAAGAGCCCTACGTTTTGCCAGCCGGTGTGGCCGTGCGGTTCTAGGCGCTACAGTCTGGAACCGCGTGACCGCTACGGTCGCAGATTCGAATCCTGCCTCGGGCATGGATGTGTGTGGTGTCCTTAGGTTAGTTAGGTTTAAGTAGTTGTAAGTTTTAGGGGACTGATGACCACAGATGTTAAGTCCCATAGTGCTCAGAGCCATTTGAACCATTTTGAACTCTACGTTTTCCACTGGTGACCCAATTATGAAGTGGATTACAACTGTAGTGGACACAGGATCATCAAAATTGAACCACGGATAGTTGGAAACTTGCTGCTTCATCGTATGAATCACATTTCGATGGACGTGTCAAGATATGCCATCATCCAGTTGAAAAGCTGCTCGAAACATGCAGCGCCTGAACGCATGCCAATGGTGCAGTATTATTCGATGGTCGGCATTCACAAGGGCTTCCATGGGTATGCGGTAGTAACTGAAAGCGTCATGAGAGCTATGATCTACATGAATATTTTTGAGGGCCATCTGCATCACTTCCAGCTTGCTGAGTTCCCCAGCGGCTGTGGCATCTTTCAGCAGGATAGGTGCCCATTTCGCAATGCCAGATTCGTGCTACGGCTGTTTAAGGAGCAAGGCAGCAAATTTAGGTTGATATTATGGCTACCAAACTCGTCTCATATGAGCCCCTTTGAAAACAACTGAAAAGCATCCACGAACCACCATGTCGTTCTTTGCGGGAACCGCGTGATCTGTACGTACTCATCCTGTGCCACTGGGCCCCGGACATCTGCCAATGACGAATCCATGCAAAGCAGAATCGCTGCTGTAATAGGTTGCAGAGCAGGACCAACATACCACTTCTCAGGTGGTTTTATGCCTCATCAGCCGGTCTCGCTTACTTGGGGTACAGTAATTTATCGAAAACTGGAAATTTAAAAAAATCTAGATCGAGTTAGTCGGCTCCTAACTCACTTTGAAAGACTGTTGCATAAGGATGCAGGTGTAATTTGCCGCTTATCGTAGATAATTTGAACATGCAGTGGCCATGGTTGACAGGCTTCCGGATGCTTCCGTGGGCTGAGGTGGCTTTGAGGCACCTGGGGCGAAAGCTTTGCCACCTTTTGTGCTTATAGCGTCGCCAGTGATCTTCGATACCACAGTGCCTACCGATTCGCTCGTCCTGGCGGCCCGATACTCACCCGAGTGCGAATGGCGGGAAGGGCAGTGCCGCGAACTTCCGGGCGGATGGCGACACGGCTATCCCATTACGTCTGAAAACCAGGTCTGAGGTCTTTCCTAGTGTTGAAAGTACATCTTAGGTTGCATGGAATGGCTTGTCTCTTGGGATCGGAGCCCATCTTCCTGAAAGGTCGACACCAGCCGAGTGGGTAAGTTTTGGGGTCATTGGGAGCTCCATTATTAGGCGTGTGATGGAGTCCTGTATGAAAATATGGGAAAAATCGGGAACGAACGCCAGATTCCACTCGTAATACTTTACTGCACGATCCAGGGGGGAAATAACTAAATAATAAGTGCCGAGCATGGATATGTTTTTGTAGTTTTGACTATAAACTACATTGTCGAATACCGCATCTTGGAACCCCAAAAAATGCTCAAAATTTTTGCATGAATGTGGAACAATTAATTCTGTACACATAGCAATCTTGATTCGTAGTAGTTAATTAAAAGGATATATAACGCCAGAAATATATTTAGCTGACTAATCCAGATAGGACAACTTGTTACAGGTGTTCAACCTGTTGCACGAACCGTTTATCAAGGTGCATTATATCTAGTTCGGTAGTTCATATTATACTTCTCTTCCTTAAAGAGATCGTAACAGAAATAGAGAATAAAGAGAGAGAGAGAGAGAGAGAGAGAGAGAGAGAGAGAGAGAGAGAGAGAGAGAGAGAGAGAGAAGAGAGAACAGAGAGAGAGAGAGAGAGAGAGAGAATGAATAGGGTGTGTGCGAGGGGGGACGAGAAGTGCGGGAAATTTTGACAAAATTTGCAAAGAATGGGTAGAAATAAATCGATATATTCTTGAATGAAGCACACATCTTGAATAACCTAAAATATTCTGTACGAAGATTTTGACGTACCACACAACTTTACCTCCAGACAACTAACAAGGGATGTTTTCTTTTATTTCAGAATGGAAGCAACGAGTTCAGCTGCTTGAAAGGTATGTTCATAATACTATCACATCTATGCATGCAGTAGAGAAATACTTTAATAAAAATAATTTTGGGTATTAGACCGCGTTATTATAGCAGTTAGTTGCTGTAGTGGTGTATAATAACACCGCCTAATACTCAAAATATTTTATTCGCAATGACAGTGACTCTGAAAGCATACGAACGTAAATACAGAACTGAATTCTTTGCCGATTGAAACCGATATAAAACTTCGATGAAATTAACGACTGCTAAAAACACCACAAATTAACATAAAGCACATAACAAACGAACAAAAAATGTGATAGCAGCTCTTCGATAGCTGTTTTTATCATCAATGTAAGCTGAAAGTTTCAATTATTCAAACTTGTAGGTCCACATTAGAGGTCTAAGTATTTCAACGTTAAGTCCTCATATCCGTATTTGCGTATGACAGCATGTGTAACTTAAAATTCTTCTATACAAGCATCTTTTTTCAAATCCACAACAGTTACTAAAAGCTGTTGCCACTGAAGCATGAAATATTCATTTTTATTATTCGTGTAGTTTGAACAGTAGATTCACTGCATTCTCATCAACAATCGTGTAGCAGAAATAATTTACGTTCTGCTGTTACAACAAGCAAGATATATGACCATTTTCTGCGGAATATTACGACGGCCAGGTGCCTAGGTAGAATTTGCACAAAGTTTCATATGGAATCGAATGACATATTCCTCTATTCCTCGGCAACGACACGTCTGTAGCCGTTCCGTGATCTCCACAGTAGTCCATCGCCCATCGGTAACTGACCGCATAATTCAAAAAAGGTTTGAGAACACGACGCCGCTTTACCCGTTCTAGATCATTTCTGTTTATTTTAGGAGCCGTTTGTGGTTCGAGCATAGGGCTAATAATATTTCAATGAACTGTATCTAGTGTACCGTGCAAAGTAATTCCGCAATAAGAAATGGTGAAACTGATAATGTCCAGTACAATAATAGGTTACGCCTTTCCAAAACCAAATGTCCCAGGAGCGTCCATGTCCAAAGTAGGTTGTGGAGCACTGTAAAACCAGCTACATACTTTACGTTATTGTAGCAAATAGTTTGAAGATATTATATGCAGTTGCAAGACACATCTTCCTAAAGAATCTGCATAAGATTAATACAATATGTAAGAATTCATTTTTGGAAATATAATATTTCCTACTTGTTTGTGCCTGTACTGCTATGTCACGTTTGCACAAACATGAGACGATAAATGTTCACAGGAATGCACAACACAACACACTGGTCGCTGTAGACACTCCGTCTTTCGCAACATCAAGAATGGGTTGTGCGATATAAACGAAAGTTGGAAGATGTGTTTCTACAAATGAAAGATGAGATCTGTTCAGATTTCGAGACAGCGACGTTAGTAGCACCACTATAAGGATGCAAATGAGTTTTGCTTTAGATACACGCTGTAACGGTTGTGAGTGTTAGTTACCTTTCAGATTACACGTAGTGAGTCGACGATAGTCAAGATTACCTTCAAGACGAAATGTCACTGAGTCTGAACAATCTCGTGTACTATGGCTGCCAAGAGCTGGATGTTACTTCTGCGATATAGTAGAGAGAGCTGGGAGTAATGTAGCCACTGTACGCGATTGCTGGCAGCGGTGGTCAGGAGAACGTACAGTCGCAGGAAGACAGGGCTGCAGACGTCCATGTGGCACTACCAAGAGAAAAGACCATCATATTCGGCGTATGGCTCTGGCGCATCACGCTGCACTTGCAGTTTCAGTAGCGGCTAGCACAGTAGTGACACAAAGAACTGTTTTAAATCGGTTACTTCAAGGATATCTCCGAGCCCAGCACCCTACAGCGTGTATTTCACTGATCCTTCCGTAGCTGCGTCTTCATCAAGGGGTCCCGGGTTCGATTCTCAGCCGGGTTGGAGATTTTCTCTGCCCGGAGACTGGGAGTTTGTGCGGCCTTCATCATCATCATCATCGTCATTATCATTCGTGATAGTGGTTACGTTGGACTGTGTAAACAATTGGACTGTGTCAAAATTTGGGCTTTGTACAGGCACTGATGGCCTCGCAGTAAAGAATCTGTCATGTGGAGAAACCGTGTTCAGTAACCTCTACGGCCGCGAATATTTCTTTGTGGATTGGTACACCTATTACACAAGCTTTCGAGACCAACTGAGGAGCTGCTGGAGTTCCAAGGTTCGGAAAACTTACAACAGCGGAGAGAGCGGTGTGTTGACCCAGTGCTCTCCCACATCCAGCCATTGGGCGCTGTTGACATGGCGGCTAATCAGAACAGTCCTAAGGATCGGATTGCATGCTGTAGGCGATGGGTGGAAAATCAATTTTCCTCGCGGCTTCACTTGCTAAATTGCTTGACACACACCTCCTCCTCCACTCTCTCTGTGTCCACCTATTCCTCCTCCAGTGTTTTTGTGTAGGCCTTGCAACACAACTCGATAAATAAGGCTGATTCTACTATCACAATACACCTTTCATACAGGGCCACCTACCTACTGGAAACTGGATAATAGTTTCTTGCCTTTTCCACATAGGCTGCCTTACAAGGCAGGTCGATAAGGCGGCTGATACCGTTTCCACTCAACCACTCAACACACCTGTCGTGCAGTGCAGCGTACAAGGCAGGGCCTGGAAAAAAAGCCTCACTTCTGCTTTTATCTTTGCTGCTATTTGTAGACGATTATAAACCCCACAATGCTAATACTCGCGGCAAGTATGCTAACTTTGGCTGAAACCTATTCAGAGATTTTGCAGGAGATCCTAGACATACAGTACATACGTCCATCCATATATACACACTTCTTTCTCTCTCATATATATATATATATATATATATATATATATATATATATATATATATATATATATATGATAATGTTAAAAAGAGTGGCTGGTTGCTGTATCGCATTAATTAATTTTGGTAAACATTTTTGGAATACAGTCATCAATAGATTATTATATTTTAACTAAATATCAGTCTTGATCACAACATTTATGTCTCAATAACATAAGTATGTTATTGAGAGATAAATGCTGTGATCAAGACTGAACTTTAGTTAAAAAGTGCATTAATTAATGATGAGGCATACAGTTTCTGCATGTCTTAGGAAGTGGAGATCCTGGTGATATCATTTTAAATGTCTTTGCCCCCAGGAGAGCGACGGCCGTCCACCCCACCAGCCCCGCGGTATCTGCGCGACGGCTTTATGCCGCTGTCGGGCCGCTCCATGGTGCTCTTCTCGCGCAATGGCAACACGTGGCAGGGCGCTCGCAGCGCCTGTGCTCTGGTGGGGGCCGACCTGCTGGTGCCACGCGACCGGGACGCCATGGAGCTGCTCAGTCGTAGTCCATTCTCGGAACTGTTCAACGATCTAGAGGCCTTCCTTGGAGCTAGTGATATAGCGTCGGAGGGTCATTTTGTAGACATTGAAGGTCAGTGACTTCCCTTTTCCTTTCTGCGACGTGGCATTTTTCTAATACCAGGTTAGTCATGTAGTTTTAGTCATAACTTGGGAAAACTGAAGTTACTTAATTTATTTCCTGTGTCTGCAGGTATATGTCTGCAGTGCTCGTACACGTTACTATCACAATATATTTACCAACTGGTTGCATCATTTCGTGTACCTGGACTGCAGAGACGTACCTGAAAAAAAAAGAAATAAAAAAAATAAAAGAAATGAAAAATAAAAAATACATAAGTTTAATTTTTAGTGATGATAACTTGATAACTTTACGCTGAAAGATTCGCCTACGACATTATCCTTAGTGAAAGGAAAGATGTACTACATGACCTGCCAAATTCAATTAAGAATCTAATGAGCACGAAATATGGATTGAAGATAAACTGAAAAAAGTCGAAAGTAATAAGGAGCAGCAAAGATGACATCAGTCATAAAATTAAAATCCAATATTTGGCATAGCTCTACGATAATCAACTTGCTGAGGTTAGAAGCAACTGTTAACGTTATTTCTCGTGTTTCCCAAATAAAAAGGTGATGCGTAGGTTTCGAAATTTATATAAGTAAACAAAAGGAAAAGAAAGAAATTCTCTTTTGCAGAAGCAAGTTTGTTGTTGTTGTTGTTGTGGTCTTCAGTCAAGAGACTCATTTGATGCAGCTCTCTATGCTACTCTATCCTGTGGAAGCTTCTTTATCTCCCAGCACCTAATGCAACCTACATCCTTCTGAATCTGTTTAGTGCATTCATCTCTTGGTCTCCCTCTACGATTTTTACCCTCCACGCTGCCCTCCAATACTAAATCGGTGATCCCTTGATGTCTCAGAATATGCCCTACCAACCGATCCCTTTTTCTAGTCAGGTTGTGCGACAAATTTCTCTTCTCTCGAATTCTATTTAATACATCCTCATTAGTTATGTGGTCTACCCATCTAACCTTCAGCCTTCTTCTGTAGCACCAAGTTTCGAAAGCTTCTATTCTCTTCTTGTCCTAACTATTTATCGTCCACGTCTCACTTCCATACATGGCACAACTCAATACAAATACCTTCAGAAACTACTTCCTGACATCTATACTCGATGTTAACAAATTTCTCTTCTTCAGAAAAGCTTTCCTTGCCACTGCCAGTCTACATTTTGTAACCTCTCGACTTCGACCATTACCATTTATTTTGCTCCCCACATAGCAAAACTCCTTTACAACTTTAAGCGTCTCATTTCCTAATCTAATTCTCACAGGATCGACCGATTTATTCGACTACATTCCATTATCCTCGTTTTGCTTCTGTTGATGTTCATCTTATATCCTCCTTTCAAGTCACTGTCCATTCCGTTCAGAATGACAATGTCATCGGCGAACCTCAAAGATTTTATTTATTCTCGATGGATTTTAATTTCTACTCCGAATTTTTCTTTTATTTCCTTTACTGATTGCTCAATATACAGATTGAATAACATCGGGGATTGGCTACAACCCTGTCTCACTCCCTTCCCAACCACTGCTTAACTTTCATGCCCCTCGATTCCTGTAACTGCCATCTGGTTTCTGTACAAATTGTAAATAGCCTTTCGATCCCGTATTTTACCCCTCCCAAGGATTCGAAAGATAGTATTCCAGTCAACATTGCAAAAGCTTTCTCTGAGTCTACAAATGCTAGAAACGTATTTTTGCCTTTCCTTAATCTATCTTCTAAGATAAATCATTGGGGCAGTATTGCTTTACGTGTTCCAACATTTCTACGGAATATAAACTGATCGTCCCAGAGGTCGGCTTCTACTGGTTATTCCATTCGTCTGTAAAGAATTCGTGTTAGTATTTTGCAGCCGTGGCTTAGTAAACTGATAGTTGGGTAATTTTCACATCTGTTGATACCTGCTTTCTTTGGGATTTGAGTTATTATATTCTTCTTGACGTTTAAGGGGTTTTTGCCTGTTTCATACCTCTTGTTAACTAGATGGTAGAGTTTTGTTAGGCCTGGCGCTCCCAAGGCTGTCGGTCGTTCTAATGGAATGTTGTGTACTTCCGGAGCCTTGTTTCGACTTAGGTCTCTCAGTGCTCTGTCAAACTCTTCACGCAGTATCATATCTCCTATTTCAACTTCCTCTACATTCCTTTCCATTTCCATAATATTGTCCTCAAGAACATCGTCCTTGTATAGACCTTCTATATAGTCCTTCCAGCTTTCTGCTTTTCCTTCTTTGCTGATAACTGGGTTTCCATCTGAGCTCTTGATATTCATACAAGTGATTATCTTCTCTCCAAAGGTCTCTTTAATTTTCCTGTAGGCAGTATCTATCTTAGCCCTAGTCACATATGCCCCTACATCCTAACATTTGTCCTCTAGCCATCCCTGCTTAGCGATTTTACACTTCCTGTCGATCTCATTTTTGAGACATTTGTATTCTTTTTTGCCTGCTTCACTTACTGCATTTTTATATTTTCTTCATTCACCAATAAAATTCAATGTCTCTTCTGTTACCCAAGGATTTCATCTAGCCCTCGTCTTTTTACGTAATTGTTCCCCTGCTGCCTTCACTATTCCAACCCTCAAACTACCCATTCTCCTGCTACCTGCATTTCTCCCCCCCCCCCCCCCTTCTGTCTATCGTTCCCTTCCACTCTTCCTGAATCTCCTTACAACCTCAGGTTCTGTAAGTTTATCCAGGTCCCATCTCCTTAAATTCCCACCTTTTTGTAGGTTCATCAGTTTTAATCTACAGTTCATAAGCAGTAGGTTGTGGTCAGCGTTCACATCAGCTCCTGGAAATGTCTTACAATTTAAAATCTGGTTCCTGAACTCTTTCTTACCATTATATAATCTATCTGAGGCCTCCCAGTATCTCCAGGCTTCTTCCATGTATACAAGTTTAAAATGCAATTTTAAAAACCCTAAATTGTAATCAAAACTGAATATCGTGAAGTGAACAATACGAAGGAATTCTGCTGCCTTGGAACCAAAATAACACATAGCTGATCAGTGCAGGCAAAAAAGAACATTCCTTTTAAAATAAATCTGCTAGGTCAAAACATCGCGGCTTAGCTCATGAAGAAATTTCTGAGAATATAAGTTTGCAGCACAGCATTGTATGGATATGAATTATGGGCTGTGGGAAAAGCAGAAAAGAAAAGAATCGGTAAGTTCGATATATAGAGCTGTAGAAGGATTTTGAAAATTACTCGGACTCATAACATATGCGGAACTTCTCTCCAGAATAGGCAACAAGATGAATATGTGCAATACATTGACAAGATGAATGGAGAAGGTAAAAGGACATGTGTTGAGAAACAAGGGAATAGCCTCAGTGGTAGTAGAGAGAGCAGTAGAAGGCAAAAATGGTTGGGGAAGACAGAGATTGGAATATATACGCTAGAAATAACTGACGTCGTTGGCTGCTGTTGCAGCACTGAAATGAAGCTGTTGACACAGGACACGAATTCATGGCACATCAAACCAATGAAACAATTTAAAAAAATACATTTATGACTGTATCTCGTATTCTACCTTCTTCGCAGATATTGAATTTCAGTATTTTACTAGCAATTAATAACTGTAAGAAGTGCGTAAAAGACGTATCGATCATTAGAAGGTCATCCAATCTAGGTGAAAATTAATTTTTTTTTGAAATATTAAAGTTTCAATTATTATTAATATTGGTGGTAAGAGACTTTTCTGGCTATCATTCATCTCCTACTGAAAATGCATAGCGCGGGGTATCTGTGCGATCTAGGATACCTTGTCGCGGTCCGCGCGGCTACCCCCATCGGGGGTTCGACTCCTCCCTCGGGCATGGGTGTGTGTGTTGTCCTTAGTGTGAGTCAGTTTACGTTAGATTAAGTAGTGTATAAGCTTAGGGACCGATGACTTCAGCAGTTTGGTCCCATAGGAATTCAGACACATTTGAACAGTAAAATTCGGAGGTAAAGATAGTAGTAATATAAGCAGTGCGTCACGTCATCTGGCGACAGTTCAGAAGAAGGACATGTTATTTAGATACAATTCAGCTCCCCGACAGAACAGGGTGGGTGGGATGAACGCGCCTCCCACACGTGTGCTGGAGGACGGAGCAGGTCCCGTATAACGTGAACTACATCAGACTAAGAAGTAACCTTAGAAAACTAGTACCAATGCATCACTTCACAAAGGACGGCACATATTTCATTATATTACCATTTAAGAGGGAATATAAATAAATAAGCAAACATCAACCCAATCATCGATACGATGATAAGCAACAAAGCACTCAACAGCTAGATGGCACTCCGATTAGAAGAACTAGAAAACCAATAAGGCTTACGTGGCCTCAAAATTAAATGGCAAACAGTTGTTTGCACTACTTATTCAGCAGGAACACTCATTACACACTATTTTGAAACGGAAAAAAATTCGAGCTCGCTGACTTCTTACATGTTTTTCAGTAAAACACAAGCCATAAGTAACGAATCACGCCTAAACTCTACTGTTTCAAAAATATAAATAACCGAATCTCAGATATGAAACTTCGTTTACCAAGCTGCCCGTAACAACTGCGGGGCAAAAGTAGATTCCTATTTTACGTGAATTTACCATAGAGAATCTCAGGGCGGGTCAACTAGCAACCCCATCAAAATGTTTTACAAATACAGAACCAAAACGATTACAGTGGAAAGGCACTATGATTAAATTAGACTAACCCCACTAAAAAGTCTTACAAACGCTTAACTAAAATGATTACAGTGATAGACTTTCTAATTAACTTAGACTTCACTGTATTTAAAAGAAAGAACAACACACAGTTCAGCCCACATGGTGCACGGTAAGCCAATTGAAATATGACAAATTTAAACAGCCAGTTCTGTTTAATGAACCTCAAATAGCTCTGTAATACGCAACTTACAAACATTTCACAAGCAGTATAGACTAACTTTTGTACTGAAGCAGAGTTGCTTCCATTAAGATAAACTTCAGGCCATTAGCAGCGAGCCCAGTAATCAACAAACACAGTAGACCTTTCAGGAAGTAGACACTTAGTCGCAGCCCTACGAAACAAAGCGCAGAAGCCACAGAAGGATCCTCACTAAAATATTTGAAGAATGTGTAGCGACGTATTACTCAAAATCTCCACACGTTCGGCACAGGCAAATTTTCAGAGTCCCATTGCCACCACAGCGAACCAAAAGTACCGTCTTCGCGGGATGAAGTCTGTGTTCTGCAAAAGTCGTTTACTCTCAGTTCCAGACAGCGGAGGTAAACCTGCCTCTCGTCCAGCAAGTGTTCCTTTCAATTCGGCCCGCAAATTCTAACTGCCCTGCTTCGTGCCGGTCGAAGCTCGTAGCGTAGAGAACCCTCCAAAGATCGTGCACCGCTAGTGCGATCTAGAAATCGATTGATCGATGCGAGCCTGCGCGGCTCAGCTGGTACGTTCGGTTTCTGTGGGCTTCCCAAGATTGATGTGGTCGTTCAGGGAAGTAGTAAATTAGCTCTCCCATCGAAATGAAGCGTTTCCGGACCCATGTCTAGATAACACATTCTATGCCTGTACGTGTGACAAGTGTTTCCTTGAAGTTTAACCATACCCTTTTATTACACCATGTAGTGTTTCCACTTAAAGTAAACCTATTTCTTGTATTAACAACGACACACAAAGCACCGTTCGGAAATTTAAACAAATTCCTTTTACATACCAGACACATAGGATATAAACTATAAACTTGAAACATAAGCCGCAAATTAAGCCGGTATGAAATAGCTGTTGTTACCTTCTTCTAATTTAGTTGGAAGGCAGTGTTGATAATGTCTTACCGCTGTGAAATGATCATGTTGGTGTTTATCAGAGCATTTTCTACCATGATTTATTTGTTATACTAATGAATTATGCTCCTGTTACTTTACAGACTGGGAAAAGAATATTAGGAAATTCCTTTCACCACTACTTACTATATCAGAAAATTGGTATTTTGTACACGTGTAAAGTCTTATTATGTCTTCCACTATTATTTTTGTTATCATTGCCATTATTGTTATTATTATTACTCTTATTACTACGAGTATTAGTGGCAGCAGTAGCACAAGTACTGAAATATTAACTTTGTTAGTTCATAGCAGTTTCATTTATTCACAACTTCACTGTAGACACTGATCATTTTTATATTATTTGTAATATGAAAACTGTTAAAAAAGGTACTATATGTGTGAAATCATGGCCCGATGTAAGCGAGGATCTCATAGCGCTCATCATATCAGGTTAAAGAAATAAATAAATAATTTGGCAAAAATAAATAATAAAAGCAAATGGGGAGATTCAAACCACTCGTCGTCTTGCTTACTATCATGGCACACCGACAACGCTGTAGAAAATCTCTGACGGGCAGAGTACAGGACCCTCTATTAGTGCGTATTTCGTTAAACATGGACTGTCGTATCGGTAGAACATCGTTACTGCTGCTATAAACTCTATAATGATTCAACGTAAATCTTTTTACGGAGCACCGTGGTGTTGAGAAAAGGTGAGTCTTTACTTAGAAGTAATCGTCACACAGACTCAATGCATATTTCCTAAATATTTTAAGGGTTGCAGTGATGACGCCTTAAAGCGAGCCGTGACGGAGCTGTTCTCTCTCTCCTTTATAGTTTCTCGCAGAAGTGATGTTTCTTCTCTGGTGGCCTTCGTTTCGACGGGACGTTGAACTTTGCCACTTCCCAGTACGTCTCCTTTCCTCTTCCTCGTAACACCAGCCTGCAGGAAACATCTGTCGTAACTCCTCAAGTATTTTCTTAGTTGATGATTAAAAAGTATTTTCGCCACTTGTATTCTGAAGAAGTGATGTGGTTCTTGACTTGCACTACAAAGCGGGTTCTCGGAATTTCGAAATCACAGCACTGATATCCGTTTGTTACGAATTCTTCCGTCTAGCTTAACAGGCAGTACGCTCTTATTTCACTTTCAAGAAGATGGTGTGGCTTTGTCGAAGGCTTTCGGAAATCCAGTCGAGAAACTGGATCTCAACATTGGATCCGTCGAACGAATATAGCTAACTGAGATTCATAAATCTGTGATTGAAAAACAAATGGTAATTCATAAAGAAGAACTACTCGACGCTTAAAACAGTATTCGCTTCTTGAGGCAACGTGGAACACGAGATCGGGGCTAAGACTTTATGGAAAGAGCCTGATGTCGTGGATGATCCCTAATAGTATGAACAGGGGTTATGTTGACCACTCGAACACATTTTCATGAAATTGTACGGTTAAACTGGCAAGGTTTAACTGCTGTCATGTCTCGTGACGGGATATTGGGATCTAATCTGCGGTTGTTGCAAGATGCTGTGGGCCTAAACTTAGTACTTCTGGACGATAATGGTCGACCTCATAACGCACGTGCCGTTGATGTTTTCTTGGAAGCAGGAGATATTGCAAGCATGGCATGACCTGGTCGCTCTCGCCATTTAAATCCCTTAGAGAAGGTCTGGGATGCACAAGGGACATGTGTTTCATCACGTGAGCATCCGCCAAACACTCGTTAAGACTTGCTAGTAGCGGTGCAGGAGGACTGCACGTTATTACCTCAACTTGAGAATGCTGGCATCATTCACATCATGTCCCGTCGTTTGTCAGGCCCGTATTGCAGCCAGAGGTGATCACACCCCACACTGAGCGCATTAACCAGTTGTCGGAATGTGTGTGTAAATCCGTTAAGTTGAAAGAAACGAAGAACAATTTTGTCTGCCGTTATGCATGTTGCAGTTGTTTAGGTTGCGTTTTATCTATACTGTTTCTTGTTCCCTATCACCTTATTATACTGTTTTGTGGCAAAATAAATGCAACCTTGCAAAATTTCTGTTTGTTGCCTTAATTTCTGACACCAGTGTATATTTATCCAACTTTGACACAAAACAATGAATGCCACTACGGAAAAATGTTTGCGGTTGCCTGCGGAACCATGACTGTACCAACGCATTCATCTCTTCGTCCGAAGCATATCAACGGCCATGAATGTATTCCTTCAGGGCCCCATAAATATGGAAACCCTATGAGGAGAGATCGACATGTGATGGAGGATGTAGGGCCTCCCAGCGAAATTTCGGCAGGGTGTACTGCAATTTCCCTGGGACGCTGAACACGTTACATAAGAAAAAGATTTCTTAAGCCCGGTAAATGATAGCAATGTCTGTCGAAACCGGTTGTTTAAGTAAAGAAATATTTATCCCATCTTGGCTTTAGAACATTTTTAGCAAATAAAACATATCGTTCCTTCTGTCATCTCATAACGAGAAACATTAATCTCATATTTTGATACCCGCAAACTCACTCACTGAAAGCAATAGGAAAATTCTCGTTGACATAGAATTCTGAAATTCGTCAAAAACCAAGGTTTCACAGTACAAGACAACAAATAAATCGTAAAATTATTAATTTGTAGTTGCATCACACGATAAAAACATTTCTTTTGTCATATGTTAGCTGACTTGAAATTTGAAATTAAAATGTTGTCGAATGACTTGGAATACCAGGAACCTACATCTTGACAACATCAGTGTCAATAAAAAGCGAAAATCATTAATTTTCTCGTGTGTCAGAATGAGTGAACTATATTTACATAAATAAGTCTGTACGGAAACCAAAGTGCGAGATTCCTAATCGCGCTTGTGCATTTTTTCCCATTTCTCTCGTTTTCATTTAAGTGCCCCTTATATCTTGTAAGACGTAAGTGAGTATTGTTTCCCGTGTTCGTGCATTTCCCGAATCCCTAAGCTGAGCTTCCTCCCGTGCCATTTTCCATCACCACCCATTCCTCAGTAATTAATTCGTATTTGTGTTTTGCAATAACGACGTATTGAAGCGATGGTTGGGTCAGATTCATACATGTCATGTCTTGTTATCCAAGCAAAGGGAAAAGGCAGAAACTTCCTGGCAGGTTAAAACTGTGTGCCGGACCGAGACCCACACTTTGGACCTTTGCCTTTCGCGGGCAAGTGCTCTACCATCTGAGCTACCCAAGCACGACTCACGCCCCGTTCTCACAGTTTTACTTCTGCCAGTTTGAGTGTCTGTCCGGCACAAAGTTTTAATCTGTCAGGAAGTTTCATATCACCGCACACTCCACTGCAGAGTGAAAATTTCATTCTGGAAAGGGAAGAGGCTACTTCTTCTCATGTCGCATTGTTCCCTCAATTATTTACAAATTACCTTCTTATAACATTCAGGAAGTTTGGAAGCACAACCAGTAATCTTATGCAAAGGCACTCTGTCTTCTATTGTCGTAGCTGACAAGTAATAATGTTAACAACAGACCGAAGAAACTGTCTGTACTATCTGTCACGACATTTCTTGTGACCCAGTCTACACGTACACCATTAATTAGCAACGCAAGTTGATGACGGTTATACTTGCCGCGTCAAGATGTTACTTGTCTTTAATGACCAGGTCAACAACACACTGCATACTGGATGTTCTCAGGTAATCCATTGGACGTACGCTGGAGGACTTACGAACCCAACAACGCGGGCGGCAACGAAAACTGCTTGGCGTGGAACCGGGACGGCGGAGCCAACGACCGCGGCTGCGAGGAGACGCTGCAGTACCTGTGCGAGTGGCGGCTGCGGGCGCCGCTGCCCCCCGGCTACTCGCTGGCGGCCGGCGCGGGCACCTTCCTGCGCCTCAGCGAAGACCGCCGCCCCTACGAGGCCGCCGCCGACGCGTGTGCCGCCGACGGGGCGGCGCTCTTCGTGCCCGACGCCAGGCACCGCGTGGAGGCGCTCCTGCGGCACGTGCCCGTCGACAGCGGCGACATACTGGTCGACGTCAACGACCGCGACGACGAGGGAGTCTTCGTCACCGGCACGGGTGAGGGGGCACCGCGACCCATCACTCTGCGTTTACCACTCTTGCTTGAATCGAGTGGACTGGAAGACATGTCGGATCCAAGAATGTCAAATCAAACACCTTTCGACCGTCTCATTTCCAAACTGTTATTTATCGTGCTACCAGTTTCGGCCATATATTACACCATCTTCAGGCCCCCTGATCGACGTGTAGGAAGATTACAACCTCGATTCCGGTCAAAATGGAGCTATCTTTCGAAGACTGGTATTTGTAGATTTCTGATTGATACAGCGATTACTTCACTCTGCCGATGCGACAGAGATACACAGATCCCAGTCTTTGAAGGCTGGCCCTTACTTTTCCCGCAACCTACACGTTGGTTAGGAGGCTTTAAGATGGCGTAACACAACACTGAAACTGGTAGCCCCATAAAAAATGAGACTCTGGAAATTAGACAGCTGAAAGGTGTTTGATTTGACGTTAACAGCCGAGTCCCGCAACCTTATCTGAAAAGATGGGCATACGGAGACTACCTGATCCAATGTTAAGCCGGCCGGGGTGGCCGTGCGGTTCTAGGCGCTACAGTCTGGAACCGCGGGACCGCTACGGTCGCAGATTCGAATCCTGCCTCGGGCATGGATGTGTGTGATGTCCTTAGGTTAGTTAGGTTTAAGTAGTTCTAAGTTCTAGGGTACTGATGACCTCAGAAGTTAAGTCCTATGGTGCTCAGAGCCTTTTTTTTTATCCATTGTTAGAGTCTGACAGAGCTTTGGAAAACATGCCATTAAATAAATCAGAAGGGATGGCCAACAGTCGTTGGGCAAACGGACTACTCAAGTTGGCCTGTAGAGTCTATGAGTCTGCAGACATACCATTAGAGGTTTGTAAAAATATCATATTCACAGTACTTGAGATAGAAAGGGCAGATAAGTATGAAAACTATCGAAACGTCGCCTCAGTAGTTTATGCATGAAAGTTGCTAACAAGGGTAGTGCTTAGAAGAGCTGAAAAGAAAACTAGAAACTTGTTGGAAGACGGTGAGTTTGGTTTTAGCAAAGTTAAAAACATCAGATAGGCAGTTCTCACATTGGGTCAGATTTCACACTGCACTTGCTAATGGAGCAAAAGCTCGATAAAAATCAAGACACCCCTCACAGGATCTAGCAGAAACGTTCAGCAATATCAAGTGGTGCAAGATATTCGAAACTCTAAGAAAATACGAGAAAGAAAGAAGGGTAATATACAAGGTGTCCACAATTAAAGTTCCAATTTGTAACCGCTCTAGAAAGAGAAGCACTGCTCAGAATGAGAGCATATTATTGACTCAGGGGGAACCAAAATAAAAAAATACGAAAATTTTACCAATAGATGGCGCTGTAAACCTCAGAATGTGCACCATCGGACGCGTGTACACCATCAGACACGTGGCACTCAGCTTTTCCTCAGTCTGGATCCGAGAGACTAAACATCATTATCTCTGCTGTAGGTGAGTGCTTATCCACCGCTAGTGTCGGCGGTGCTGTCGCATTCTATCACACATTGTACCCAATTTGGTGGTCGCTCTAGCCAGCACACAGCCCCACGTGCGCTGGATCTGATATTTTATGCTTTTTGGTTGTAAATCAAATGAGCTCCGTGGATCAGCGTGTTTAGCACTCCTTTCCGTTGTGCTGCACGATGACAGCTGGGGGCATGAAGGTATCGGTCTATATCAGTTGTCTTCCGCCAGACACGATCCGGTCTTGTCTCTAACATAACTTCCAAAATGTCGTGGCTGGACGTATTTCTCCATCTCTGTGGTGAACCGTAATTGGATGTGGGCGAAGTTCACGCTGTGCAAGAAAACATGTAGCTCTTATTTTCAATGTGGGACAGCTACTACTCATAAGTAAGAGTCACAAAACTCTAATACTACAAGGGGGTGCTTTATGTGTTGAAAAATATCTCAGTCGAGGGTAACAAATAGTTAATACCTTAGGGATAATGTATGTGACTGAGTCGGAAAATATTTACAAGTGCTAGATATGTTCCGTAGTGTGGGAGTATTCTGCCAGTCAAACATCTGAAGGAACGCACATCAAGTAGCTTGTGTTATTTTATAAATTAAAGAGAGGAAAGCACAGATGTTGCACAAAGTACTTAGCAATTCATTTCCATAAAAAGTTGACAATGAGGATCATTATGCAAGCTACATTTTAAAGTAATGGTATATGGAGCTTACAGTTTTCTAAAGCATGCAAGAAACCAGAAGTACAGATTCAAATAAGAAAATACTAACGTAAGGAGTCATACCTCACAATTCCTAATTGGGAAAGGGCTGGGGGCTATATTAGAGGTAACGACAAACACACGCTCCAGAGGTACGTCTGTAGAGGATCTCAATTATGGGACATTAAACGTAGAATGACCAGTTATGATTGTAGTAATACAGGGGCAAAGAAACTCACAGAAGGAACGTATTGCACTCACAGTACATGCACTGATTCAACATTAGCCGAGACAGGGAACCTGTGAGATATAATTTACAGTTATTACAGACCGTGGCATCATCCCTACATCCTCACGTGGTATAACCCATTTTATTTTCAAAGAACTGCACTTCTATTGCATTTAGTATTTTAATAATGGTAACAAAACCAACAGCTTCATTGGAATTCAAAGTCGTTTATTCCTCTTAACACATGCTACCAGTTACGACAATCTTCAGGTCCCAAGCGTTACCAGCCATCCGCAACCGCAATTCCAAAGACCAGCGAAGTCTTCAAATGCCAACAGTTATCCCTGGCTCGGCATAACATATCGTTCATCACACAAAATAAATCATGAAATAGAACAATTAATTAAACAACCAGCATCAAAATGACAAGCATACCGTTCCAGCAGCCTTTTAAAAAATGGCCGTTTACTCTACTAGCTCGTTACAGCTCCGAGAGGTTCCCTGCTTATGATTATCCCGAACATTGACTGAATGATGCGCCACAACCTCTGTGCTCAGCGACTGTGTGTACCAGACACTGAATCTAAGAGACGCAACTCTGTTATTATGAAAGTACTGCTGGGAGAAGGGATACCAAATTTGATTACCATTTTGATAAAGTAAGGAAAATAGGAAAACATGCATTCAGGCCTAAAAAATATTATTTATTTCATCCATTATATAGGTATCCTTCGCCTTTATCTCTTTATAAAGTATGGGTCTCTCATTCTGGACGGAATTATGAGACCCATCTGCGCTCTAATAGCCTACCTTTCCAGCTCGTATTTGAGCATTATTTTCACCTGCAGTTAAGACCTATACATGACAGCCTCAATCGTTTTCTTCGGATGACAAAGATCTCCAAGCACTTAGGTTATTTTAAGGTTGGTACACGAGGAAACTAATGGAAGGAAGATTGGGTTTAACGTTTCGTCGACACTGAGGTCATTAGAGGCGAAGCACAATCTCTGATTGTTTCAAGGAAGGGGAAAGAACTATGCTCTCCATCTTCAAATGAGCCACTCACTCACTTGTCAGGAACGATTTAGACAAATCACGGAAAACCTAAATCTGGATGAACGGGTGAGGAATTCAACCGCCATTCTCCAAATACCAGTCCAGTGTGCTAACTACTGCGCCATATCGCCCTGAACTGGGAAATTATGCTGGTGGTGAATGATTATGCGCGAGCAATATTTTAGTTTGAGGATGAGTGAAGATCAAAAACACTGTTAGTTTGTAAAGACGGAAGAAGTTTGTACCTGAAAAGTATTTTAAAGTGTAATGAATCGCTGATTTTCTGTACATCATACATCTAAATTACGAAGGCTATTCGGAAAGTAAGGTCCGATTGGTTGCGAAATGGGCATCACAGTGAATATAAAAAATGTGTATTTGCAACTTTTTCCTACATAACCCAACTACTTCTACACATTGCCACCTTCCGACTTAGATATTTGTCGTAGCATTATAAGAACTTCCCAATACCCTGGTCCCAGAAGGCAGCCGCCTGTGCTTTCCGCCATTTCTCTATGCACATCCGAAGTTCGTTGTCTGTATCAAAGTCAACGGTTCATCTGAGCAGAGATGAACATCAGCGAAACTCAACTCCGGGCAGTAAAGTGGCCGATCAAGCAAATCCCATGCAGACGCTGCATGGGCGCCTTCATTGCCCCTGCAATGTGCGGACGAGAATTGTCATGAGAAAAGAAATGTATGACAGTAACGTTGTGTGGGGTTGCATGATATTAGGCGAAACCTCTCAACGGACACCCATACTTTACTAGAGGTAATACACTGAATAGCCAAAGAACCTGGTATACTGGAAGGGCTCTCGCGAGCATACAGGACTCGATTAATGTATAAAGTAGTGCTGGAGGGAATTGACACCATGAATCCTGTAGGGCTGTCCATAAATACGTAAGTATACGAGGGTTTGGTGACCTCTTCTGAATAGCACATTGCAAGGCACCCCAGATATGGGCAATAATGTTCTTGTCTGGGGAGCTTGGTGGCCGGCGATAGTGTTTAAACTCATAAGAGTGTTCCTGGAGCCGCTCTGTAGCAAATCTGGAAGTGTGGTGTGTCACTTTGTCGTCCTGGAATTGCCCAAGTCGGTCGGAATGTACAATGGAATGAATGGATGCAGCAGATCAGACAGGATGCTTATGTACATGTCACATGTCAGGTTCCTATCTAGATGTATCTGAGGTCCCATATCACTTCAACTACAAACGCTCCACACCATTACAGAGCCTCTACCAGCTTGAACAGTCCCCTGCGGACATGCAGGGTCCATGGATTTATGAGGTTGTCTCCATACCCATACACATCCATCCGCTCGACGCAATACGAAAAGTGACTCCTCCGATCAAGCAACATGTTTCCAGTCGTCAAGAATCCAATGTCAGTGTTGTCGGTCCCAAGCGAGGCGTAAAGCTGTGTGTCGTGCATTCATCAAGGTTACGTGAGTGGGCCTTAGGCTCCGAAAGCTCATAAGGATGTTGTTTCGTTGAATGTTTCGCACGCTGAGACTTATTGATGGCCCAGCATTGAAATCTGCAGGAGTTTTCGGAAGGGTTACACTTTTGTCTCGCTGAACGATTCTCTTCAGTCGTCGTTGGTCCAATTCTTGCATGATCTTTTGACATCGCAGCGATGTCAGGGATCTGATGTTTTATCGGATTCCTGATATTCACGGAACACTCGAAAAATGATCGTTTGGGAAAATCCCCACTTCATCTCTACCTCGGAGATGCTGTGTCTCATCGCTAGTGCGCCGACTGTAATATCACGTTCAAACTCATTGAAATGTTGATAGTCTACCATTGTAGCAGCAGTAAACGATCTAACAACTGCACCAGACTTTTGTTGTCTTATATAGGCGTTGCCGACCGCAGAGCCGTATTGTGCCTGTTCACATACATTTCTATTTGGATACGCATGCCTATACCAGATTCTTTGGCTCTTCAGTATATTATGTAAACAGAAGGTGGGGGGAGAAAGGAAAGAAATGGAAAGGAACTGTTGATGTCAGCTGTGTTGCGACAATATTCGGCATCTGCGGCAACGAGTGAAAATGTCTGTTGGACAGAGATGGGAATCCAGGATCTGCTGCTTACTTGGCAGTTGTGTTAACCACTGCGCCACCTGGACTATGTGTTTGTGGCAACTTTGCGGACTATCTTGGTACGCCTCCGAGCCGCCCCCCGACTACCACCTGGTGCATCATATACTCGGTCCCCATCCATGTCCTCTATGCCCGCCACTTTTGAGATTCCCGCAGGAGATCCTACGTATTTGTGCATCAACACTGAAGATGGTGAATTCATTGCCCATCGAGGACAATCAGTTATGGTGACATGTGCTAAAGAATGCATTCATATAAGAGACATTATTGTTCTAGGCATCTTTACGTGGTCACTGTGTGCTCACAACTGAAAAGAGCGATGTGACGCGATCGACATGCATACTCGGGACATTGCCAAACACATCTATGCAGAGCTTCATCGGGTTTTTCGCTGTCGTTTCCATTTCGCTACCTATCGGACGTTGCTTTGCGAATAGCCCTCTACAAATGTTCAGCGGCATTCACACTTTAACGGTCTATGAAACCATTTCGTAAAGTTAGAGAAGCATCATTCATGGAAATAAGGTATCGGCAGTACGACACGATAAGGTACAGCACATCTTAGTCTGCCTTCCTATTTAAAAAAAACTATCACACACATCTCAGTCGTGGCATTTTTTTTAAAAAGGTAAAATTCTATTGCATTTATCTTTTCTAAGCTTTTACCCAAGTCCAGTCAAGATTTCGGTGGCAAATTGATAATATGACTATTAATCACCTGTACAGTGTCAAGATATTTTTGAATAGGATCTGGCAGTACTAACGAAGAAACGACACTCAAAACCTAAAGATCACTTGTAGGTAAGACGTACGCTGTACCAGTCGGATGACTTCAGAGAGAGTGTAAATGGGCTGTGAAAATTATGTTTCACGCATATGAGCGCTCAGTTCATTGATGTTCCCACTCTATGGAATTCTAATTTTGTACTTGACCAATACAGCATGGAAGTCACAGTTAACGTGTGTAACACCTGTGAGAGTTTAGTAAGGAAGCACGGATCGTTGACACGGGGTGACTTCTTATTATTCGTGGAATTTGACGAAAAGAGTTAATCATGAAGCTGTTGCAGCATTTCAAACACTGGCGAATTGGTGACGCCTGTTGCAGGACGGCGTCTGTCGGACTTGGAGTTCCACGACTGGCTGCCCGGGCAGCCGGACGACGGGGGCGGCGGGGGCGGTGGGGGCGGCGCCGGCGAGGACTGCGTGGTGCTTCACTCGCACGGCTTCCTGGCCGACGTGTCCTGCGAGCTGCCGCTGCGCTACGTCTGCGAGTGGCTGCCGTGACCGTTCCTCCCGCTTCGCTACCAGCCAGACACCGCCTCTCACGGCCTCGCACAAGCGAGCTCTCAGGAGAGACCGTGTACTCTTCAGAGGAATGGACCTATTTGTGAACACACATTTGTGGGGAAACTAGGTTCCCCATAGTGTCTCGTGCTCAAGGATCTTCCACAATGAAAATGGGAAATAAAATTCCATTATGACCGAAGAGGAAAATCTGTTTCCTTCACTACGCCACAGTGACTACTAAATAAATGATCATATCTGACCAACGCTTAAAATTGGAAGAACCGTGCAGGTCAATGTGACCGATTAGTGTTGCTTAATAGTTTAATAATGAATAAACACCTAAGTATTAATTCAGGGGGATTGTATTTCATGAGTTTTAATATACTTTGGTGATTTACAATTTCTGTGAAAGACAAACAAACTTGTGTAACAAAAGCTGAACGCTTTTTAGAAATTAGGATGGCAGCCGATCAATTTGACCAGTGTGATATTTTTTTAGGTTTCGTGCTTCTATAAAGTGTAATTATGGAGTTTTACTTGTGCTTAGCTTATTCTATTTCATTGTTGTGATCTCGTTCCCTGTTTTTCTTTACATTTTACTTTATTTAGTGCTACAGTGGACATGCTTCAGTTGCTGTGTTCTGCCAATGCGTCCCTCATTATTATAGTGCATCGGTACTTTCATTCAGATGAGCCTCTACAATTCCATAAAATTTGGAACTAATAATCTGGACCAGATGTCTCGTCTGTACACTGTACAATATGGCTGCCGCAGATGGCCTCTGTACATTGTTTTCAATGTGCTAGACCTTGCCGGAATCAGCTCACTGATCCTTTACAAGGAGACAACAGGAGGAAAAGTTATCTGGTGACTGTTTCTTTCCAGATTAGCAGAAGAATTCTACTCTTTCTATGTATAATCGATGAAAGTGACAATACATACATTAACTGTGACTATTGAAATATGTAAGGTACAGTGAGGAACACCTGCCAAATAAGAGAGATTCAAACAAAAGTAAAAATCTGTGTGTGCCGATGCAAGACATTCATACGTGGTCCACCTGTGGGAAGTGTTCAGTAGGGGTGTGCAAAGTGTTTTGATAAAGATGGTGGCTTTGACAAACAACATGTCACAGAGAAGGACAATGTTATTTTCTTTTAAATGCCACAGCATTTTATGAAAATTTTTCTTTATTTACCCTAATAGATATATTTTATAGCCTGTTTGGGGCTTTGATTAATACCAAGTCATAGAGGTAAAAATAGTATTTTATAATTACATGTTTATTTGTATTTGTAAGTCCAGTAATGCAGTCTAGTTTTGTGAATATTGTATTTAGGCTGTGTTCTTTACTGCGATTGTTTCTTCTTTAGTTAATTATAGTTGTTATAGAAAAATGTAAGCAGAACACATTCTATTAAACAACGTAAGGTTGAGAAAAATACACGAGTGACATTTAAAAACACCGTGCTGAATTAATTTAACAAGTTAAACTGAAGAAAAAAGGAAGACATCATCGGTCAAACTGACTGATAGCGGCTCCACAAAGCAGTTAACTAACGCCTGGCCTCATAGCGTCAGTGACGTGCTACGTCGCTAGTGGAATGGTCAAATCTGAGACTACTGACTTCGAATCTAGTAACAAAGAGAGTATCTTTTTTCACAGAAATAAAGTTACATACTCTCTCTGATGATAGAAGCAATGTATGAATCTAGGTAAAGAAATTAAGGGGAACAATGACAACATATAGTGCAATATTTACATGTTATTCTACCTTATGTGAATGGTTATTTATTTTTATATACATAGCAGAGCAGGCACTCTTCTGTAATTCTGTTACCACACACTCATACGAACACCAGGTGTAGTGCAATACTCGTGTTAGAGACAGTACGTTCCCCTGTATCTGTCGATGCACCTGTCTTGATCCAGGCACCCAGTGGAGAGGAGCGGCCAGCAACCTTTCGCGAAGAAGTGAATGTTACTTGCCCTTTTATTTAACTGACCAGTGTTTCTTCACACTTTGTAAGAGCATACGTAGTTATTTCGTGTATTAGCTTTTGTGTAAGCTCACTTTCCAGTGAAAAGTAACAATTCATACATCTGTTTTTAACAGTGTCATTGTTTCAGTTTGAAGAGCTTGCGCATTTTTCTACCTTAGTGTAGAGTGACAGAAATTTAAAGTGCCGATCCTAGTTTTTGTGTATCCTTCTCTTTTATATTATGTGAGCACCCCAAGTTGAGTAGCGCCTCAGTCGTGTAATTTGATCTCTAGCCAGGGTCCTATTGTTGTTTCTCAATTAATCGTGGCCGCCTTGTCTGTAGAGCTTTCCGCAGGTGCTTGTCTACAGCTACTAAATATATTGGTAAAATGTTTCGATTGTTAGAATCATCTTCAAGGAGAATAACGTTTTGCGTCAACGAATCAACCATACATTTCCGTCATACTCGTATATAAGCCAAACAAATATAAAACACATGTAATTCTCATAATCGTCTTAACACAGTCAATATTAAAACACTGTTTCTTGGCACAATTACTGTAGTGTACATTTTGTGATTACTCCACAGATTGAGGTGTTAACACCAAATGTGCGCTTCTGTAATAGTTCCATCACACGGAGTGTTAATATGAACTGTGTTAAGACAGACTATTACGACAATTATAAATGCACTACATTAATACGACCACTATATAACATATATAACGGAAATTTATTGTTGACCCCTTGATGAACAATTTTTTTCTCCTTGAAGAGGACTGTAGCAGTCGAGGCCTGAAGAAAATAAGTACAGCTGATGGTAAAAATATGCTTTATCCAAATTCTCTCTCTCTCTCTGCATTTTTTTATTTTACACAGTACGTAATGGGTAATGTTTTACTCTATCTCTGCGGACACAGGGAGAATTTCCCGCTGTCAGGAAACGTCTGGAAGCTGACTTGGGCATGGTCGAGGTGCTTTTGATTACTGCTCAAAGCTGCAACGACATCGGTACACGACTGGTAAAACCTGGGACACCTTTGATGCCGTCGGAATACCCTGGTAACCCGGTGTCACTATGTCTTACGGCGTGCACCCCCTGACCGGTTTGCCTTCACTCGAGAGAGAGTGGCGGATAGTGGTGGTTTCGCTCATTTCGTGGTCGAAGGTGGAAATACGAAGTGACAGTACAACTAACTCCTCAGCCCTTAGCGACAGGTACGAAGTGCCACCCAGTGCTAATAAAAATATGAACCAGCGCAAGTTGCCACTTGGGTTGCAGTGGCTGATTGTCCTTTCCATTGCGGACAAGTTTAGAGAGTGAGTATGCTAGTAATCGTGAGCCCCAACGTAAGACAGGTAATATAGCCCCTCAGGGAAACAGCACGCATGTCGGGAAAGGTTACCTGTGTGCTCTCGGAATGTCTGCCGGGAGGTCTCGTCCGAGAAGCCTGCTGGAGGGAGACTGGTGAACGCACTGCTAGGTGAAACTGGCTGTAAATCGTAGATCACGTCGGCTCGGCTTCAGAGGCCACCTTCCGCTCCTATCAGCGGTTTGCTGACATGGTGGAAGCACCCATCGTCGCATAAGGGGGAACAGGTTAAATAATTTGTAACATCGTACCCAGATGGGATCGTGCTCTTCTGGTTTGGAGCAAAGTGAAACGTTCAGTACAGATTCTGCGACGACATCAGACGCTAATTTCTCGACTACTGCTATCGTGTGAAAAGTCGTACAACCCTCCACCCTTATAAAATAGGTCAGTGGTGCACTACACGCAAGACGCGGTTAATAAGGTACCAGATTAGGTATGGCGCACATGAGGGTCTATTAGGTTAGAGAATCTCCCTTGGGATTAGTGATGAAATGCTTGCTGAAATCGCAGAGAGATCAGCCACATTATTCTCAGAGAATGTGTGTCCTCGCAGATCGGAAACAGAAATGGGTAATATGACTTTAATATACCGGAGATGCATTCGTGGTAGAGTCGTAGAGTTATTATTGCTTAATAAATGTAATAATTCTCAGTTGTTATCAAGAAGAGAAAGATTTTCAGTAACAGGAAGTACTGGCAAGAACATTTATCGCATGAACTGGTTAAACGTCAATGGCGACGCTGTATTTATTGTAGTGAAGAGTTCGATAATATCTAGTGAGATTCTCGGTGTAGTTAAGAACCAAAGGTGACTTAAAAATGACACCCTGGTGCTTTTACAAACCACTTGCGGCTGGAGCTGTACTGCTAGAGCGCTTCATGGAATACTTACGGAATTTCGTGAATAATTTCCCTGATCAAGCTGTTATAATACGGGGTACATCAACTTAACAGCTACAGAATAGGAGAGGCATGTGACAGAAATGGATGCTAGAGACAACTATTCGTGTAACATTATTCTGAATGTCTTGTGCAAAAATTACTTCGAGCAGCCAGAGAAGGAAATCTTGAGGAGACAGACTTAGGCTTCCTAGCATTAAACAGACCTAAAGTTTTTAAATCAGTACACTTAGAGAAGGGAATCAGAATCATAAGGCTGTTATAACATTAATGATGAAAGATTTTACACAGTCCTGTCTCATTAATATAACCATCTATAAAAAGCCGGAATAGCTGGCTTTGGCAGTGCAGACGTCCAGGAGAACAGACAATGAGGTTCTTGAAGGTACCGACTGCGATGTGTGTCATACTGACTGGAGTGACGTCGCCAGCTGCGCTAGGTTTTACGGATCCTTGGCGCGAACGGCCTAAAGCAAGCAAGCCATTACTTACTACATGTTCAGTAGCACAATGACCGTGGCTATTGGACTAAAATGTTCAAACAAATCGAACTCTAGGCTCTAAGTAATTATAACAAAAACTAGAGTTCATTACTAAAGATTCACATCATACAAGATAACGAGTAATAACTGCTTTAATGATTACGCACCACAGAGAAATATTTACTTAAATATTTAACTCATTCACAACTGAGAATTCCTATATTTCATAAATAATTGATTCTTTAGGATAAGCCGGCCGGGGTGGCCGAGTGGTTCTAGGCGCAGGTTCGAATCCTTCCTCGGGCATGGATGTGTGTGATGTCCTTAGGTTAGTTAGGTTTAAGTAGGTCTAAGTTCTAGGGGACTGATGACCTCAGAAGTTAAGTCCCATAGTGCTCAGAGCCATTTAAACTATCTTTAGGATATGATCCAAGGAGGTTTCTATGGTCGACACCAATTAGAGGAAGAAATCAGTAATACTTTATTTATTAAAGTATGAGATTACATGATACATTTCTTCATGAGCATCAGAACGATAGTAAGTCTGTTTCAAACAGGTCTTGATAGTATATCTCACAAGATTCAATATACTCCGAAAAGTTAACGTAGGGCCACAACAGTACATTCCATGAGTGTTGTATGTACGCGGCAAAGATTGTAACTACGTACTGTGTAACACTTTGCATTGCCTTTCAAGTAGATACCACCGTGTTGAGGGCAAACAAACTGCATGCAGGGGTAGAAAGGGTCCTCAACGATACATGCATACTTGTGGTGATGCACTGTGCCTCCCACATACCGAGACACCCAGGAAAAGCCACTAAGACATTCCCAAGGCCATACAAGTTCATACGATCATTGCAGGGCCGTACACTGAAACGGCCATCTGTGCGATGGAGCATAAAACCTTATTTATCTGTAAAGGCCACATTTCACCCCTCAGTGGATGTCAGGCTGCGGGACAGGCGTGCAAATTCCAGCCCTTGTTGTTGATGGACAGCACTCAGCACGGGTGCATAGACCATGCGTATGCCGCGGAGTCCCGTACACAGCAACCTCCGCTGTAGGTCGCTGAGAACACGCTGTTGGTAGTCACTTGGTTCATCTGGGCAATCAGTTGCTCAATACTTGCTCGTCTATTTGTCCGTACACATCATTCACTCCTGGCATCTACGGCCCTTGGTTCACCACCATTGCCTTAGCGCCGGTTTTGTAATAGCGTCATTTAGTCATGCAGGGTGTATTTTTACCACGGTTCCACGCAAACAGTTTACAAACTTGGCCCATTACCACATTACAAGTGCGACAGCACTGTTTACTGCGTCCCACGAGACGGTTTATAGAACCGCACTCCCTCCCCCCCCCCCCCCCCCCTCTCCCCCCTCCCTCACCCACTGCTAGTGTTACCACCTGCTGTCTGTGCGTTCGTGGTTATTGTATGTTTACGTCGAACACTGGCAGTGATCACATTAATGTGATTGGACCACGTATATGGACCGTTAAGAAAGGTAGGAAACTAGTCCTGCTTAGCAAAGGTGGCAGGATACAAATTGCAGGGTATCTGACAAGCCAGCACCAAAGTTTCAGTGCGGATGACACAGATGTGGAGCACAAACAGAAACAGATGAAAAGCATCTTTCAATAACGAGTAGACATGTATGTTCCGACCATAGTTTTAAGGGATAGGCAAGACCCACCGTCGTCTCACAGTCGTTTTAGAAGGGTAATACGTAAACAAAGAGAAGTTCATCCCGAACTTAAGGGAAGTCAAGAGATAGATGACAAAATAACAAACTGAAAAAGAGCGTAAAGGAGAGAACTATTCAATGACGTTGAAAACAAATTTTGACAACTGATCCGACGAAAAACCCTAAGAAATTTCCGTCTTATGTAAAATCACTAAGGGGATCGAAATAATCTATTCGGTGAAACTTCTGGCATAAGACCGGAAGATAACAGAAGGCCGAAACATGGTCCTCTGAAAAACGGCAGATACTGAGATAATTGATCGTGGAATAGAGAAGCAAATACAATGGCTTTGTAGTGGGAAGCTAATTGAACCAAATGAAGTACCAGTAAAATTGTACAATGAAATATGCGAAAGAAATTTTCTCCTTTCCAGGAGCAAATTGTCGTAGATCGCTAGATCAATGAAGCGTACTTAGTGTGTGGAAAAAAGCGCAGGCTATTCCCTTTCAAGAAGAGTAAGAGGACAGGTGCAGGTAATTATAGACTTATACCGCTGACGTCAATCAGATGTAGAATTATGGAGCACGTTTAATGCTCAGGCAGGCCTATTACAACGTTTTTTTGGAGAACGAAAATCTCTTCTGTGAAAATCAATATATATTCAGGAAACAGAGATTTTACGACATTCAAATCGTTCTATTACTTCACGAGAATCACACCATTGTAAACATTCGCTATCATACTGCTGCCGTGTTCCTTGACTCCACGAAGACATTTGTTATAATCCGGTACAGTCGTTTAGTGAAAGAAAGTACGAGCATGCCGAGTATCGGATAGGATTAAGGACGGGATTCATTTTTTTCCTGGAACTTGCGCGATAGTGTGCTAACTGTACTATTAATATTTGAAAAAAGCAAGTTTTTATGTGTTATGTCGGCAGGCGGCAGCATTCTCTTACCAGCAGGTTGGTAGTAATGTTCTCTTTTAAAGACACTCTTTGCCTTTCGCATAGCGAACGGTGGAGTTGAGGCGAGAGGAGCTGTACGGCGCAATAAAATTCTGTGTTCGCTTAAACCATACTGTTAAAAATGGTGGGCCAGATGCCTCGGCTTCTGCTATAACTGAAGTCAACGTAAACACAGTTGCTGTAATTTTTCGTGTGGAACGTCGGATAACATTACATAACCTCAGTGAAGGGTCTGTTGACTCCGAACAAAAGGCTGTGTGAATGGAGACAAGTCGTGCGGTGGTCCGTCTCTTTGCTGATGGAGGAGATGTGCTTCTGGAAACGATTATTACAGGGGATCAGTCATTGCTGCATAATTACGATCCCGGAGGAAAACGAGCCAGCACTGTGTGGAAGTCCCCAGGTTTTGCAACACCAATAAATGAGGAAGTAGTTGCATATGCAGTATGTCTGTTTCTCCATGTCAGTGCCTCATACGTTCAGATAGGATGGCTGCAGCCAGACAAGTTACTTAACCGGATACATTCTTCTCGGTTTCTAAGCCGCGTCAATTCCAATAAAATTCTCGAGTTTTCGATGGCTTGTTCCGCAGTCAAAAGCTTGAGAATTTTATTGGGACTGACACGGCTTGAAAACCGAAAACAATTTATTCAGTCATACCGCCGCGAAAGACTGCGACGACACAAGTCACTTAACCACCATAAGCTACGTCTACTTAACGGCTCCTTAGTGCGCATGCGTCACAATACCCCACAACAGATGTGCCCGTGGCCTTGCTCCGTTGAATACAACGGTTCTCTTCGTATCACCGAATTTAAGCAACGTCTGACCTAGTTATTACTTGAATGGGTAACCGCCTTCCATTTCTTGAGTACAATAACATAGATCGTTATGGTTTAATGCGTCTAAATGATGTACATCAAAACCCGAAGGTCTTCCTGAACATGCGAGTCACTAATGAGGCAACTACCCTCCTTAAAGCGATAAAATCATTTTCTTGCCTTGCTCTCTCCACTGGGATTATTCTCATACACGGTGAAAATGTTGTTAGCTGCCTCCATTGCTGTCACCCTTCTATTGATGTCAGGCTGAAGAATGTGTCGGAACTATACCGATTTCTCAACTTGGCAAAAAGCAATACTGCACTACAAATAAAAAATGACAATCGATAAACAAACCTGTAACAATCGGAATGGCAACATCCAAAACAAAAACACCACCAACTTATTCACCAACCTAATAACATAAATTTAATTATTTAATTCTGCATGCTGTGGTGCCCTGTGGTGTACCTTAAATAGCTGCACGACAGGGCATACAGTAGTTTTAATGACCCAGTACTTGGCTGTACAACATATGACGTGTTACACGTTAGAACGATGTGGTATATTCTGTCTGTTTCTTTTCTTCTTCGTGTGTGAATATCGTCTATAGATTGAAAGTTTTATGAACAATATTTTTTCTGTCTATTTTTAGATCTGAAGAGGACTGCATACATAGTCTAAACCGATCGTAACATTTGATATAGAGGGTGGGCCAAATGAAAGTGGGCCAGAGAACAGAGTTCCAGGATACAAATAAACACAGCAGAGGAAATGGAATACGGTACTAACTTGACTACAGCAGATGTTGAAAATGACAACATTTCACCTCCTTTCACTTTTGGAGCCTGGACTGCAAGTTGCTGAATGCGGATCGGGGCTGGACTGCTGGAATTCCTACAGTCTCATCCGAAACGTTCTGCTACTTTCATTGAAGACTATGAGGGTTGTTGCGCTACATCTGAAATTTGAGGGATCCCCACATAAAGCAGACGCACACTGACAGATATCAGGTGATATGGTGATCAGCTAGGACCGCGATCACACAGACCTCTACTAACAGCTCTGTCACGGGGCGAAGATTGTGTAGATGTCATCTAGGAGTCGGCCAGTTGTATGGGCAGTTTCTCACTCGTGTTGGAAGTAACTGTAGGTCTTTGTCTCCCCCGTTAATCCTGCCACAAGAGGTTTGAAAACGTCTGGGACACTTTATTTGCCCTACTCTGTACTTGAGATGGAGATAAGTTAAATTTATATCATACAACTCGCTTAAACTGTCCCCAGAAGAGCTCAAGCTGTCATAAAAGCTATGGGTGGACACTACCCACATTAACACTATCCATTAACAGGTGCACAGATTCTTCTAATCAGATAGTGTATAGCCAGGCGATTGAGCTGTAGATGGACCTCTGGAGCTTCCTGCAGGATTTCATGAGGTGAGAAAAAAAAACGAAGCAATACAGGGAGGATGCTTGAGCTTAGAAAACTTAAAAAACATGGAATAGAAACACCGATGCATATGCAACTGGGGACCACAGTGCCAGGGATTGTCTAGAGAATATTATAGCTTTATTTAATGTTTCCGGTCTCAGTTATTTCTGCAGTTGTGAACGATAATATAATGTCGTAAAATTTCTTTGATTGAGGATATATTTTTGGGTTGGCTGTTTATGGTATTTTTCAGAAAGGAGAATCAGCTTCACAATTAATTGAAATTGTGCTATGTTCGCAGGACGCATATGCCACATTCATGAAATTTTCTCTTCATATAATGGTGCTATATAAATATGTCTGCAATTTCAAACCAAATTAGTCACTTTCTCCCACAGTTTTGAAAACGTAATACTAATAATAAACTTTGGGTCTTTTGGTCGTTGACACAATTAAACAATTTTCATATAATTTTAATATGTATTACGTCGTAGAAATTATTGCCGTAGCATTAAATGCTAATAATATACTTACCATAGTTTTCTAAAACTGAGTTGTAAAGTTTTTCCTTCGTTGTTGTGCATGTACAGGGATCGGCACTACAGTCCTTTCCTTTGAAACTTCTCTGTTATATGACAAGTATCCAAAAAAAAGTCACCCCAATGCATCAAGACTTCCAATTTTGGTTTTGTTTGTATGTATTTCTTATGGTGACAGCTATATGCGTAAAATGGAGATGATATCTCGCCTGACAACATCTCATGCGGGTCTTACAGAATGGGAACTGATTAGACACTGTCATCGTTTGTATCATTAACCCATTTATTAAGTTACGGATGAAAAATTGTGAGATTTTTTATCTTACGTAAAGCGATTCTTCGTTTACTTGTTAGCTACAGACTGTATCGTGACATCGTAGTTCACTTTTGTTTGGAGCTATAACACTTCACTTTGATATTTTACATTCATGGGTCTCGGTATTCATAAGAAGAGTGCACTCTCTTCTGGCAAATGAAGACACGGACACACATGTAGATATAATTGATTACGTCATTAATTTTTTAATTATGTGCTTTTAAAATGCTGGAGGAGAGAATCCGATACATCTCAAAGCCTGACCTAAATATGAGATAGTTGAATGATAAAGAATATATCCACGCTGAATATCAATAACTGGAAGCATCAACAAAGAACGAAGAAGCAGGGAGCTAAAGCGGAACGGATTTTGTTGTTGTTCCAGAAATGGAACAGCATCCATCATAAGGAAAGTTTATGACTGTAACCAGTTGTTAATCAATTGGTAGTCATTCAGTATTTTGCCAGCAGAAGTCAAGTATTGAATGTTATATCGTGTAGAAGTTATACACAGTATTATACACTACGTAATCAAAAGTATCCGGACACCTAGTTGAAAATGATTTACAAGTTAGTGGCGCCCCCCAGCTGTTATGCTGGAATTCAATATGATGCTGGCAAAGCCTTAGCCTTGATGACAGCTTCCACTCTCGCAGGCACACGTTCAATCAAGTGCTGGAAGGTTTCTTGGGGAATGGCAGCCCTTTCTTCACGGAGTGCTGCTCTGAGGAGAGGTACCGATGTCGGTCGGGGAGGCCTGGCACGAAGTCGGCGTTCCAAAATATCCCAAAGATGTGCAATAGGATTGAAGTCAGGACTCTATGTAAGCCAGTCAATGAAAGGGGTGTTATTGTCGTGTAACCACTCCCCCACAGGCCGTGTATTATGGACAGGTGCTCGATCGTGTTGAGAGATGCAAACGCCATCCCCGAATTGCTCTTCAACAGTGGTAAGCAAGAAGGTGCTTGAAACATCAATGTAGGCCTGTGCTGTGATAGTACCACGCTAAACAACAAGGCGTGCAAGCCCCCTCCATGAAAAAGACTACCACACCATAACACCACCGCCTCCGAATTTTACTGTTGGCATTACACACGCTGGAAAATGACATTCACCGGGCATTCGCCATACTCGCACCCTGCCATCGGATCGCCACATTGTGTACCGTGATTCGTCACTTCACATGTTTTTCCACTGTTCAATCGACCATGTTTCAGCTCCTTACACCAAGCCAGGCGTCGTTTGGCATTTACCGACGTGCTGTGTGACTTATAGGCAGCTGCTCGACCATGAAATCCAAGTTTTCTCACCTCCCGCCTAACTGTCATAGTACTTTCAGTGGAGCCTGGTCCAGTTTAGAATTCCTGTATGATGTTCTCGATAGATGACTGCCCATTACGCATTACGACCCTCTTAAACTGTCGGCAGTCTCTGTCAGTCAACAGACGAGGTCGGCCTGTACGCTTTTGTGTTGTACGTGTCCAAACAGTGGACCTTGGGATGTTTAGGAGTGAGGAAATCTCTCGTACAGACGTGTGACACAATTTCGAAGTCCGTGAGTTCCGTGGAGCTAGCCATTCTGCTCTTTCACGACGTCTAATGACTACTGAGGTCGCTGATGTGGAGTACTCGGCAGTAGGTGGCAGCACAATGAACTTAATATGAAAAACGTATGCTTTAAGGGGTGTTCGGATACTTTCGATCACATAATGCATATTTTGCCCCAGTATAAAACAATGGAACTATTAGAAAACACGTAGGCCATAAGGTGCAAATATGTTTCACATTTCAGGCTCTATGACTTAAAATGTGGCAATGGCTTCTGTTTTGTTAGCAGATGGGAGATAGACTTTCCTCTACAACATTGTTATTAAAGTTAGGAGAAGAAGTATTGGCGAAAGCAACGCTGTGACGACGGGTCTCGAGTCGTGCTTGGGTATCTCAGTCGGTAGAGCACTTGTCCGAGGAAGACAAAGATCCTCAGTTCAAAATGGCTCTAAGAACTATGGGATTTAACATCTGAAGTCATCAGTCCCCTAGTCTTAGAGCTGCTTGAACCTAACTAACCTAAGGACATCACATATATCCATGCCTGAGGCAGGATTCGAACCTGCGACCGTAGCAGCAGCGCTGTTCCGGACTGAAGCGCCTAGAATCACTTGGCCACAGCGGCCGGCTCGAATCTCGGTCCGGCAAGCAAGCAGAAAGTAGTTTCATATGAGAGCACAGATTGCCGCTGATTGGAGCTGTCCTTCTAGGAACATCGTTTTTGTAGATAGGCTTTGAAGGAACTCCAAAGCAATGTATTAATACTTGTATCACAAATACTCCTGGAAATTGAAATAAGAACACCATGAATTCATTGTCCCAGGAAGGGGAAACTTTATTGACACATTCCTGGGGTCAGATACATCACATGATCACACTGACAGAACCACAGGCACATAGACACAGGCAACAGAGCATGCACAATGTCGGCACTAGTACAGTGTATATCCACCTTTCGCAGCAATGCAGGCTGCTATTCTCCCATGGAGACGATCGTAGATATGCTGGATGTAGTCCTGTGGAACGGCTTGCCATGCCATTTCCACCTGGCGCCTCAGCTGGACCAGCGTTCGTGCTGCACGTGCAGACCGCGTGAGACGACGCTTCATCCAGTCCCAAACATGCTCAATGGGGGACAGATCCGGAGATCTTGCTACCCAGGGTAGTTGACTTACACCTTCTAGAGCACGTTGGGTGGCACGGGATACATGCGGACGTGCATTGTCCTGTTGGAACAGCAAGTTCCCTTGCCGGTCTAGGAATGGTAGAACGATGGGTTCGATGACGGTTTGGATGTACCGTGCACTATTCAGTGTCCCCTCGACGATCACCAGAGGTGTACGGCCAGAGTAGGAGATCGCCCCGCACACCATGATGCCGGGTGTTGGCCCTGTGTGCCTCGGTCGTATGCAGTCCTGATTATGGCGCTCACCTGCACGGCGCCAAACACGCATACGACCATCATTGGCACCAAGGCAGAATCGACTCTCATCGCTGAAGACGACACGTCTCCATTCGTCCCTCCATTCACGCCTGTCGCGACACCACTGTAGGCGGGCTGCACGATGTTGGGGCGTGAGCGGAAGACGGCCTAACGGTGTGCGGGACCGTAGCCCAGCTTCATGGAGACGGTTGCGAATGGTCCTCGCCGATACCCCAGGAGCAACAGTGTCCCTAATTTGCTGGGAAGTGGCGGTGCGGTCCCCTACGGCACTGCGTAGAATCCTACGGTCTTGGCGTGCATCCGTGCGTCGCTGCGGTCCGGTCCCAGGTCGACGGGCACGTGCACCTTCCGCCGACCACTGGCGACAACATCGATGTACTGTTGAGACCTCACGCCCCACGTGTTGAGCAATTCGGCGGTACGTCCACCCGGCCTCCCGCATGCCCACTATACGCCCTCGCTCAAAGTCCGTCAACTGCACATACGGTTCACGTCCACGCTGTCGCGGCATGCTACCAGTGTTAAAGACTGCGATGGAGCTCCGTATGCCACGGCAAACTGGCTGACACTGGCGGCGGCGGTGCACAGATGCTGCGCAGCTAGCGCCATTCGACGGCCAACACCGCGGTTCCTGGTGTGTCCGCTGTGCCGTGCGTGTGATCATTGCTTGTACAGCCCTCTCGCAGTGTCCAGAGCAAGTATGGTGGGTCTGACACACCGGTGTCAATGTGTTCTTTTTTACTTTTCCAGGAGTGTAATTAATGCTATAATTGTTACAATCAAGTTTTACTGCCGGTGTTTAACGTCGCCGTAGATCTCTTACCCCTCTTCTGTAACTACTCTGACGCAGCTCTCCACGCTACTTTACCCTCGTAATTCTCCATCTTCGTCTCAGCCTAAACTGCCGCCTCTAATTCTTTGTTTGTATCATGCCCACTTTTTACATCCTTACCTTTTTACCTAAATATTCGATGTAAACCTGTTTAATTTGTTCATCAAAGTTGTTCTTGCTATTGTCAGTCTGAAATTTATATCATCTTTATTCCTTCTACCGTCATGTACATTGTTACCGAAATATAAAAAATCATAACCATTCAAGATACTGTTCATTCAGTTCCACTAATCTTCCAGATCTTTCGCTGTCTCTAACACAATTAGAATGTTTTTGAATATATCAAAATTTTTGCGTCTCCTCCAGCAACTGAACTGCAGGTTCAGAATTTCTCCCAGGTACGCTTTTACTGCCTGCTCAATATTCATATTGTTTGACATGGGGCATAGGCTGCAATCTTCTATCATTCTCAGTTACTGTTTCCCTCTCATATGCCTCAAGCCATAGAATTGCGGTCGAAGTCTTGTGTAGGCTACAGATAACTTTTCGCTTTATCATTTAAACTTGAAAGTTGCTTGTTACAGTAACAACTTTCAAAACTATTCTCTCTGTATATTAATCTGGATTGCAAGCATATTACAAAGATGTTCTATACCAAGTGATCTATTACTGAAGATATCACAGTCTTTGGCAGGTTGGAGAGGGGCGTCTGAATGGACATACATTGAGCAGTTGAAGTGGTAGCCAAAGGGAAGCCAGGATTTTCGCGTGATCTCTGCACGTGTGCCCGCTTGAACCACACAAAGCATTCTACTCGTTTCCAGTTGCCGTTTCCGGGTGGGTCTTGGGTGTTAATTTCACGGCTCTGCTATGGACGAGAGATGCAGTAAACTGCTCTAAGCTTGCTTTCTGACATTCATTCTCATGCAACAAGTCATAGAAAGCATGGTGGGATTACGGCTCACACGCCCGGCGTAATACTGTTTGCAGCATTTTCGGATCCTTGACGTACCTTTACTTGTGGTCAAACTTAACGTTAGTTCATCAGTTAGTATTCGATACACATGGTGCAGAATCGAGTTTTCAAAAATCCAGCCAGCCGCGCGGGATTAGCCGAGCGGTCTTAGGCGCTGCAGTCATGGACTGTGCGGCTGGTCCCGGCGCAGGTGCGAGTCCTCCCTCGGGCATGTGTGTGTGTGTTTGTCTTTAGGATAATTTAGGTTAAGAAGTGTGTAAGCTTAGGGACTGATGACCTTAGCAATTAAGTACCATAAATTTCACAAACATTATGAAAATACAAGTGAACAATTCTTTCGTTGAGTACAAAATACTCTCATTTATTTAAACGTCTCCAACATTTTCCAATGCATCTAAACCTTTTTTGTTAATTCATTCTTACGTGGTGATCCGATATGCCATGTATAACCTTGTTGCCGGCAGGACGTTAAACTGTACTCGTCCTTTTTCTTATACGACATAATTACTAACTGAATCGCTGCTTCTCTGATGTATTCAAGTTTCTGTGCTACTAATAAATTCATGTTGAATGATTGTATTACTTGTGTTTTAGGCTTCACGTAAAGTATGAATATTTATGCGTTCTCCGCCTTCAGAAGGAATGCTAGTGATAACGAAGTACGGTTGAAATCAATATGAACTTTTCAAAGAACAATTTGCAGGACTAATTTTGTATTCTTTGCATGCTTTCCAGGTTAGGAAGTAAGAGACAGCGTGTAGATTCCGTGACTGCTGGCTGTTTATCAATTCATCTTCGAAGAGACTGCTGTGAATGTTTATGTTTCAAGTTTTTAGTACAATAATGCACGGTTATCACACGGAGCCCATGTTTGTAAGGTGGGATACCTACACTTTTTCGAATCAGATTATGAACTTGATAGAAGTGACTGTGATCATAAAACCCACTTAAATATCCATTTATGGCCTCTTTCCGTTGCGCGAAGTGAACATTAACTACCTTTGAATTATAGTCAAAGAGCGTTATAAATCATTTATTGGGCCTAAAGATTGAGTAGAAAGGGGCATTTATTCAAAAATGGTTCAAATGGCTCTGAGCACTATGGGACTCAACGTCTGAGGTCATCAATCCCCTAGAACTTAGAACTACTTAAACCTAACTAACCTAAGGACATCACACACATCCATGCCCGGGGCAGGATTTGAACCTGTGACCGTAGCGGTTGCGCGATTCCGAACTGTAGCTCCTAGAACCGCTCGGCCACTCCGGCCGGCGGCATTTATTCAGAGGATTTTCTGAAGACTTATTTTCATTCATATAAGTAACAGTGGATGATGTAAGAGTGCTAGCTAACAATAATACAATGATAATAATTATATAGTACGTGTCAATGGCTTGCAGAATGTATTTCGCTTGGGCGGCACTTTGGCGAATTGAGTGACCTTGAGCCAAGGGAACCAGTGTTCCAAGGCAGTCACCTGACACAGCACTAACAGGGCCAGACGTTGCTTAACTTCCGTGAACCAGTGTATACAACATCGTAAGGCCGTTGGCTAGGTGTTACTATACGTGTGCGAGCTTCGAAGGAGTGTGTACCAGTCATATTTCGTACCTGACAACCAAAGCTTCTATGTGCTCTCTAACGATTCAGCAACATCTCACTAGGAGAGCGAAAGAGAGGCACTTGTGGTATAGAAGGAGGAAGTGGCTCCCTCGCAGAGCCAGCGACGCTAGTGAGTAGGCGGAATCTGTGACGTGTGACCGCGAGTGCGTCACAAGCAGTCCGGCACCGCTGCCAGACGTTGCAGAGCAGGGTCGCACAGTGAAGATGGCACCACGCTGCGCCTCGCAGCGTCGCACTGCAGAAGCCACGAGGTGAGTCTCCTCTCTTGTTAACCGCCGCGCTTGCCTGGCTGTGTCGCAACGCCGGCAGCTCATAAAGACAAACCGCTACCTTTAAGGTTATATTATGAGCCTACATGTAGGTCAGGTTCACAAGCCTATGGTCAGTTGAAACAGAGACCTGCATGGCGGGTAATACAAAAAACTGTTTTGATCTGTGTGTCGCCGGCAGAGGTGGTCGAGCGGTTCTAGGGGCTAAAGTCTGGAACAGCGCGACCGCTACAGTCGCAGGTTCCAATCCTGCCTCGGGCATGGATGTGTGTGCTGTCCTTAGGTTGGTTAGGTTTAAGTAGTTCTAAGTTCTAGGGGACTGATGACCTCAGAAGTTGAGTACCATACTGGTCAGAGCGATTTGAACTATTTTGATCTGTGTGTCGATTAAGTAGCAACGATAACGTATCTCCATAATGGAAAATGTATAATAATATGCCCATCACGTGAAGGTTGATCGAAAATTCCTTTAACCCTCAAGTAGCTACGCCTATATTTGTTCCTTTATTGCTAGCGTGGTATCCAAAAATTATGTAGTTGCGGTTATTTAAGGTTATTGTAGAAAGACAGTGAGTTTAGTTTGTAAAAAAAAAGGTTCAGGAAAGAAACTATACCATACCAGCCAAGTCTGCGAACTTCAGTGATATGGTAGGAGAATAGCCAAGGTAGAGCAACAAAGTTTCTCCAGAGAAAAAACAAACTGGAGAAATGGGTGTACGCAGAACAATAGCGTGAGTATTTAAGGATTAAGGAACTCCTTTGACGCTCTATGTTAAGTCATGTAAAGTAACGTGGTCGTCTCTTTCGCGCCTAGTAACTCAGGTCATTACTACATTTGTAGGCAACTAAGGAACGCGGTAGTGATTTCCAACGGCAATAGCTTTTCCACTATTGGAGCACAATGCTGACTATGAATGCTAATATGACACTTTAAATCATACATTTTGCTCGTCACCTGACTGTGGGAAATGGCATCACAATAGTTACTGGGCTACAAATAGACATAGTCGCAGTACAGTACACTCTCTCTTTCACCCATCAGTTTCAGGACAGGGACGCTTATTTTACGTCTTTAGTTTTATACTGTAGCAACCGTAGACCCTTGGACATGGATTCCTATTGAGACAATTACTGGTATTTACTCAGTCACCTGTAAAAGTTCAAGGACTTTGTACAAAGAGTTGACGATCACCCTGCGTGTTACTGTGTCCTCTCTCTTTGCTATTGGTCAGTGCGGTTCCCAGTCTGCTGCTGCCTTTAAAAATGTTTCAGTCAGTATACACGACATCTGATGAAACAGATCTGGACCAAATTTCAGGTTGGTTGATAGTGTTTACCAAAAGGTTTGAATCGCAGTCGAACTTTCTACCGGACATTATCACACAGTGGTTTGATGCTGCCTTCTGTGTTAGATAGCTCGCGTTTAAACTTGTTACGAACCAATGTTCCTCTTAGTACACCATCATCGGCTGTCTAGCCTTACGAAAGGTGCTGTACCCACCGAAAAGAAACAAAAACACAAATATATTTCAGAATAAACAAAGTCTTGTTTGCGAAATTACTTAATATCGCTGACACGTTCCACCTTTTTGGGGCCTTATCAATTTATGTAAAAGTAGCTCGACATGTAATCCACCCGACAGAAGATCATATAAAATGGAAAATGGACGCAACATTAACTGGAGTGCAATCCATCCGTCATCCAATGGATACATATCCAGTTACTGTAGCGTCCATTTTCCATTTTATGTGCTACTTTTACACAATCAGATGATTCCCCGAAAGGGCGAAAACGCGTCATTGATACTAAATAATTTTGCAGCCAAGACTGTTTTCTTCTGAAAGAACTCGAAACTGGTAGCAGTAGCACCCCGCCACAATGCAATGGAGTAATTTTTGGAGCACAAATGTACTTACCTCTTAATTGGCGGCGCGGTCTTGGGCGCCTTGTCACGGTCCGCGCGGCTCCCCCGTCGGAGGTTCTAGTCCTCCTTCGGGCATGGGTGTGTGCGTTGTCCTTAGTGTAAGTTAGATTAAGTAGTGGGTAACCTTATAGACCGACGATTTCAGCAGTTTGGTCCCATAAGACCATACCACAAATTTAAAAATTTCTTAATTGCACAGAGTCTTCAGTCTTTAGAAAGAAGGTGCCATAACGTGAACTGTGAACTTGTGGAATAGGTAATAAAAGTCTGAGTCCTTGATCTTGAAGCTCGTCCACTGGTAAGCTTAAAAACTTTGTGATATCCTGTGGATGCCTTGGGCAGATGGAGGGAATATTGCTCAATGTAGGTGAAAATACGATCAGCAGTGCTTCAGATTTCGAGGTAGAATGGGATAGGAATGACGATGGAAATAGGATCACGTTAGAGGAAGTGGAGAAAATGGTCAATAGATTGCAGTGCAATAAAGCAGCTGGGGTAGATGAAATTAAGTCGGAACTCATCAAATACAGTGGAATGTCAGGTCTTAAATGGCTACACAGGATAACTGAAATGGCCTGGGAGTCGGGACAGGTTCCATCAGACTGGACGAAAGCACTAATCACACCAATCTTTAAACATGGAAACAGAAAAGATTGTAACAACTACAGAGGTATCTCTTTAATCAGTGTTGTGGGTAAAATCTTCTTGTTGAAAGGAAAGTGCAGTTATTAGTTGAGGACCAATTGAATGAAAATCAGTGTGGGTTTAGGCCTCTTAGAGGTTGCCAGGACCAGATCTTTAGCTTACGGCAAATAATGGAGAAGTGTTATGAGTGGAACAGGGAACTGTATCTATGCTTTATAGATCTAGAAAAGAGATATGACCGGTTTCCTAGTAGGAAGTTATTGTCTGTTCTTTGGGATTATGGGATAGGAGGCAAACTTTTGCAAGCAATTAAAGGTCTTTACATGGATAGTCAGGCAGCAGTTAGAGTTGACGGTAAACTGAGAGCAGTTTGAGGGGTAAGACAAGGCTGCAACCTTTCTCCACTGTTGTTCATATTATTTATGGATCATATGTTGAAAACAGTAGACTGGCTGGGTGAGATTAAGATATGTGAACACAAAATAAGCAGTCTTGCATATGCGGATGACTTAGTTGTGATGGTAGATTCGATTGAAAGTTTGCAAAGTAATATTTCAGAGCTAGATCAGATATGTAAGAACTATGGTATGAAGATTAGCATCTCCAAAGCGAAAGTAATGTCAGTGGGAAAGAAATATAAACGGGTTGAGTGCCAAATAGGATGAACAAAGTTGGAACAGGTGGACGGTTTCAAGTACTTAGGATGCATATTCTCACAGGATGGCAACATAGTGAAAGAACTGGAAGCGAGGTGTAGCAAAGCTAATGCAATGAGCACTCAGCTACGATCTACTCTCTTCTGCAAGAACGAAGTCAGTACCAAGAGTAAGTTTTCTGTGCACCGTTCAATCTTTCGACCAATTTTGTTGTATGGGAGCGAAAGCTGGGTGGATTCAGGTTACCTTATCGACAAGGTTGAGGTTACGGTTATGAAAGTAGATAGGATGATTGCAGGTAATAGTAGATGGGAACAATGGCAGGAGGGTGTCCACAATGAGGAAATCAAAGAAAAACTGGGAATGAACTCTATAGATGTAGCAGTCAGGGCGAACAGGCTTAGATGGTGGGGTCATGTTACACACATGGGAGAAGCAAGGTTACCCAAGAGACTCATGGGTTCAGCAGTAGAGGGTAGGAGGAGTCGGGGCAGACCAAGGAGAAGGTACTTGGATTCGGTTAAGAATGATTTTGAAGTAATAGGTTTAACATCAGAAGAGGCACCAATGTTAGCACTGAATAGGTGATCATGGAGGAATTTTATAAGGAGGCTATGCTCCAGACTGAACGCTGAAAGGCATAATAAGTCTTAAATGATGATGATGATGATTAAAATTTGATTCCATCGGCATTTGTCAACGTTGATGAGCTGTTATTTCGTGATTACTTAATAACCTAATTATAAATTCCCAACAAAATAAATTATAGTAGGACAGTACTTTTAGTCCTTCACAGCCCATAGCGTGTAACCTAGATATTAAAAGATCAAATGTGGAAAAATTAATCATTTTTCCGTCAGCTACTGGCACTAAACACACACTGTAGTATAACGAACAGTAAAATGACAGTGAAGAACCACAGTAAAATGAAGTAACACACTTAATGAAAATTCTCGAAGAAACATTATACCTACCAATTTGTACAAAGGTGTTTATCACGTGGCATCTTAATTCCCGCTATTGCTAAAAGTATTGCCCCTGATCATGAAAAACATGGAACTTCGTGTTATGGGTTGCTGAGCGGAACTCAGGATTCATGAATCCACAAGCTGGCTGCACTGTTTCAGCTACTGTACTGTTATAGTTCAAGTAATTTCAGCAAAATGAACCAGCTGTAGTTATAGGTGGTAAATGTTACGTTACTGAAATACATCGATCACAACTTACCGTTTATGAGTGTAACACGATTTAATTGTAAGCTAATAAGTCAGTAGCATGCCAGTGATCGAAATAATCTCAAATGAAAATATATTAAATTAAAACAGTAGATATATGTGTACTAACATTTTGTCTATTGAGTTTCAAAATGTCTCATATCATTAAACAAATTAATTTTTTACATTCCCCTCTCCACCTTCGTGCTTTGTAGAACTGTACAGAGGTGGCTATTTCTCTGTTCAAAGCCTCGATCTGTGAATGAAGCAAGCAGACACTTTCATACATGGTACTTCAAAAAGAAGAAACACATTTTCTCTCACACACCTTCACAAGAAAAAATCGCATGGGGGATCATGCATGACGATCTTGGAAGCCAAGAATGCAGAGCAGTATCTCGGGGTCCCGTGTGCCTAATGCTGTTCATAGATGGCTTCGAAGTTGTCGTCTGATGATGTCCAATATATGCTCGACTTGAGACAGATGTGCTGATCCAACAGGTCAAGACAACCTGACGACACACTGCAGAGCATGAAGGGTTACGATAGCTGTGATATCCTGCTGGAAAACCTCCCCTGGAATGGTGTTCATGGATGGCAGTCGAATCACCAGACTGACGTACAAATTTGCAGTCAGAGAGCGTGGGATAACCAAGAGAGTGCTCCTGTTGTCATACTAAATCGCACTCCAGACCATAGCGTTATTTGTAGGTCGAGTGTCTCAAGCACGTAAAAAGGTTGGTTGCAGGTCCTCAACTGGTCTCTTTCCACCCTGCCCTCTAGTGAGTCCAACGTGACGCTATTGAAGTCACAAATGGCGTTGGATTGGGTTCAGCGGAATGCACGCTACAGGTCGCCCGGCACGTAGCTGTCCTTGAAGTAACCGAATTGTAAAAGTTCATTATGTCTCTGTGGTTCCAACTGCTGCTCCAGTTGCTGCTGCAGAAGCAGTACCATGCCCCAAAGCCATACACCGAACACGATAGTCTTGCCTCTCGATAGTGCTAGATGGCCGTACGGAGCCCAGTCTTCTTCTCACGGTACATCATCGTAACCAACGCTGCCGCCTATTGTGTACGGTGGTTGCATTCCTGCCAAGACTTTCTGCTTTTTACGACTTCTTTCAAATTATGGGATGCTGGTAATAGCGTCTTTGTCGCCTTAAAGGTAAGTATCGCCTACGACTCTTGCAAAGTCGTAGTGGCGCTACTAGGTCCACTCTTATACTACTGGCACTCAATGTGAACGGACATCATCTTTCAATTGTAGGATAGTACAACATGCAATGTGGGGTTTTTCATGAGCAATAAAAAGGGCGGAAATGGTGTTCTTTTTGATCTCTACTTCAATTTTATCAACAGTTTACTGAACTCTCGGAACCGAGGTGATGCAAAACTTTTTTTGATGTGTGTATTTACCGATGTAAATACATATTTAATAAAGTTTGAATACATTTTGAATTGTGAAAACGATGTAGTACAGCAGACTTTCCTTGTGTCCAGGAAAACCGCTGGTATCCGGTGGATGTCTTGGCTTCCTCTAGTGGCAGCCATTTCTCTGCCTCTTGCTGAAGGACGCCTCGACTGCACGTGCCGCGTCCGGGCTCAGAAGCACAGCGTGGTCCACATCATTTGCCCCAGCTTGCAGGTGAGCCGTGTTACGTTCTTCTCACATTGCCATCTTACAGTGTGCTGCACGCGGTTAATACGACATAAACTGGAATGTCGACTGAAATGACATACCACACACTGTTGTGGTGCCACGTACTTGAAAATGCTTTGTTTCTTTGCTTGTCCAGATTTCGCTATTGAATAGACAAGTGTTATCTCGGTTTTCAGAGCTGGAATAAGTGGAAGAGGAATAGATGTAAACGTCAATATTTGCGAAACAAATAGGAGAATTTTGATGGAGAAATGTTTTCCACGCCCGCTAAAAATTATACAATGCATGTGGGAAGTTGAAGGTATTTATGGTACTGGGAAGGTATGCACCTTTCACAGGCAGCGGACTGCCAGTTATCGCCAGACCACGTCCCACAGTTCCGAAGCCTAAACTGGTAATAAGTAAAAATACTTTATTTGCTATCCAGCGCAAAGATTTAACACGATACAAATTAGTATTAAATGTCCTTCACTGCAACCAAATCATACGGGATGACAATTAAGTATCAATGGAAGTATTGGCACAGTGATCCGTGTAGACTAAGGTAAAAGTTACTTAAGCCCTCTAATAGACGGTACCGTTACTAGCACACTTTCGAAATTACTTCGGTCTTATATGTAAAATGCTGTAAAAGTTACTGAACCGTTTGTTGTAAGGTAACATTACTTCGAGAGGTTCGTAAATAGAAGCTTCGAAAACACACTCCACTACACTGAGATTTCTTCCAGGAATATCCTAAGCGAGTATAGTTAAGATGAGGGATGTAAACGTACGGGGCGATACAAATATACACTATTTAGTACAAAAAACGGGTGTTGAATTCGATACAATGACCGTCTGACTGCTTCTTTGAAGGGACGTTTCCCTGTGGAAGTTTCCCTGTGGACACTGAAACAGCAAGGAAATAATGAGCACTTTAACAGGCTGTTTAGATATCCCTTTAATGAGGATGATAAGGCCCACATACGACACAGCTCTTATGGCAGAAAGTAAACAAAATTACTCTTGAATAAGATGAACAAGTATTTTACAACGCAGGTTCAAATGGTTCAAATGGCTCTAAGCACTATGTGACTTAACATCTGAGTCCGCTAGACTTAGAAGTACGTGAACCTAACTAACCTAAGGGCGTCGCACACATCATTGCCCGCGGCACGATTCGAACCTGCGACCGTAGCATCAGCGCGGTTCCGGACTAAAGCGCCTAGAACCGCTCGAACACAGCGGCCGGCTTCAAACGCAGGAAATGTGAACAATCATAGTGGACTTAACAAGGAAGAAAGTAGAACTAGACTAGCTTCAGTGGTATAAAATACCAGCACGGAATGGAAAAAGAATGTCCTGGATCCATACTAGAAGTGAAAGACGTTTTACAAGAGTGAAAAGTGTATGTTGGGAAATTCGGAAGGAAACAAGCTGAGAGAATTTTATAGGTGGTGCTACAGAAGATTGTTAAGAGCCATTTGAGATAAGCAAATACGTTCACGGAAGCTGAGTCCTGTTCGAAACTTTTCTCCAAAATTAGTAAGTACTTTCATTAACAGCACATACGAAGAAAACTTTGTAAGAGAGATCAGGGTTGGTTTCTTTATTTCGTGACCTAGTTGGTTGAATTAGGAAAACAATAGTAAGAAAGTCTTGAAGCTGTAACAAAGAGCATTTACTGAAAGACAACGATGAATCCCTTTTCCCCTACCCACGCCTTAATTTATCAGCACATATAGGGCCAATAGGCTGACACTGTAAAGAAGTAGTTGAGAACATGGTAAACTTTTGTGCCATCGTTGTCCACGAATTTCACCCTTTACAAAATGAAACAAGGGCACCAAAATGAAACAAGCGTACCAAACAGAACGTCTGCAGAGACTTCGATTAGATATTTCCTTCAAGTGAGACCGCTGAATGCAAATCACTTAAAAATGATTAAGTAAGCGGTAACTCGCTAGGTATAGAGTGCGGCTCGTCTAAGGTGCGGATAAGGCAGAGGAAGTCACGATAAGGGAAGCAGTGGGCTGCTGACAGAGGTAGAGCGGTTGGAAAAAGTATGATTTGGAGACGAGACAGGGAAGGATTAAACACTGGGTTTAATGTCCCGTCGACGTCGAGACCGTTAGAGAAGGAGCAGGTAGGGCCAGAGGAGGAGAAAACAGGCCGCATACAGAAATGAAAACATTGCAGGACCTCTACGTGCTTTATCATCACCATCGTTCTTCGTGTTGTTAGCTCATACTCAGTGGTCAGTATCTTGATAACTCCAGCAATGATGTTTCAGAGAAGCCATATTTGCTTCAATATTTGATGCAGCTAGAAACCCAAATTCAACTTACGTTGACCGTTTTCCTCCTGAGGCATTTCACTAAATATACGTATCCACGCAAATTAAAACTGTGTGCCGGACCGAAACTCGAACTCGGGGCCTTTGCCTTTTGCGAGCAAGTGCACTAGCAACTGAGCTACCCAAGCGCGACTCACGCCCCGTCCTCACAGCTTTACTTCTGACAGTACCTCGTCTCCTACCTTCCAAACATTACAGAAGCTCTCCTGCGAACGTTGCAGAACTAGCACTCCTGAAAGAAAGGATATTGCGGAGACATGGCTCCAAATCTGCCAGGAAGTTTCGTATCAGCGCACACTCTGCTGCAGAGTGAACATCTCATTCTGGAAACATCTCCCAGACTGTGGCTAACCCATGTCTCCGCAATATCATTCCTTTCAGGAGTGCTAGTTCTGCAAGGTTAGCAGGAGAGCTTCTGTACAGTTTGGAAGGTAGGAGACGAGGGACTGGCAGACATAAAGCTGTGAGGACGGGGCATGAGTCGTGCTTGGGGAGCTCAGTTGCTAGAGCACTTGCCGAGAAGGGCAAAGGTCACGAGTTTGAGTCTCCGTCCGGCACACAGTTTTAATCTGCCAGGAAGTTTCATATCAGCGCACACTCCGCTGCAGTGAGAAAATCTCATTCTATATGTATCCATTCTGCAACATACACGATAGCTCTGGATTAAACATCGACCTTGAACTCCCACCTAATTTAAAACCCAACAACTATGGTTGCAATGTTTGATTCTCCCCGCCACTAATGATCGATTCTAAACCACACCCGGACGAAGAGACGATAAGATGTAACGTGGAGAATTGTTCACTGCACGCTATTATAGGTGGTCTGATGGGCTTTGAAGGGACACCGACTGATTCGATCAGGGTGCGAGGTTTAAATACTAACCTGTAAATTCGTTTTGTACATAACTTACTTGTATATGTTACTACATAGGATAATAATGACAAACAGATAGCTTCCCTGCAACCCCCACATTGCTTTCAGCTACACCTGAAGTAATATCGGTATATTGGGAGGTACGAGGAGAACTTAGAGCTGCAACATGTGGAGGAAGAAATACACGACGACTCTCAGAAACTTAAGGAGGTTCATCTCGAAGTACAAAAATGTAGTACATAAAGCAAATTATTCCAAAATAAAACTGCATTATTTAGGCATCCGTAGGCGAAAAATTAGGTGAGTTTCCTTTGTTCGCTGCACGCCATACAGAGCTGACTTTTCACGCTCCAGGGAATACCCATTGTAATCTATTGACCTATAATTAGTTTCTCTTTTCGTTCTAAATATTTATCTGTACGGTACAATAAAATGCCAGAAACTTTCACACCCACTGGTGTTTCTCCAGTGGTACAGTTATTATCACTGTAGTCACCTCTTAAAATTTGCATCAGTATAAATACGTTTTTCGTGTGTATTTTACAAGTGAGTGTCGTTAATGATTTCAGACTGAACATTAATCTACGTGGTATATAATTAAGGTGGAAGTACGTAGACGTTCTTTCTCGACACTTGTCTTTCTGTCTGGAGCATTTCAAAATCCACAGCGAAATGTTACATGCAATAATTGACACAAATACGTATCATTTTCCACATCGTTCAGTATAAAACAGAAACAGTAGCATTAAGGTACAACTCAAGACTAACATTACATTATCTAATTTACATAGTCTACGACCTTGCCTTTAAGAAACATTCGCTCTTCTCTTTGAGAACATGCACATGCTAAATCTATTTTTATAGCAACTAGAAACTAGCACTAATTTAGATCGTTCTCCATTCTCAAAGAATGTGTATTGAATACTTCATTGTTTTATGATGAAGAATTGTGCTGCTTTTTACAATTGTTTTGTCTTTTTTTTCAGAATGGAAGTGCGGCCGACAGCTGCGTGACAGGTACTACTGAATAAGTGGAGTATTAAAATTAGAGCGTAGCTTTCACAGTAATTTTAGTGCGTCTTAGAAGACTAGTAATTGTTTCATAATGTGGGATGGCTCGTGACTGAAGTCAAAAACACCTCTCCTTGACAATACTCTTCCAATAAAATCACCCGAATACTCGTCAAGGACTGAGAGAGGCATCTCAGTGTTAATTCCTATCCATTTCTTGCCAACTAGAAGCAGGTTGTTCCAAGATGGTGAGGAAGCACAGTCCTTGAGAGTGTACAGTCTTAATATCGGCCCAACGAACAGTAAGAAATGCCTGAAGTTAGAAGTCTGAGTTACGTGAAAAAATCACGTGTTCCGATACCACCTCACGAATGGTTCCCGCCGTATGTATTATAGCGTACCAATATCACTGTTACTAGTACTGAAATATACCTACAGACCTCCATGAATGTTACACATACACACACACACACACACACACACACACACACACACACACGAACAGTTCCAGTCTCCCAGTCGGAGGACAATTTTGGGTAAGATTTCCTTTGTCTTAAGGTTAAAGACAGAACTGAAAAACCCTTCCAAACATTCCAAACTGCATTCTCTCTACCTCTTTGCCAACCTGTTGTGATATATGATTGTAAGGAACGAAGTTCTACAACAGCTCACCTTGCTCTCATGAGTTGGTAAAGAGATATAAAAAGGACACTGATCGACAGTGAAATTTTTCTCGTATTTTGTGTCTGCGGCTGTTGTTTTGAAACATCATTGGCATGGGTCATACTCGAGATATGTATGTTGACGTTTGAACTGAGTGCCCCTTTCTTAACTGTTGGAAAAGAAATGGCTAATTACTTATGGACAAATATGCCATTGGAAAAAAAAACGTCCAGATCAAAGAACTTCAATAACTTATTTATTTTGGTCACTCACATAATGTATCAACTGAAAATTGTCGCTATGTATTAAATTAAAATAAAATAAATAATGGAACTTATTTGTTCATAACACTAACAGTGCCACCACTTGACGGATATCAGCCGTATTTAATTCTGAGCAACAACTCAAAATGTTAAAGTCCTTTTGGGTACAGAAATCTTAGGTTAATGGTACCGAAAATTTGTGTAATAATGCGCTAAGTGTAACAAATAATGTGACTACTGCTACCAACATAAAAATAATTTATCTGTAAAAGTCACGTTATTTACACTTAGTCAGTATGGCCACAGTTAATTAAAGACTGTTATAATGGTATAGTATTTAATTGCAACCCACAGAATAAATTGTGCGTATGACCAATACTTATAAAATTCATATAATGAAAATTATTCCACAGATCAATTGTGCAACAATTAGCGGTATAAAAAGAACTAAATTCATGGCGGTCTTGCAGGCCGGAGTGGCCGTGCGGTTCTAGGCGCTACAGTCTGGAGCCCACCGACCGCCACGGTCGCAGGTTCGAATCCTGCCTCGGGCATGGATGTGTGTGATGTCCTTAGGTTAGTTAAGTGTAATTAGTTCTAGGCGACCGATGACCTCAGAAGTTAAGTCGCATAGTGCTCAGAGCCATTTGAACCATTTGAACCGTGCCGGTCTCTACGTCTGGTCGACAGTTTTCCCTCTTGCCACCATGTTACTGATTTTGTTAATTTGAACTTGAAACGGAGACAGAGCAAGAAAATTAACAATCAGTGGGAACACAGAATATCGTGGTAATTGAAGAAAATTTCACAAGTCAAGATAGATTAAAAAAACATTTTATTGGATGACTGTTTTCAGCAGAGCTATGGTGTCATCATCGGATCTGCAAGATGATGTACAGCAATTGATAGGAAAAATATTTCGTAATCATTATAACGTATACAGTATCGTATACAGTAGAAGAAGATTGGGTAGCTTTGAGAGATGAAATAGTAAAAGCAGCAGTGGATCAAGTACGTAAAAAGACGCGGGCTAGTAGAAATCCTTGGGTAACAGAAGATATATTGAATTTAACTGATGAAAGGAGAAAATATAAAAATGCAGTAAATGAAGCAGGCAAAAAGCAACACAAATTTCTCAAAAATGAGACTGACAGGAAGTGCAAAATGGCTAAGCAGGGATGGCTAGAGGACGAATGTAAGGGTGCAGAGGCATATATCAGTAGGGGTAAGATAGATACTGCCTACAGAAAAATTAAAGGGACCTTTGGAGAAAAGAGAACCACTTGTATGAATATCAAGAGCTCTGATGGAAACCCAGTTCTAAGGAAAGAAGGGAAATCAGAAAGGTGGAAGGAGTATATAGAGGGTCTACACAAGGGCGATATGATTAAGGACAATATTATGAAAGTGGAAGAGGATGTAGACAAAGATAAAATGGGAGAAATGATACTGCGTGAAGAGTTTGACAGAGCACTGAATGACCTGAGTCGAAACAAGGCCCCAGGAGAAGACAAAATTGCATTAGAACTACTGATAACCATGCCTGCAAAACTCTACCATCTGGTCAGCAAGAATTTGTGAGACAGGCGAAATAGCCTCAGACTTCAAGAAGAATATAATAATTTCAACCCCAAATAAAGCGGGTGTTGACAGATCTGAAAATTACCGAACAATCAGTTTAATAAGCCACGGTTGCAATATACTAACTTGAATTCTTGACACACGAATGGAAAAACTGGTAGAAACCGAACTCAGGGAAGATCAGTTTGGATTCCATAGAAATGTTGGAACACGTGAGGCAATACTGACCCTACGACTTATCTTAGAAGATAGATTAAGGAAAGGCAAACATACGTTTCTAGCATTTGTAGACTTAGAGAAAGCTTTTGACAATGTTGACTGGAGTGCACACTTACAAATCCTAAAGGTGGCAGGGGTAAAATACAGGTAGCGAAAGGCTATTTACAATTTGTACAGAAACCATATGCCAGTTATAAGAGTGGAGGGGCATGAACGGGAAGTAGTGGTTGGGAAGGGAGTTAGACAGGGTTGTAGCCTATCCCCGATGTTATTCTACATGTATATTGAGCAAGCGGTAAAGGAAACAGAAGAAAAATTCGGAGTAGGAATTAAAATCCATGGAGGAGAAATAAAAACTTTGAAGTTCACCGATGAAATTGTAATTCTGTCAGAGACAGCAAACGACCTCGAAGAGCAGTTGAACGGAATGGATAGTGTCTTGAAAGGAGGATATAAGATGATCATCAACAAAACGTGTATAATGGAATGTAGTCGAATTAAGTCGGGTGATCCTGAGGGAACTAGATTAGGAAGTAGGGCACTTAAAGTAGTACATGAGTTTTGCTATTTGGGGAGCAAAATAACTGACGATGGTCGAAGTAGAAAGTATATAAAATGTTGACTGGCAATGGCATGGAAAGCATTTCTGAAGAAGACAAATTTGTTGTTATCGAGTATAGATTCAAGTGTCAGGAAGTCGTTTCTGAAAGTGTTTGTATGAAGTGTAGCCATGTATGGAAATGAAACATGAACGATAAATAGTTTGGACAAGAAGAGAGTAGGAGCTTTCTAAATGTGGTGCTACAGAAGAATGCTGAAGATTAGGTGGGTATATCACGTAACTAATGAGGACGTATTGAATAGAATTGTGAAGAAGAGAAATTTGTGGAACAACCTGACTAGAAGAAGGGATCGGTTGGTAGGACGTGTTCTGAGGCATTAAGGGACCACCAATTTAGTATTGAAGGGCAGCGTGGAGGATAAAAATCGTAGAGGGAGACCAAGAGATGAATACACTAAGCAGATTCAGAAGGATGTAGGTTTCAGTAGGTGCTGGGAGATGAAGAAGCTTGCACAGGATAGAGCAGCATGGAGAGCTGCATCAAAGCAGTCTCTGGACTGAAGACCACAACAACAACAACAGTATTGTAACTCAATAAATTGTCTTGTAACATAACTTACGCGATCGTAACATACCTCATACTTTAAAATATTAGAGCATGTTGTCTATCAGTGTTGCAAGTTACTTCACATTGCATATACATTTCGTAATGTCATGACGATCGCTGTAAATTGACATGTCAAATGTAAAATTACTATGTACTAGCATAAACACAACAGTATTGCGCCGATTACGCGTGTTCATGTTGACCACCAGCTGTCGACAGACAAAAAATTGGTGGAAAGACAATGAGCTCCACGTCTGTCCATCAGATGCTAGTGTAGTGGTTGACCAGATAATCATCTTGTACACAGTATAAAGAATAGGTACATAACTCCATATGCTTTTTATTGCATTATTAAGAATCATTTTATTTAAATTAACATATAATCCTAATTAGAGAAATATATAAACTGAATGTATAATTAAGGTGTATAACTTTGAAAAATTTTGCAAAACAACAATATTTTTGACATTTATTAAAGAATGGAGAAATCATTACTCTTGCAATATGTTAAGTGTAAGGCGAGAACCTGAAAAGAAAGTTTTCTTCAAGTTTGTATATAAATGATAATGTGCAATTTGTGTCATGTTTATAACATACATCTGAGTACCCATAGTTAAGTTTCGAATATCTCATCATGATAGCTATAGAGTATTTTTTTATATATTTTGAAAAGCTGTACACTACACACAATTTTGTAAACACATCTATGTCAAAAAATAGCAACGAAATTCATATTATGTAGAAATATTTTGTATATGTATTGTTATACAGCTGTAATTAATGTTAGGAACCAGACTGTGCAATACACAGCTGTAACGTTATGTTTACTTACGGGCAATCCAATTTGGTCTATTCTCAGACCACCATCTGGTCCAAAAACCATTTCAACTTTGCATCTGCGTAATTATAGTACCAATTATCAGATGCACAATGTTTCTTCATTGCTGTTAGCTGTATATGCATAATACTGTGTCCATTTGCCCTCATAGCCGTTATTTAAAGGTTATGAGGTTTTACCGCGTAATGCAATTCATAATATGATACACTGAAGCACCAAAGCAACGGGTAGAAGCATGCGTATTCGAATACAGAGATATGTAAACAGGCAGAAAACGGAGCTACGTTCGGCAACGGCTATATAAGACAAGAAGTCTCTGGCGCAGTTGTTATATCGGTTACTGCTACAATGTCACATTATAGAGATTTAAGTGAGTTTGAAAGTGGTGTTATAATTGGAGCAGAAGTGATGGGACACACCATTTGCGAGGTAACGATGAAGTGGAGATTCCCCCATACGACCATTTCACGAGCGTACCTTGAATATCAAGAATCTGGTAAAACTTCAAATCTCGGACATCCCCGTGCGACCATTTCACGAGTATACCGTGAATATCAAGAATCCGGTAAAACTTCAAATCTCCGTCATCGCTGTGACCGGAAAAATATCCTGCAAGAACAGGACAAGTGACAACTGAAGAGAATCGTTCAACATGACAGAAGTGCAACCCTTCCGCAAATAGCTGCAGATTTCTGTGCTGGGCAGTCGACAAGTGTCAGCGTGCTAACCATTCAACGAAACGCCATCGATATGGGCTTTCGAAGCCGTCGGCCCGCTCGTGTACCCTTGATGAGGACACGCCTGACTCCGTCAACGCCGACGTTTGACGGATGGTGACTGGAAGCATGTTGCCGAGTCTCGTTTCAAATTGTATCGAGCGGATGTACGTGTATGGATCCGAAGACAACCTCATGAATCCATGGATCCTGCATGTCAGCAGGGACTGTTCAAGCTGTTGGAAGCTCTGTAATGGCGCGGGGCGTGTGCAGTTGGTGTGATACATCTATATATGGCTCTGACGGGTGACACGTATGTAAGCATCCTGTCTGATCACCTGCATCCATTCATGTCCACTGTGCATACCGACGGACTTGGGCAATTATAACAGGACAATGCGACACCTCACACGTCCAGAAGTGCTACAGAGTGGCTTCAGGAACACTCTTCTGAGCTTAAGCACTTCCACTGGCCACCAAACTCTCCAGACATGGCTATTTTTGAGGACATCTGAGATGCCTCCCAACGTGCTGTTCACAAGAGATCTCCGCCACCTTGTACTCTTACGGATTTATGGACAGCTCTGTTGGGTTCATGGTATCAGTTACCTCCAGCAGTACGTCAGACATTAGTCGAGTCTGTGCCACGTCGTGTTGTAGCATTTCTGCATGCTCGTGGGAGGCCTACATGATATTAGGCAGTCGCGAGTAGTGGCCGCGCGTTTGGATGCGTGATGTCACTGATTGCGCAACCCCTTCCGCCAGAGGTTCGAGTCCTCCCTCGGGCATGGGTGTGTCTGTGTTGTTCTTATCGAAAGGTAATTCAAGTAGTATGCAAGCCTAGGGACCGATGACCTCAGCAGTTTGGTCCCTTAGGAATTCAGACACATCTGAATATTTGATAATAGGGACGTGTACCAGTTTCTTAATAATTTCAGCCATAGGAATACGATGTTCATCTACATTGCAACATTGCATACATCGTCCCATGTCTAGGTTACTCAGTTGAGTTTCTGTCCAATAGCAATCACTTAATTCCACCTACATCTTGTGCAACTTATTCATATATAATGAGAAACACAGGTGTGCTACATAAATCATTAAGTCCCTTCTTTGCACAAGATGATTTCTCTTGCATTTAAGACGTAAATGAAGAGGGCAATCGTAAGTTTCTATTGATTTCAATTATATCGTTAGAAGACCTGTAACATATCTACGACCCTACTGTTTTTTGAAAAATATGCCGTAATTGTTTGGAATTATTGACTTTGATAAATTAAATATATTAAACGGTCTTTGAAACCCTGTAATGAAGGACAATGTAATCTTTTGAAGGATTCCATTTTTCTTACTATATCTCCTGTATTTTGATATACTACCTAGGTTTATGTTTTTTCTGTGTAAATTATGAGTAAACACAATTTCAATTTTTCTGTTTTTATGGGGCATATCTTGATCATTGTCGTTCAACTCAACTCAGTTTCGCACTGAGTAACGTAGACATCGGAAGACGTATGCGATTTAGATGAACATCGTATTACTATGGTTAAAATTATATGACTCGTTACTGTTGTTTAATGTCGATCTGTTTATAATATTTTATCTTTAGCATGTTTTTTCAAATAAAAAACCTATATTGCCTAGCCATTGTGTTGAAAAAAACCCGAAACATAGCTATGGGCATTCATACGTAAATTACAAACACAGATTACACCATAATAATGATATCCAAACTTGAAGATAGCTTCCTTTTAAGTTCTTGTCTACAATTAACACTATGAGAGTTTAATAATTTCCTCGTTCACTAATATATGTCATAAATACTTTCCCCCTGCAGAGTTTCTCAAAATTATACACTTTCATTGTACATAGAATTTCTTTATTTCTCTGATTTCGATTATATATCAACGTAAATGAAAGTCGTTCTTAAGAACGTATTAACAATTATATGGTATTATGTACCTATGCTTTATACTGTGTACAACATGATAAACCGGTCAATCGCCACAACAACCAGTCAGCCATGTGGTGAACAGACTTGGCGGTCGTTGTGTTTACACCATTTCTCTGTCACTCGCCAGCTGGCTATGTTTATTTCTGTATAGAGATTTTACATTCGAACTGCCATTTTGTAGGGATCTTCATGATAATGAGAAGTGTATATGCAATGTGAAGTGACTTGCAACACTGTTGAACAGTACGTTATAAAATTTTGTAGCAAGAAGTGTATTATAATTCCATAGGTTGTAATACAAGACAATAACTCCAAAATATTTTTCCTTTTAATTTCTGTTCATCCTCTTGCAGATCCGATGATGACAGCGTAGCTCTGTCAAAGGTAATCATCCAATAAAATGCTTTTTTACCGATCTTGGCTTGTGAAGTTGCAAATCGTCCCCATACTGACAATGTCATTATTGGGACTTAATGGCCTGTTACCTCTTGAATCGTGCTGGGGTCTTCGTGATTCAAGTCCAGATTAGTAGCACACAATCTGCATTGACGCTAGTTGCCATATGCCCTTCAGTTGGTGAGCACATTCTGTTAAACTTCGTTACTGCAATCCTAGACGAGTTCTTCCTCTAAGTGTAGTTAAAATTAGCAGACGTTTTATCAGATTTCCCCTTTGACAGATTAAATTAAATTGCGCACTATAAAATGACTCATTTGAAAGTACTTGACAACTTGTCAATTTTATATGTAGTTATTTTTCAGTGGATAATATCGAGAAAAGTCATAGCAACGGAGAAACACTGTCATAACCATTTTAGCTATTTTGCTAGTTGGGAACTTAAGGTTACAGAGCCGCTGTACTTACTAAGACAGCATCAATTTGTTTCTCTCAGGATTAGCGCTCGGTATATGGGACTTATACCCAATTTAACATGATAGGTGCAAAGTAATAAAAAAAATCTACGAACTACCGTCACTATACACAAATATGAATTTCAAGTCTTTAGGAAACATTGCATCGGCCTTAAACGAAAGGCAAAGTTGTGTTTTTCGGGCTTCATTAGGGCATTTAGTTCGTAAGCACACCACGTCCCAGAAGAAATCACTTAACACCATGTAACAACCCCTCTAGCTTTGATAATAGCGGCAGTTCGATGAGGAAGAGAGTCCACAAGTTTTCTCAAATAAGCCCTAGCCATATGAGATCTCCCACTGATGATTTGATCAAGCAGAACTAACGAACTGCGGAGATGTCAAATTTTATGTTTCAGTCTCTATTTCAAACAGTCCCACACGCTTTCAGTGGGATTCATTAATGGTGAGGACGTGGGCACGCCCCTATGTAGGTGGGCGTCAGCAAAATATTTTCGCATTCGGAGGAGAAAGTTGCTGACTGGAATTTCGTGAGAATATTCCTCCGCCATAAAAAACGCCTTTGTTTTAATCCATCCTAAATCCTGTATCATTTCAGTGACACTCCCTCCCATATTTCACGACGATACAAAACGCGCTGCTCTTCTTTTAACTTTTCGATGCACTCCGTCAGTCCTGTCTAGTAAGTATTCCACAACGCGCAGCAGTATTCTAAAAGAGGACGGACAAGCGTAGTGTAGGCTGTCTCTTTCGTACTATTAAATTTTCTAAGTGTCCTGCCAATAAAACACAGTCTTTGGTTAGCCTTCCTCACAACATTTTCTGTGTGTTCCTTGCAATTTAAGTTGTTTGTAATTGTAATTCCTAGGTATTTAGTTGAATTTATAGCCTTTAGATTTGACTGATTTATCGTGTAACCGAAGTTTAGCAGATTCATTTGAGCACTCATGTGAAAGACCTCACACTTTAAATTATTTAGGGCCAATTGCCAACTTTCGCAACACACAGTTATCTTTTCTAAACCGTTTTGCAATTTTTCTAGATCTTCCGATGACTTTACTAGTCGATAAACGACAGCGTCATATGCAAACAACCTAAGAAGGCTGTTCAGATTGTCTCCCAAATCATTTATATAAATAAAGAACAGCAAAGGGCTTATAACACTATATCCAGGAACGCCAGGAATCACTGTTTTACTCGATGACTTTCCGTCACTTACTACGAAGTGTGACCTCTCCGACAGCAAACCACGGAGCCCGTCACATAACTGAGACAATATTCCACAAGCACGTAGTTCCACTACAACCTGCTTGTGTTTGATTTCAGTACGACGGAGTCGCCACGAATTTCAGCAGACAAGTGAGTGCACAATGTAATCAACATTTCCCGGCCGCTGGATTGGTCACGGTGGGGCAGTCTGATGGCCACAACGATCACCCGTCTGACCTAATCGATATTTTCTTGTGGGTGTATCTGAAGGACCTTGTGTATGAAATACCTGTTACATAGATGGAGGACGTGGTGGGCAGAAATTGGTAGAAGAATGTGTTCGAGACACATCAAGTATCTTTGAGAGGGTGGGCCTTTCAATGCAGCGTCAATATCAGCTGTGTGTCGATGGATCTGGACTAAACTTCAAAGCATTTGCTGTAATGGCCAACTATTTGTAGCATGAGACCAAATAACTGCAACGACATTTAGTAGCTCGAGACTGCCTTTGCGATCCACAATTCCTGAGTGATTACTGATCATTATCCTTACCGTATGCTCGATGTGACATGGCTGATTGTAAACGTTTTTTTGAATCACCTTAAACTGCAAATTATATTTCTCGCTTGCTTGTACAGAATTTGTCAGTAATCATCATCGTCAACCGTGACAAGTGGCTACGAATGGAATAAAAATTCACTGAGTAACTCGCTACGATCACATTTAATGCTTTTATTGGCTATGCTATTCACAGCAGAGTGCTGAGAACACTACTGAACACTCGCTGGCTGTCGGAGAAAGCTTGACGTAGATGTGTGGAAGTCTAAACTTCACCGCCATCGTTCGTGACTCCAACTATAGTACCGGCTATTGTATTTGCGGGTTTATTGTGGTTTTGATGAGATGGAGAATGTTGTTACGTTTCTAGTAGAGTGTATGGTAACCACAACGATGTGATGTCCGCAGCAGGGAGCGACAGCGGCCTGACAGCTCGGAGATACGACAGCGACGGCTTCCAGTTCCTGCCTCCACGCTCTCTGGTCAGGTTTTCCCGAGCCTGCCAGTCGTGGCACCAGGCCCGCAACGCCTGCGAGGCTTTCGACGCCACCTTGTTCGTGTCCATCGACGAAGAGAGTGTCAATCTGCTCACCAAGAGCCCCTTTAAAGAGCGTTACGTCGACCAGTATTTCATTGGACTCACTGATGTGGTTTCTGAAGGAATCTTCGTGGACATAGAAGGTCAGTCTTTCTCCAATCTCCTTTTCAGAGTCTTATATTTGAATTTAAAATATTTGAATCGGCACATGCTAACTTCAGTCAGGAAATACAATACATGGAATTAAGCCCATTGACGTGCCGCTGAAGAATAGCTCCGTCTTTTAATACTAAACGTCCCTCAATCAGGTGCTTGGTTATGGTAGGAAAGATGTTACAGGACTCATGTTACTTCAAACAATACGGCATATTGTCAAATGGGAGACAATCAGTCAGTTGTAAGAGGTCGTATCAATTAAACTAAATGACAATATTGTGACTGACAGTTTGCAAGTTGCGAGTACTTCTGACAGTCACTTCGAAAATGTAGCAGCAAATTAGATTTAAATGGTTCAGTTGATGAAGAAAGAGAATATATTAAAAAGTCATTCCACAAAGTTTTAAGTAACTGGAAGCACCACCATCATCCTTCACTGAAATTAGTAGAAGTAAAAAAATTCTAAAAAAAGCCCTCATATAGTGTTGATCGAATTTCAAACAGAACTCTGAAAAGTTACTCTAACACAATAAGTAATATCCTTTGTGATATATCTAATGCACCACTGGTACAGGAAATTTTTCCCGACAGTTTAAAATATGCAGGTGTTAAATCTCTTTACAGGAAAGGTACAAAGAAAGACTTAAATAATTATCGTCCAGTTTCCTTACTGTCATTTTTTCCAAAGTATTCGGAAAAGTAATGTACGCAGGAGACTTCTCTTAAATAGGAACACTTTACTTAGCATACCATGGTTGGGATTCGAAAAGCAGTGCTCGACTGAGAATGTTATTTATACATTCATTCGCCAAATATTACAAGCTTTAAAATAGTTAAAAGTTGCCAGCTGTTTGCGATCTTTCCAAGGCGTTTAATTGTGTATATCATGTTACACTCTTAGAAAAATTGAAGGTTAATGTAATTGATAGCTCTATGCACAACTGGTTTGATTCGCACTTTTAGAATGCATTATGATCTGAATAATATGTACATTTTTGTAAGGGTAGTATATTTTATATACTGCGGTGAAATCACAAAGGGACGCTCCTCAGGGCTCAGTTTTGGGTTCAATCGGTCACACACACATGACATTTATTATAAGATTGGTATCGTCTCCAATTGCACCAATTGCTTCATGCTTCATTGATGGTACGTTTTTGAAGGTCATTCTCTCTCATATATATATATATATATATATATATATATATATATATATATATATATATATATATATATATATAGAGAGAGAGAGAGAGAGAGAGAGAGAGAGAGAGAGAGAATGACCTTCAAAAACTTACCATCCAACAAGCAGAACTGATGAAATTGAAGGCAATACTAATCCTATAATAAATCATAGAGAAAGCAACAGAAGAAATTCTTAATGCTGTTCGCCAAAGAATTATGAAGTAATCCTTAAAAAATGGACAGTCAGCTAGATTTTGAAAAAGAAAACACGCTCAATTCAGTTCTGTTCACAGATAGTCATACCAAAAATTGATGTAGAAGGCAGTAGTCAGTAAATAAGGTAAAATGGCTCAAATTGTTTGATATACATATTGATGAAAACTTGAACAGGACTTACATTACTGAGCTTTTCAAATAGTTAAGTTCAGCTACTTTAGCTCCTAGTAAAGCTGTTATTTTTGGAAAGAAACTAATTAACCGCCTGACATATTTTTCATATTTCCACTCAATAATGTCTTATGGAATATTATTGCGGGATAACTCACCACTTAGAAAGAAAGTACTGATTGCTTACAAGTGGGCAATAAGAATAAAATGTGGTGTTCACCCGTTATGCAGGTACCTCTTCAAGGAGTTAAGCTTTTTAACTGCACCGTCCGAATACATAGAAAATCGCCATAAACAGTCCACAAGAACTAAAATACTATAGGAAAAATTACCGTTATTACATATTATTGAAACTATCAGCGTCTCACAAAAATAGTTCAGTGTGTAGGAGAACAAACGGTTGATCATTTTCCCGATAACATAACATGTCCGATAGGTAGTAAAGCACGTTTTAAATGTACACTGAAATCATTTCTAGTTGATAACTGCTTGTGTTTCATGGATGAATTTCTGTTTACTAGGGAAAACCCGTGGAAAAAAATCCTCGTTTATAAATGTAGCAGCATGAATAGGACTAAAAACTAATGTATTCATTGATGTTGACACTAAACATGTATACGTATCCTGTAACTGACTCGTTCCACATCATTTAAACAAAAGGATTGTTTAAACGATCAGTGGAACATGTTGCTAACTAACTAACTTAACCATCTGCCCCTGCGGTAACCTTCCAATTTTACTTAGCTCACGGCTGCATTCACCAACGTCTGTTCAAGGTTAAGCAAAATATTGCTGACCCTGTAACTATTTTTGTTTGTTACTGAGCAGAAACAGTACATTCTTGAGTACTTCTTAACGTCGGATGATGCTTTTTGATTTGGCTTTTACCTGATAGATTAAGACTTGAATTTGTAAAACTAGGCCTGAAGACCGCACACTGCATGTATATTTGTTAGGGCCAGCAAGTAGGTCGCGGGCCGTAGTTTGACGACCAGTGATGTAAGTATACTGCCTGAGAAAAAAAGAAACTCCCCGTAAGAGATGGTCGTATGCCTACGTAAATTTGTACGCGTACACAGTATGTAAATGTCTACATATGAAATTCTATAGGATACGCAACTACCGAGCGCATTAGTATTGTTCGTGTTTAGTGCTCTTCTTAGGCCTAGTGAGACGTGACCAGCGTTAGACATTGATCGATTACTGTGAAGGACGCGGAGACGCCACACACATATGTGAGACGGCATAATCAGCACTTGACAAGAAGCGGACTCCACTTGGCCAGCTGGTCGAATCGTGCAATATACAGATTTGAGGGGCATTTCAGTGTGTGAGTGTCGTGACTTGGGACTGCATGCGAAAGCGAGATGAGACATATTCGCCAAGTTTCCAGTCGACCACGAGAGAAGGTCGTCGTGTTTTGCTCACAGCACATCGTAACCCCAGCAGATGTGTGCCTGCCAACAAGTAATGGATTCTCTGCAACGTTCTGTGTCATCGCGCATCATTAATTTGCGGGAAACAGCAGCCTCACTCTCGAAGTGAGGAACTGTAGAGAAACTGTAGAGAAATGCAAAGACTGGAACACTTCCAACAAATAACTGAGGACACAGGCTGCAAGTGACACTGTGATGTAAAAGGTTGCTACAAGAGAGTGATTCGCGGAGGGCTGCTTCAGACAAATCAGAAGAGTGATCATCTCCCCCTCCCAATACAAAAGAAAATTGTACTAACAATTTTCATGATAATAGTAATACATTAAAGCGCCACAGAATCTGGTACAGGTATGCGTATTCAAATACAGAGACATGTAGACAGGCAGAATACTTCGCTACGGTACGCAACGCCTAAGTAAGACAACTGGTGTCTGGCGCTGTTGTTAGATCGGTTACTGATGCTACAGTGGCAGGTTATCAAGATGTGAGTGAGTCCCAACATGGTCTTATTGCCAGCGACGAAGTGCGGATTTTCCCGTACGACCATTTCACGAATGTACAGTGAATATCAAGAAGTCGGTAAAACTTCAAATCTCCGACATCGCTGCTGCTGGAAAAAGATCCTGCAAGAACGGGACCAACGACGACAAAAGAATCGTTCAACGTGACAGAAGTGCAACCCTTCCGCAAACTGCTGCAGATTTAAATGTTAATCCATCACCAAGTGACACCGTGGGAACCATTCAACGAGACATCTTCAATATGAACTTTCGTATCCGAAAGCCAACAATGTACCCTGGATAACTGCACGACGCATAGCTTTACACGTCGTCAGGGCCCATCAACACCGACATTGGAGTCATGAGGACTGGAAACATATTGCCTGGGCGGACGAGCCTAGTTTCATATTGTATCGAACAGATGAACGTGTACGGGTATGATGACAAACTCATTATCGATGGATCTAGCATGTTATCAGGGGGCTGTTCAAGCTGGTGGAGACTCTATAACGGTGCGGGGCGTGTGCAATTGGTGTGGTATGGTACTCTGATAGGTCTCATTACGACTCTAACGGGTGACACGTACGTAAACATCCTGTCTGATCACCTTCGTCAGCCGGCCGCTGTGGCCGAGCGGTTCTAGGCGATACAGACCGAAACCACGCTTCTGCTACAGTCCCAGGTTCGAATCCTGCCTCGGGCATGGATGTGTGTGATATCCTTGGGTCAGTTAGGTTTCAGTAGTTCTAAGTCTAGGGGACTGATAACCTCAGATGTCAAGTCCCATAGTACTTAGAGCCATTTGAACCATTTCACCTGCATCCATTCATGTCCATTATGCATTCCGCCAAACTTAGGCAATTCCAGAAGGACAATGCAACACCCCACACGTCCAGGATTGCTACAGAATGGCTCCAGGAACACTCCTGTGTTTAAAGACTTCCACTGCCCAACAACTTCCCAGACATTAACATCACTGAGCATATCTGGGATGCCTTGCGATGCGTTGTTCAGAAGAGATCTCCACCCCCTCCCACTCTTACGTATTTGTGGACAGTTCTGCAGGATATACGGTGTGAATTCCCTCCAGCACTACTTCAGACATTAGTCGAGTCCTTGCCACTTGGTGTTGAGTGCTAGTGGGGGCCCTAAACGATATTAGGCAGGTGTATCAGTTTGTTTAGCTCTTCAGGGTATATGCTTCGTGGTGTAACACTTCCTTTATGAAAATGTTCTAAAGCCAAGACCACACAGATACTCGTATTTCTTTATTTTCAACAACCGGATTTGACAGGCTTTCGCCGGCCGTGATGGCTGAGCTATTCTAGACGCATCAGTCCGGCACCGCGTGACTGCTATGGTAGCAGGTTCGAATCCTGCTTCGGGCATGGATGTGTGTGATGTCCTTATGTTAGTTAGATTTAAGTAGTTCTAAGTTCTAAGTTCAAAGGGACTGATGACCTCAGTTGTTAAGTACCATAGTGCTCAGTCATTTGAACCATTTGACAGGCTTTGCTCCCATCTGCATGTCTTCAAAAATTTTCGTTTTATGTCGAGTTATAACTTCATACTTGGTTCGCATGTTAGTGGATGAAACGTAGCTCATCACACAAAGATTTCTCATAAAAAAAAATCATCATGTGTGCAGACCATGTCTATAAATGCAGCGCTCACAGGTAATTGTTACGTCATAAAAATCACAGTACACAATAAAAGGCACTGCAGCACATCTGTGTTCATTAGCAGGACATGTTCTAATTCAAGATCCACCTTAAACAGCTTGTATCGTCCTTTTGATAGTTTTTGTCAAGTGAACACATCGCTCCGTCTCATTTCTCAGCATGAGAGAGATGAGTCATGTAACAAATGGCTCTGACCACTGTGGAACTTACCTTCTGAGGTCATCAGTCCCATAGAACGTAGAAGTACTTAAACCTAACTAACCTAAGGACATCACACACATCCATGTCCGAGGCAGGATTCGAACCTGCGACCGTAGCGGTCACGAGGTTCCAGAATGTAGGGACTAGAACCGCTCGGCCACCCCGGCCGGCAGTCATGTAACACTTTCTGTTTCTTTCAATGCGTACAACACATGAATAAGCATAAGCTACTGATAATAGAAAACTAATAAAATGTCGGTTTTAACGGAATCTGTCATCGTGCCTTCCTGAGCAGGGCATCCAGCGCAATACCTGAACTGGAGCAGCGGTGAGCCGAACGACGTGGGGGGTAAAGAAAACTGCGTGACGCTGAACGCCAACGGCCAGATGAACGACCTGGGCTGCGACGTGGACGCGCCGTTCCTGTGCGAGCGGCGGCTGCGCTCGGCGCCGCCCCCCGGCTACACGCACCTGCCCGCGGCCGGCTCCTTCGTGCGGCTCAGCGGCGCCGGGGACCTGCGGTGGCGCGCCGCCGCCGCCGCCGCCTGCGCCGCCCAGGGGGCGCGCCTCTTCGTGCCGGACACCGCGGCCGCCACAGAGGCGCTGCTGCGCCACGTGCCCGTCGACGCCGGCCAAATGCTGGTCGGCCTCTCCGACGCACACACCGAGGGAGTCTTTGTCACCGATGCGGGTATGCGTCGATGGAACTTAACGCACCTCTGAATGGGTCTGATCGAAAGTACTCCGGCAGCAGTTAGTCTGGCATTAATGTGGGTTGTGTCCATCCTTTGCCTGAAGTTGGCTTGAACTCTGTTAGGGCAGTTTCAGTCAGCTGTGTGAATGTCTGTGTAGCAGTGGCACTTGTTCTTTCTCAAGAGCCGAACTAGAGAGGGTTGGGAGCTTGTGTCTGGAGCGAAGTCTGTTTATCACCCCAAACGAGCTTCATTGAGTCAGGACTGTTGACAGGGCAGACTATCTGAGGGATCCAGAATGAGATTTTCACTCTGCAGCGGAGTGTGCGTCTCGAGTTCGAGTTTCGGTCCGACACACAGTTTTCATCTGCCAGGAAGTTTCATATCAGTGCACACTCCGCTGCAGAATGAACATCTCATTCTGGAAACATCCCCCACGCTGCGTCTAAGCCATGTCTCCGCCATATCCTTTCTTTCAGGAGTGCTAGTTGTGCAATGTTCGCAGTAGAGCTTCTGTAAAGTTTGGAAAGTAGGAGACAAGGCACTGGCAGAAGTAAAGCTGTAAGAACGGGGCGTGAGTCGTGCTTGGGTGGCTGAGATGGTGGAGCACTTGCCCGCGTAAGGCAAAGGTCCCGAGTTCGAGTCTCGGTCCGGCACACATTTTCATTCTGCCAGGAAGTTTCAAATCTGAGGGATGTTCTTATCCAGAAACCGTTTCCCAGCAGATGGTGATTTGTGACATGCCATCATGATCTACGAAACGCTTCTCTACTGTATGCAGTACACAATGCTGAAAAATTTGTTGATATCCTTCCGCTTTTAGCGCAATAAAGATGATGATGATGATGTTTGTTATTTGGGGGCACAACATCGTGGTCAGCAGCGCCCGTACAACTTCCAGATATTTCCATTTCCAGTGTTGCCACTTCACGAAATGATGATAAGATTTTAGCAATAGACAACACTCTAACCATACCCCTATACCGTAACACCATCTTCTTAGTACTTCACTGTTGGCGCTCACTACATATCATGGCAGCTTACGTTCTCCAGTCATTCGAAAAACCGAAACCCTTCCACGTGATTTCCACAGCGTATGGCGTGAATAATCACTCCAAATCGTCTCCAGTCATACACAGCCTAAAGACGTAGCTCATACACCACGTCAACTCTCGACTAAAACAGACTAGAGCAACGCGAGGCATACGACAAGCTACACGACCATCCTACCCTGTTCTTTGCAAGTCGCTACAGACTATCATTTCGCTAGCTGTACTGTTAGTAGCACTCGCGAATTCACCTGTGATTCCTTTCACTGACTTCACGCGACTTTCCACAGCTTCCCTCTGCAGTTCTCGACGGTCCCTGTCTGTCTGGATATGAGGTCTGCTTGGTCTTGTTTCAGATCTGGTTGCTCCCTTGCGTTTCGACTTCAAAATCACATCATCGACAGCTGACTTGGGCAGCATTACAAGCATTCAAATATCTCTGATGAAACGTTACTGAGGCGACTAGCCCACATTCGAAGTTGCTGAGCTCTCTTGACCGACGCGATCTGCTGTTACTGCAACTCTACTGACAACAAAATATTCCCACCTTTCATGACGTCTACTGCATTATATCGGAGTATGCGGATCCTTCGGCCCAGAGAGTGTACATCTGGCATACACACTATGTTTTTTCGGACACACCCAGAAACATACGTTTTTCATATTAGATGCAGTGTGCTGCCACCTATTGCCACGAACTCCATACCAGCGACCCCAGTAGTCATCAGACGTCGTGAGAGAGCAGAATGGGGCGCTCCGCGATACTAGCAGACTTCGGACGTCGTAAGGTGACTGGCAGTCACTTGTGTCATACGTCTGTACATGAGATTTCCACAGTCCTAAACATCCCTAGGTTCACTTCTTCCGATGTGATGGTGAAGTGGAAACATGAAGGGACTCGTACAGCACAAAAGCGTACAGGCCGAACTCGTCTGTTGACTGACAGACTAATGACCACAGCAGTTGAGTCCCATAGTGCTCAGAGCCATTTTGTTCACTGACAGAGACCGCCGACAGTCGAAGAGGGTCATAATGTCTAATAGGCAGATTTCTATCCAGACCATCGCACAGGAATTCCAAACTGCATTAGGCTCAACTGCAAGTACTATGACAGTTATGCGGGAGGTGAGAAAACCTGGATTTCATGTTCGAGCGGCTGCTCATAAGCCACATATCACGCCAGTAAATGCCAAACGACGCCTCGCTTGGTGTAAGGAGTGTAAACATTGGACGATTGAAAAGTGGAAAAACGTTGTGTGGAGTGACGAATCACGGTACACAATGTGGCGATCCGATGGCAAGGTGTGGGTATAGCATATGTCCGGTGACCGTCATCTGCCTGCGTGTGTAGTGCCAACAGTAAAATTCGGAGACGGGGGTGTTATGGTTTGGTCGTGTTTTTCACGGAGGGGGTTGCACCCCTTGTTGTTTTGCGTGGCACTATCACAGCACAGGCATACACAGATGTTTTAAGCACCTTCGTGTTCCCCACTGTTGTAGAGAAATTCTGGGATGGCGAATGCATCATCCAACAAGAAACCTGTCCATAATGCACGGCTTGTGGCGGAGTGGCTACACGACCATTCCCCAAGAAACCTTCCAGCATCTGACTGAGCGTAGGCCTGCGAGAGTGGCAGCTCGTATCAAGGTTAAGGTTGGGCCAACATCATATTCAATTCCAGCATTACCGATGGAGAGCGCCACGAATTTGTTGGTCATTTTCAGCCAGGTGTTGGGATACTATGTCAACAGTCAACAGACTGTTGTACAACTGACAGCTGTGTATTACAGGAAGTAATGTGGAAAAGAAGAATCAGAAGGCACTTAGGAAAAATTGTGTAGCAGTAATGTGAGATTTGTCTCCAGAATAAGTTGAATAAATCCTTAAAGAACAAAAATAATGTTTAGTACTCTTAAAAGTAGCACCACTGGACATCAATACACTTTTTCCAACGATCCTGTTAGCTTTGGTAGGCTGCCCTGGAACACGTTGACGGGAACGTCCTTCAAACACCTCGTCACTGTGGCTTTCGCGGCATCTACCGTCCCAAACTGACGGCCCTTTAACCTTCTCTTTATTCAAGGATATAAAAAGAATTCTACTGATGCCAGTTCGGAACTGTATGATGTCTGGGGCAGCGTTGCCATACAGTGCCTGGCCAGGAACTCACTAACGATGGAGGCGATATGGACTAGCCACTTTCCACTGATCTCCTCCCTGACGTGAAGCCCCCGGTTTCGCAGCCTTTCAACTACTTCCAAGTGAATCTGTCTGTTGACTGTTTGTCAGTATGACACAAATTTCGATTGGACAATGCCTTGCCTTCTTTTGGCTTCGGAAAAGCCTTCGTGTGCCACTATGCAATTTGTTTTTATGATTTAATGGCATATCGGTGTTCAGTGACCCGTGCCGTTTTGATTTACCCGATACTTTACTCGAACAAAGTACACACTACGAACAATCCCCACTGGGCAAGGGCCAGTCGACAACCGGTAAGTAACGTAATGCTTCCCAAGACCACTTACCAACTTTTTCCTCACCGGTCGAAGCCATCTGAGAGCTCTTACTGGTTAATGGCCTTCTCTACACTTCAACTGAAGTTGCTGTTGTTGTTGTCTTCTGTCCAAAGACTGGTGTGATGCAGCTCTCCACGCTTCTCTATCCTGTGCAAGCCTCTTCATCTCCGAGTAACTACTGCAACCTACATCCTATTGCATCTGCTTACTGTATTCATCTCTTGGTCTCCCTCTACTATTTTTACCCCCCACGCTTCCCTCCAGTACTAAATTGGTGATTCCTTGATGCCTCAGAATAAGTACCGATCCTTTCTTCTAGTCACGTTGTGCCACAAATTTCTCTTCTTGCCAATTCTACTCAATACCTCCTCATTAGTTATGTGATCTACCCATCTGATCTTCAGCATTCTTCTGTAGCACCACATTTCGAAAGATTCTATTCTCCTCTTTTCCCAACTATTTATCGTCCGTGTTTCGCTTCCATACATGGCTACACTCCATACTACTTTCAGAAAGGACGTCCTGACAAATCTATACTCTATGTCAACAAATTTATCTTCCTTAGAAACGCTTTTCCTGTCATCGCCCGTCTGCATCTTATATCCTTCCTGTTTCGACCATCATCAGTTATTTTGCTTCCCAAATAGAAAACTCGTCTGCTACTTTAAGAGCCACATTTCCTAGGCAGATACCCTCAGCATCACCTGATTTAATTCGAATACATTCCTTTATTCTCGTTTTCCCTTAGTCTATGTTCATCTTATATCCTCTTTTCAAGACACTGCAAATTCCGTTCAGCTGCTCTTCCATGCCCTTTGCTCTTTCTGAGAGAATTAAAACGTCATCAGTGAATCTCAAACTTTTTATTTCTTCTCCCTGGACTTTAATTCCCACTCCGAATTGTTCTTTTCTTTCCTTTACTGCTTGCTCAGTATGCAGACCGAATAACATCGGAGGTAGGCTACAAACCTCTCTCACTCAGTTCTTAACTGCTGTTTGCCTTTCGTGCCCTTCATCTACATCTTCATCTACGTTATTACACTGCTGTTCACAATAAAATGCCTGGCAGTGGATTCAGTGAACCACCTCCAAGCTGTCTCTCTACCGTTCCACTCTAGAACGGCGCGCGGGAAAAACCAGCACTTAAATTTTTCTGTGCGAGCCCTGATTTCTCGTATTTTATCGTGATGATCATTACTTCCTATGTAAGTGGGCGCCAACAGAAAGTTTTCGCAATCGGAGGAGAAAACTGGTGATTGAATTTTCATAAGATGATCCTGTTTCAACGAAACGTTTCTTTGTTTTAATGATTAATGATTCACGTATCATGTTTGTGGCACTATCTCCCCTATTTCGTGATAACACAATACGAGCTGTCCTTCTTTGATCTTTTTCGATGTCATCCGTCAGTCCCACTTGATGCGGATCCCACATTGCACAGCAATACTGCAGAACAGGATGAACAAGCGTGGTGTAAGCAGTGTCTTTAGTAGACCGGTTGCACCTTGTAAGTGTTCTGCCAATGAATCGCAGTCTTCGGTTTGCTCTACCCACAACATCATCTATGTGATCGTTCCAGTTAAGGTAATTTGTAATTGTAATTCCTAAGTATTTAGTTCCATTTACAGCCTTCAGATTTGTGTCAGTTGTCGCGTAATCGACATTTAGCGGATTTCTTTTAGTACTCATGTGATTAACTTCACACTCTTCTTTACTCAGGGTCAATTGCCACTTTTCGCATCATAGAGATATCGTATCTAAATCATTTTGCAATTCGTTTTGGTCATCTTTGACTTCACAAGACCGTAAATTAAAGCACATCTGCTACTGAGATTGTCTCCTGCGACGTTAATATAGATGAGCAGCAATAGAAGGTCTGTAAATCTTGCTTGGGGAACGCGAGATATTACTTCCGTTTTATTCGATGACTTTCCATCTGCTACTATGAACTGTGAACTTTCTGACAGGAAATCACGAATCCAGTCGCACAGCTGAGGCGATTTTCCATAGGCACGCAGTTTGGGTAGAAGACGCTTGTTAGGAATGGTGTCAAAAGCCTTCTGGAAATCTAAAAATATGGAATAAATTTGACATCTTCTGTCGATAGCACTGACTACTTCATGAGTATAAAGAGCTAGTTGTGTTTCACAAGTACGATATTTTCTGGATCCGTGCTATGTGTCAATAAATCGTTTTCTTCGAGGTAATTCATAATGTTCGAACACAGTATATATTCCAAAACCCTACCGCAAATAGACGTTGGTCATATGGGCCTGTAATTCAGCGGATTACTCCTATTTCCCAGTATTGGTATCGGCGTGACTTGAGCCATTTTCCAGTCGTTAGGTACAGATCTTTCTGTGAGCGAGCGGTTTTATATAGTCGTTAAATGTGGAGCTATTTTATCAGCATACTACTCTTAAAGAAAGGTGAGTGGTATACAATCTGGACCGGAGACCTTGCCTTTATTAAATGATTTACGCTGCTTTGCTATTCCGAGGATGTCTACTTCTATGTGTCTCATCTTGGCAGTTGTTCTTCATTGGAATTCGGTAATATTAACTTCGTCTTCTTTGGCGAAGTAGTCTCGGAAAACAGTGTTTAATAACTCTGCCTTAGTGGCACTGTCATCAGAAACTACACGGTTGTAGTTAGGTATAGGTTGCGCCTTGCCACTAATGTGCTTTATGTATGACCACAACCTCTTTGGGTTATCTACCAGATTCCGAGGCAGAGTTTTTGGTGTGGAAATTCTTAAAAGCATCAAGCTATTTTTCTAACTGCTGCAAAACTTTACCAATCTCGGGGATTTTGTGTTCTTCTAAATTTGGCACAGTTGTTCGTTGCTTCTGCAATAGCGATCTGACCCGTTTTGTGTACCGTGAGCGATCAGTGCCATCACATATTAATTTATGTGGCATATGTCTCTCAACTGCCATCGATACTATCTCTTTAAAATGATTCCACAACTTTACTACGCTTACATGATCAGATCGGAAGGAGTGGAGCATTTTTGTCAGCTTTTTAAATAGATATACTTTGCGTTTCTTGTTGATGGTTGTGGGTGTTACGGTTTTCAGTGTAGCAGCAACTGCCTTGTGGTGGCTAATCCCTGTATTGGTCATGATACTCCGTATTTGTCCAGAATTATTTGTTGCTAAGAGGCCAAGTGAGCTTTCGCTACCGTTTACGCTTTGAGTGGGCTCGTGAACTAATTGTTCAAGATAACTTTTTGAGAAAGGATTCAGTACAATTTTGGATGACGTTTTATTCCTGCCGCCTGCTTTAAATGTATAATTTTTCTAGTATATCTAGAGTATATGGAAGTCACCACCGACTATAATTGTATGAGTGGGGCACCTATTTGGAATGAGACTCAAGTTTTCTTTGAATTGTTCAGCAACTATGTCTTCTGCGTCGGGGGTCGCTAAAACGATCCAATTAATAGTTTAGTCCGATTGTCAAGTGTAATCTCTACCCATAATATTTCGCAGGATATATCTACTTCAGTTTCACTAGAAGATAACTAATTCTGATAGCAACTGTGTTTAATCTGTCCTTTCTAAATACTGTTAGGTCATTTGATTAAAATTCGGCTGAACTTATTTCCGACTTTAGCCAGCTTTCCGTACCTATAACTATTTGAGCTTCAGTGCTTTCTATTAGGCTTGGAGCTCTGGTTCTTTGCCAACTACAATACCGATCGTTTCTACAACTACTTTACTATGTTTTACCTGCCCCCTTTTAGATGGTCGCTCTTTCTATGATTTCCTCAGACTCTTTAACCTAGAAAAACTGCCCAGTCCCTTCCACACAGACCCCCTATACGTGTAGCCACTTCCTGTATGTATTTGACTTCTGCCCGATTATGCGGAACACGGAAACCGACCGCCCGATGGTTCAAGTCAAGGAATCTACAGCCTACACAGTCACAGAACCACCTGGTCTAATTCGGACCCACCACTCGGCTCTCCACCATAGGACCACAGTCGATTCTATCGACGATGCTGCAGATGGTGAGATCCACCTTAATCTCGCAAGCAAGACTGGAGGCCTTTACCACATCCGCGAATCGCCCGAAACCAGAGAGAATCTTCTCCGATCCAAAGCGACACACATCATTACTACCGACATGAGCAGCCACCTGCCGTTGCCTGCACCCTGTACTCTTCCTGGCATCTGGAAGCATCCTTTTCACATCCAGAATGGCTCCCCCCAGTATGCACACGGAGTGCACATTGGCTTCCTTCGCCTTCTTGGCAGCCATGTTCCTAAGGGACCCCATTACGTGCCTAACGTTGGAACTCCCAACTACCAGCACACCCACCCTCTGTGAATGCTCAGGCCTTGTGGTCCGGGAAGCTTCCTCTGGAACAGGGTAAACGACTGTATTCAGCCACAGATAACGCCCGAAACCTATTCGTCGACAAACTGGGGAGTCAGTCAGTCAGATTTAGGAATAATCTCCCACTCGACAATGTGTGAGGGGTCAACCACAGTGCTGGCAGTACCCGGAGCGGCCACAGCAGTGGACAGAGGTGGGGAGGGGGACACGTGAAACGTGCTTTACGTCCCTCACGTTTGGCCCCCCTGCAGCCTCAAGCTGTGTGACGGTATCCAACACAGCCTGGAGCTGTGAGCGAAGGGTCACCAACTCAGCACTCATCTGTACACAGCAGTCACATTTCCTACACATTACTGAAGTCGCTCGTGTTTGAAGCTCGTAGGAATATGTAACAAACGAATTCTGTAATCAGCTTATTAACAGCAGTAACTCGAAGTGCTCTCTCACTGATGGTCTAACTGACACTGAGCTACACGAACTAAAACAAACAAAATCCAGTACGATACGAGGGTCGATACAAGCGTCGCTGAGAACGGCGTTACCATACGCTACATTGCAATTAAAACAAAAGGCTGTGCCTAGTAAGCACTCAGACATACAAAAAATTATAAAAAGAAATTGGTATCTGCATAGATAACTGAAAATAAGTCGCTTCTGTTTGAAGCTCGTAAAAATATATAACAAAGGAAGGATGTTCTCACCTTATTAGCACCAGGAACTCGATCTGGTTTCTGTACAAGTGTAAATAGTCTTCCAATACCTGTATTTTACCCCTGCCTGCTTTAGAATTTGAAACGGAGTATTCCACTCAACAATGTCACAAGCTTTCTCTAAGTCTAACAGAGCTGTAAACATAGTATTGCCTTTCCTTAACCTATCTATGAGAAATCGTAGGGTCAGTACTGTCTCCCGTGTTCCAACATTTCTGCGGAATTCAAACTGATCTTCTGTAAGGTCGGCTTCTACCAACTTTTCCATTCTTCCGCGAAGAATTCGGGTTAGTATTTTGCAATCGTGACTTATCAAAATGATAGTTCAATAGTTTTCACAACTGTCAGTAGTTGCTTTCCTTGGAAATGTGATTATTATATTTTTCTTGAAGACTGAGGGTATTTCGCCTGTCTCATACACCTTGCTCAGCAGATCGAAGTGTTTGTCATGTCTGGCTCCTCCAAGGCTAATGCTATTTCTAATGGGATGATGTTTGCTCCCGGGGCCATGTTTCGACTTAGGTCTTTCAATGCTCTGTCGAATTCTTCATGCAGCATTATCAGCTTTCCCCATCTTTGCTTAGGACTGACAAGAGGAAGGCCTCAGACACGTCCAACCGATTTGGCTCAGATTTGGAAGGTCGCTTGTGTACAACCTAAAACGAAGGAATCTATGATATTTTGGGCCAACACCCCGCGTTTTTGAGAAAATCACTCCTAAAGGTTATGACGAGCGATCAACTCAAAGCTGGAGGGATCGATAGATAATTGTAAATAGAGCATTTTTCATCACCAGGTATGGAGTCAGAAAATGCATACTTTTCCAGAAATCGAGGTAAGAAACTTTTACAACTGCCGCGTCTGTGCCCACATGGTTAACGCCTGTCGCCGACAGCGCCGATAGCGCAACGGCCAAGGTAACTGACTGCGAATCTCGAAGAAACGTAGTGGATGTTATTCTTTTGGTTTGTATTTTCCAATATCTCAATTGACATGGATAGGAGGGCTAATAAGGTAAATAAATCAACAAGGAATGATAATAAGGAAGGAAAATAAATTTCTCAAACCTGTTTGGATAGTAAACAACTAAAATGTTACTCCATGTCACTTTACAATGGCTCTTCCCGTCACTGTTACGTGTCCTCACTTTTCTTCGAACAACTAGATGGATGGTACTTGCCATATAAACATTCGAAACAAATATACTCAGGGCACCAAGAGCATCTAATGAATGCAATCTTTCGACACTGTTCCTTCCGTACAATATGACGAAGAGGCATCCGGGACAACGTAACTTTCCCCGATTGCATTCTATCCCGTGCCTCGATGTAAACAAGCGTCGGACGGTTGGCTATCTGTGATCCCTCGTGAGGAAGTCGCAGCACTTTTACTCGGAGTTGTTTTCATGTGACAAGGCTTAAGAGTTTAATACTTTACTAACTCACGGCGCTTGGGAAATTAGTTTGCCTGCCTTATTATTGTCATTCCTAATTGATTTACTTACCTTGTTAATCGTCCTATCCCTATCAATTGAGATATGGAAAATACAGACGAGGAGAACAACATCCGCTAGGTTTCTTCGAGATTCGAACCCGTGTTTTCCGGTTCCCAGCCAGTTACCTTGGCCGTTGCGCTATTTTTTTTTCCTTTTTCTGAATTTTATTTTTATTTTTATTAGTTTATTTATTTATTTACTTTTTGTTTAATTTTGTTGTGGAATTGATCAGAGGCCTTCTGCGCCCCGCCGGTAATATGTTGAGTCACGTCTTCTCAAAATTCATATGTTACGTTCAGTTGTTCAAAAATGTTCATTGGTTCAAACAGGAAACCTTCTTCTCTCTTGGCTTAATTGGTTGATTTGCTTACCATTGACAGTTAGGTACCAGACAGACTGAAGTTCGTCGTTGATCCATTAACTCAGTATTTTTATTACAGCGGGCAGCAAACCCTCTGACCGAACACGCTACGTTACCGTGCCGGCATCTATCGATGCTGTCGGCGACAGGCGTTAACCATCTTAGTACAGACGCGGCAGTTGTAAGAGTTTCTTATCTCGATTTCTAGAAAAGTATGCGTTTTCGGACCCCATACCTGGTGATGAAATATGCTCTATTTACAGTTATCTATCGATCCCGCCAACTTTGAGTTGATCGCTCGTCATAACCTTTAGGAATGATTTTCTCAAAAACGTGGGGTTGTTGGCCCAAAATATCTTAGATTGCGTCGTTTTAGGTTGTACTCAAGCGACCTGCCAAATCTGAGCCGAATCGGTTGGCCGTCTCTGAGGCCTTCCTCTTCATACAGGTGGTTCTCTTTCTTCCACAGGTCTCTTTAATTTTCTTGTAGGCAGTATCTATCTTACCCCTAGTGATATATGCCTCTACATCCTTACATTTGCACTCTAGTGAGTCCTGCTTAGACATTTTGCATTTCCTGTCGATCTTATTTTTAAAACGTTTGTATTCCAATTTGCATGCTTCATTTATCGCATTTTTATATTTTCTCCTTCCATCGATTAAATTCAGTATCTCTTGTATCCCCAAGAATTTATACTAACTCTCGTCTTTTTCACCTACTTGATCCCCTGCTGCCTTTACTATTTCATCTCTCAAAGCTACCCATTCTTCTTCTACTGTATTCGTTTCCCTTGTTTCTGTCGGTCGTTTCATAATGTTCCCTCTGAAACTCTCTACAACCTCCTGTTCTTTTAGATAAGTCGCATAGTGCTCAGAGCCATTTGAACCATTTGTAGTTCTGCGAACTGGCAGGACAGATACACGGTTGTTCAGCAGCACCTACCACTGGGTTTTATGCAACGCGCAAAGCCTTATACCGTGTGCAAGCTTTTCATATTCCGTCGCTCGCTACGCGCGAACTTCTAGTCCTGCAGAAAAAACGAACGCTGCCTTTTCGTAGGAAGTTTAGTGGAGTTAAATTTTGTATTGGGATCCACTTTCGCTAGAGGCCTTAATCAAGAAATACGTACAAAAGTGACCTTTTAAACGCGTTTTTCTTCCATAACTCGAAGACTGTGGCCTCCAGCGAAAACGAACCCAGCTACGAAGTGTAACTACATTAAATTTCCTACAAACAGGCCCTGTTCATTTTTCTGTAGGACTAATAGTTTGCGCATAGCGAGCGAGAGAATACGAAAACCTGGCCTGTTGGCCTGCAGTATTTCAAGGTGTTGCGGGCTCCATAATAGCTAGAGAGGGGGGAAACTGAATCACACTGTAAGTTGACAACGTTCTTAGTAAAGAAACACAACATAGATTTAGGTGATACGACAGCGGAATCTTCTCATAATGAGGCCTATGATGTCATGTTGAATGAACGGGATCTTTGCCGGGTGCTCGCGTCGTTGAAGCACGATATTTCGACGGCGTAACTCGCTGTGTTCTTGGTGCTACCCGAGAGTGGTCCTTGGGTGGATCGAGTCCAGTATTTATGTCTGAACGATATTGGGAGCTTCACCGTGTCAACAGATAGCCTGAAGAATTACTTGTCTACGTTGTGTTTTTCTGTACAAGGAAGGAGTCACAGCTCTCTGCTAGGATTAGATGTGAGCTGGGGAGTATTAGTCCCGAACTGCGGTTTTCTGATATTTTCTACACCTCCGAGGTCTTTTCAGAACGCCGTTTCTTGCAGGTGACCGCCTGTCGGACATGGAGTTCCACGAGTGGCTGCCCGGGCAGCCGGACGATGGGGGCGGCGGGGGCGGCGCCGGCGAGGACTGCGTGGCGCTTCACTCGCACGGCTTCCTGGCCGACGTGTCCTGCGAGCTGCCGCTGCGCTACGTCTGCGAGTGGCTGCCCTGACCGCTGCGCCCGCTTCGTCACCAGCCAGACACCGCCTCTCACGGCCTCGCACAAGCGAGCTCTCTGGACGGACCTACACCTCTCTCACGAAGGAAGGGTCTTCGGTTTATCCAACGTATTTCGGTGAAGAAACAACGTACTGTTCGAAATAGTCTTACAGATAAATAACACGCAAGAAATCTCAGCGTTTAGCCGAGCTGTAAATAATTAAAACGTATGAACTCTAGAACCACTAGTCAAGTAAGGCCCCCTTACACACAAACATACGCACTCGTGCGCAAAGCAGAGATAAGGAGTGGGCGTACGGTGGAGTCAGTCGGAGATCAAGGTAGAAATAAAGTGTGTGGAGGTATGAAAAGACAATGTAATAATCTCTTACCTCGAAATGCTGCTTTCGCATCTCAAAAAATCCAAAATTTAAAGTAAGAAAACAACTGTCCTGTCACGAATTTTCGCCCTAGTCACGCAGCAGAACACTGCGAGAGCTTAATACAACTTATTAGCTGCCTCAACACACGTCATTAAAGCTATGTGGGAGGTAACATCTCGAGGATGTTGAAACCAGTTTCACCTTTAGATTGAGAAATAAGAAAGAAGAAACCGATACCCCCACAAATATTCATTAATTAATTTTATAAGTAATCCATGACACAAGATCTTGTAATTTTCTTGTAATTATAAGTTGCGGCCTAATTATTCCATCTTCAGGCTGAAAATGCGCAGAGGATGGTAAGCATAAAAGACGTCAACGAGGTGGTGTCCAGGTGCACCAGCCAATGCTTGTTGTAGCTCTCATGCTTTGCACATTTTCTATCTGCAGATGGCCTAACTCAGATGAAACCCTAATTTCAATAAAAATATTTTATCTACACTGCACTTTGTTCATAAATTCATAAAAAATCATAGCTTTTTCTTCTCGCGACAAAGCACCGAGATTCCGTTAATTAATTGTTGTTTCTCTGGTGACTTTATCGCAAACGGCTCTTCGTCAGTCAGAGCCTTGTATCAACTTCTAATAGAATCGAACTGTTGATCCTTTTGAGAAATGAACATACCACCATTTCACCGTATTTTTGTTTACTTAATTACGACCTAGAATCCGGCCTTTTTGCCATTTTCCAATGACTATGTTTATGTCATTAACATATACTGCGGGACATCAAGCTCAAAATTGGGCAAAAATTAAGGAAATATTGGCTCCCCACGAATTTTTTTTAATATTATTAATAATTTTCTTAATTTATGGCCAATTTTGAGCTTGATGACCTGTAATATTTGTTAATGACATAAACTCAATCACTTGAAAATGGCATAAAAGGCAGAAACGTAGGTCCTAATTCAAATAGACAAGAGTATAGTGAAATGGCGATGTGTTCATTCAGGAATTATCGTTTGACTGTTCCTCATCAACATCAAGAACTGTTTATCGTTTATTATCCGAGTCACAGTTATTTGTTACAGAAGAGAAACGATTTTACGCAAAAACTATATAGAAAATCATTGTACATTAGCTACTAATGTTTTCACATTACCTGCACAACACTGTCTCAAGTATCATGAAAATAAAATACTAGTAGACTAAGTATAGCTCCTACAGAGAGATAGAAGTAGCCACTCTCAAAAACACTCTACCACTGAATAGGATCGAAAAAACTTGTAACACAAGTCACAGTAAATATCATCTCTGCCACGCTCTGAACAGTGAAATTAATTTTGCAGCCGTAAATACCTACTTAGACGAAAAATTATACTCTGTGTAGACGTGTCGAAAATTACATCTGTATGCTATTTGAGCCGGTACTTCGTCAATCATTATCATATCATAGCGAATGCCTTACTGTCGAATAATTTATGTTTGCTCACTAGCAATACCTAGTTTTGTAAGAGTATTGTAACGATACATACTAGACACCACACTAGAAACAGCTCAAACCTTTGCAGACCTACGGAGTATCTTGGTTAACATTCATTGAATAGTATCCTGAACGCCACACATACCTATTTTTACCTTTATCTGAATTTCGTAAGCAAATCAGAAAGACATATGCACTTAAAAATATGTTCTATATAAAATACTACCACTGCCCACCTATTGCACGCGAGAATTATAAATACAGTTACACAGAATTGATTATTACTTGAAAATTGTGTAATTAGTGAAAATAACAATACAATAAAGAGGGAAGGCCATCACGACATATGAAGCTAGAATTACGACTCTTCTCTAGGTCACAGTAGTGGTTCAGATTTTCACTTTCATATGATATTCAGCATTTTATCCTCTTTCACTGCAATGGTTTGATGTTGCGCGATTGCAATTTTGTATGTCTCAAGTCAATTATTAAAACAAAGAAGTAGCCTTCACAAGAGTGAGTTTTCATTTACAATTTCTTTACGTAATCAGGATCCAGCAACTGTCGTAGATAACAGCCGAATAATATTATTAATTAGAAAATAACCGTTATTTCTCTAACAGATGCTTCTGTTATTTGCCCTGCTATTTTTGCAGGTGGACGATGAAGTAGTCTACATACGTTTCTACATCTGCATCTACATCTACATGATTACTCTGCAATTCACATTTAAGTGCTTGGAAGAGGGTTCATCGAACCACAATCATACTATCTCCCTACCATTCCACTCCCGAACAGCGCGCGGGAAAACGAACACCTCAATCTTTCTGTTCGAGCTCTGATTTCTCTTATTTTATTTTGGTGATCATTCCTACCTATGTAGGTTGGGCTCAACAAAATATTTTCGCATTCGGAAGAGAAAGTTGGTGACTGAAATTTCGTAAAAAGATCTCGCCGCGACGAAAAACGTTTTTTCTGTAATGACTTCCACCCCAATTCGCGTATCATATCTGCCACACTCTCTCCCCTCTTACGTGATAATACGAAACAAGCTGCCCTTTTTTGCACCCTTTCGATGTCCTACGTCAATCCCACCTGGTAAGGATCCCACACCGCGCAGCAATATTCTAACAGAGGACGAACGAGTGTAGTGTAAGCTGTCTCTTTAGTGGACTTGTTGCATCTTCTAAGTGTCCTGCCAATGAAACGCAACCTTTGGCTCGGCTTCCACACAATATTATCTATGTGGTCTTTCCAACTGAAGTTGTTCATAATTTTAACACCCAGATACTTAGTTGAATTGACAGCCTTGAGAATTGTACTATTTATCGAGTAATCGAATTCCAACGGATTTCTTTTGGATCTCGTGTGAATCACCTAACACTTTTCGTTATTTAGCGTCAACTGCCACCTGCCACACCATACAGCAATCTTTTCTAAATCGCTTTGCAACTGATACTGGTCTTCGGATGACCTTACTAGACGGTAAATTACAGCATCATCTGCGAAAAATGTAAGAGAACTGTTCAGATTGTCACCCAGGTCATTTACATACATCAAGTACAGCAGAGGTCCCAGGACGCTTCCATGAGGAACACCTGAGATCACTTCAGTTTTACTCGATGATTTGCCGTCTATTACTATGAACTGCCACCTTCCCGACATCACGAATCCAGTCGCACAACTGAGACCATACCTTACGCATTTATATATTTCACTATTTATTCCTAATATTTAACAGAATTTTGTGATGCAGCAATCATTAATATGACGCAATTGTTCACACAATTTGCACTGTGAAATTCAAAGCTTATATCAAAGAAAAATCTGTTTATTAAAAAGGGGAGTCTAGTCGCATCTAAAGTATACTAGCGACAATACATAATCAAAACTTTCATTGCTCTGTGGCAAAGTTAACACTATCGAAGACAGCGCAACCAAACTGGACATAGTTTGCAGAAAATCCTTTACCTTAAAAGATGCACAAAAAATTCCTGAATTCGAATCAAAAAAGAGCTGCCATTATAAGTAGCTTACAAGTAGCTATCGTAAGGTATAGTGAAGCAACTTAAGTCAGTTCATAAATGCAAGTGTTACATATCAGATTATATATCAATTTGTGATCCTTTCAGAGTACGCTGATGAAAGGGTTCAATGTTTAGCAGTCTTATACAACTGCTTGCTTCATGAATAATCCGTACACAAAGACAGGAATGTTGGGCAGATAACAACAGTCCACAAGAAAGGAAGTAGGATAATCCGTTGTTGTTATAGACATATGTCACTTACATTGATTTGCGGTACGGTTTTGGAATATGTACTGTGTTCTGATATTATTGAATGCCTCAAAGAGAACGAACTATTGACACAAAGCCAGCATGAGTGCAGAAAACATCCTCAAATGAAGTAATGAGTGCTACCGAAAGGCCATCTGAAGTTGATTCCATATTTCTAGATTTCCAATAGGCTTTCGACACCATTCTTCCCAAGTAGCTTCATATCGAACTTTGTGTGTGTGTGTGTGTGTGTGTGTGTGGAGTAGTTTTGCTACTGAGTTCGTGATGCCCTGTCTAAATCGTCATAGTTCGTAGCAATTTACTGGAAGTCGTCGAGTGAAACAAATTGCACCACCAGTTGCAGCCATGGTTTCGAGACCAGGTCATGACAGCCGCTGCCTGCACTGAGTCTCCTTTGAGTGTTGGTGCCACAGCGCCACAGACCTGCTGTCTGTGCGTGTCGTCGTCACATACCTGCCAGAGGGCAGCGGGTCATGTACCGTGCACGATAGTCTCCAACTGCCTCTGCTGTGGACGCGTTCGGGGTCTGAGTCACAAGTGTGGCCGTTCACAGAGGAACGCCGACGCAGCTGAAGTAGGAGAACGCCGCTGCTCGGCCTGATGTTAGTATCGCAGGGTGCCTGTGTGCTTCTCTCCAACAGTGTGGAAGCAGCTGCCTGTCAGCCGTCACCAGCCACGATCACAGGAATGGGCCGTGTCTGCCGCGCATTGCTAACAATATGATCCTTATTTAAAGTTGAATAAAAAGTGTATCTCGCTCAGCAGTGTCTCTGGGCCCACCAGCACGTCACCACCACCACTCACCTTAACAAATGTCGTCTATACTTTACAAATCTGATATCTGCTGTTCCCATAGGACCTCTGTTATTCCTAAACTTTATAAACGATTGAGAAGGTAATCGGAGTATCTCTCTTGCATTGTTTACAGATTACCGACTAGTAAGTTCATCAGAATATTATAATGAGCTGCAAAATGATTTAGACAATTTATCTCAGAGGTGAGAAAATTTATAATTGACCATAAACGATTAAAAGTGTAGATCCTCCACACGAGTACTAAAACAAAACCATTAAGTTTCGATTACACGACAAACCACATAAATTTAAAGTTTGTTGATTCAATTAAATACCTTAGGCTCATGAATATGAACAACGGAGACTAGAAGCATCTGACAGACAATGTTGTGTGGAAAGTTGATCAACGACTGTACATAATTGGCAGAACACATAGAACCCGTAAACAAATATACTAATATACTCCCTAAACTATGATTTAAAAAAAATTCAGACAATAGTCAACAACAGAAATATATTGTAGTAAATACATGACTCAGTGCTGTTCTGTATATTCGTGTTTATTCCAACCAGTTTCGGTCTTTGACCCTCTTTAGGGAACAACAGTAACGTGAAATAAAGAAAACAAAATGTAAAAACTTAGAATATTCGTATCATATGCAATAAGTCAATCGTAATTTGCTACGTACGAAAGAAAAAATATAACCTTCACATCTCATACGTCAAATAATGTGACAATTCTATTAATATTTACTATTAAAAACAGTCTTGATCACGATTTATTTATCAAGGTGACCGGTTTCGACCACTACTGTGGTCATCTTCAGACCATTGAGTAGGAACCTCTTTCTGTGATTCTCCAATAGAAAGAGATTCCTACTCAGTGGTCTGAAGATGACCACAGTAGTGGTCTAAACCGGTCACCTTGATAACTAACTCGTGATCAAGACTGTTTTTAATAGTAAATATTTGTAAGACATTGATCACTGCCTCTTCCATAATGTATTCAAAAGTAATTGATAATTCTATCTCTATTACATCCGAAATTATTGTGCACAGCAAAATATTAAAGACTCGCAACGAGATGATGTGGCAGCAAAGCAAACACTGAATGTTTTTATTTTAGGTCAGACCAAAACAAGAATGTACAACACCAAACAAAAGAAACTACACAGCAAAGGTACTGCCAAGGCAGTTATCACAATGACTAAAGTAAATTTACAAAATAATTTACACAACATGGGTCTAAATGGAGGCATTTAAGCATATGTACCTATCTTTCTTTCCTTTTTACCTCATGTTGTTAATTAGTTAAACAAAAACATCATGGGCCTTATATGTACTACATAACGTCAATGGACACCATAAAGTGTGTCATGTCGACTATATGAAGAAATGTAATTTTACAGTCATGGTACAGTATAGTCCATTATGTGATATACTGAAATATGTCACACAGAAAACAGGATTAGATTTGTATAAAGGTTTCGTACTCTGGGCTAAGACTAATTACTGTTGTTTCTTGTTCTCCTTTTACTGTCGTGTTATGTTTTGCGTAATACTTCTTGCCCTCTTTATTGTAAAGTTGGTGAAATTCTAATGGACAGATTATTTTGCTGTGTATCGCGTTGTGTTTGCTATTAGGTTCTGCATTCTGACACTGCCCGCTCTGAATACCTCACTGTATCGTCTTGCGTATTCACTCGTAGTCGTTTGCATTGGTCAATAAATGTATTTAAATATTGTTAAGGATTTGTGCTCATACCACCCACACTCACGCTCCACTCCCACCGCTTTCTGTGGCAGAACATTCTTTTATGCTCTATACAGTTCATCCACTAAAAAACATTAACCTCTTTTTTGTATCTTTTAATCTCTATGTGTTGTATGTGCAAAAATGTAAAATGGAAATGAATGTGTAAAAACTTTTGCTTGTAGTAGCGGACGTTCTGTGATTAAAGATGATCTGTTTGTAAAGTAAATAAAGCCCCAAAGAATACCGTTTTAATATTCTATCCCATTTCCGTCACGTATGATCCGTCACAAACAGACATACTTAACGCAACGGTAATTTTATAAGGCTGAAATTATTTTCTATTGACCATTTATTAACTTTCCCGTCATTGATCCTAAAGTTGGAACCGTAGTAAAATCTATATTTTGCTTCATCAGTTCAATGTACACCATAATCAATAACTGTGGCATAAATCTATAACTCTTGGTTGCTGTGAGCTTGTAATGTAACATCACACAAACTATTATCCAGATGACGAAGCCGCCTCTTTCCCGAAGTTCTCGAGATAGACTTACCCTAGGAAAATGAAAGAATTCCTTGCCATCTGAGTAATTCGTAAGAAAAAAGACGTAGTCCTGTCTAAACTATTGATTAAGTTAAGGTTAGGAGATAATTTATTTAATTACTTCTACGTGAGGCACTAGTGGAAGACCTCAAGGTTGCTCTGTGCCACCGTCTCATAAATATATCTCCATTATATCGTGAGGGAATGAAACGTAAATAAAGGTACTGTATGAGAGTCTCTTTTAAGTTATTACTTGATCGCAAGAGTACAATTTTCACAAAATAGTGATATTAACATTACATGGTGACCTTGGCACAGTCCTACAAAGTCCTGCTCCAGATGTAGATTTGGTAAACGTATAAGAATAAAAGCATTTTAGTGAATGAAGTATCGGCTTGCTAAATTAGATAACGAATCAGATGCAGCATGTAAACTGAATGGAACCTGCCACTACCTTCGTAATCTTATTTGCACATATCACCTCATTATTCATTCGATATGAGTGCCTGAGATTTCTTACTAATCCAATACGGCTCGTCAAGCAGGTAGCTGTAGAAAAAATATTACTTTTGTGTTCCAGAGTACAGTAATGGAGAACAGCTCTATATGGTTCTGATTGTAACTTCAACCATACAAACTAAAAAATAACTTTCACAAATAGCTCTCTATCTTTCCCAAGACACCCACACTCTTCGGCACACCATTTCACACGCAGGCAAATGCACGCCTCCGCTCTAGAACAGACTCCAACAGAACGGTGAGAATTCATAAACAGTCTCAACGCTCTCATTTCCCATTGGACAAGGCCTCTCTTGCCTCTTGCCTCAAAGATATTATGCAGAGAAACTATCTTAGCAGTCACAGCAGTGAGTATACAGAAGTCTGTCTCTGGTTGTAGATATGATACCAAAGATTTCTTGCTAATAGTAGAAAGGTAATACATGTTACACACGGGAGTTGACAAACATAACGAATAACTCCCAACTCTTTTAGCTGAAGAGTGGAGCAACCTTGCACTACCAGTATTTTTAACGTTTTAATAATTTAAAAAATTTAAACTTTGTTAGGAAATTCTCACATTAATTATATGACAATTTATTTATTTATATGACAATTTATTTATAACTGAAAATGGTTTCTGATGAACCGAAACAAGTTATAATCAAATTCTTGTCACATTATACTGCGTTGAAGATCATTAAAATTAATAACTTCTTCTCTATATCTAATAAAAATGTTTGTGCGAGAGTATCCTGAAAAGTAATCCCTCCGAATCCCTTACGTAAAAACTGTTATGGCTTTTTAAATGAAACAAACGTCGTTGATGTTCCACATCTTTACTCTTCATGCTTACACATTGATTTCCCATCAAAGCCACACTGTCAGTGAACAAGCTTCGTATTTCTCCCAACAAGAGAGTGGATACCGTCATTGTAGGACGTTTGGTTTCTTGAAGGAGCCACAACCTCACCTCTGCTTGCACTGCTTGTTCACCATCAAAGTGAACTCCACGAAGGTGTTTTGAGAGCAGAGGTAAATCGGATGGAGCCACGTCGGGAATGATCGACGACAGTGAATCCATGGCGTCGGGTTGTTGCCAATGTGACAGTGCTCTTTTGTGGTCTGCCATCGTCATGCTGAAGGAAGAGGTACTCCGTGTCTGGACGAACTCTTCGAATTCAGAACTCGATTATAGCATGCTGCTTCAGACGTACCGACATAAATGAATTACACAGAAATATATTACACGCTATATTACGTAGTTATGAAGAAATATGTAGACGTGCGGACTAAAGATGTAGACTGTTAATAACATGTTTTATTTAAAATGCTTTAACAGTATCGACATAAAAATTGTCAGCGATTACTTTCCAACGTACCCACGTAACCTAAGTATGTATGTCCAACATCTCTCCACAAATTACTTGATCGATTTCACCAAATCTGGAACACATATATTTTCTGCAACGAAGTACTGTAGGGGTAGTAACTACGTATCCCTCAAAGGGCTGGAAGTGGAATTGTAGAAGAAGCGTAAATAAGCAGACTACTTTCATCCAATATTTGAGAATTGGATCACTTAGTGGCTTGCAGCAGAGTTGACTCATGATTTGCAACTTTTAAGAAACTACTTCCAGGTGGCAGCCCCTCCACCCCCCACCCCCACCTTTCCCCTCCCTGCCACGGCACATGATGATGAAAGGAAAATAATTTATAGCTTACTATATTTTTCACTATTCATGCAGTAGCTATCACATCAGGAATTACGTTTTAATTTATTACGTCTTTACAACTAAGTGTAAACTCGACACATTGTGCACGCATATCTACATATATGCCACAGAATATATTTGCAGAATTATATCATTGTGTAACACACCGTTCAGGAAACAAGATGTCATAAATATTGAGATGCGTGAAAAACTGTTTTCATAAAACGGAGCGCAAATTATCCAGGCTGTTCTCATCCAGTATTTCATCATTTAGAGGAATTAGCGACTTCCAACAAACTTTAAACATAATTTCGAGCCTTTTATAGGCTTACTCTCGTTTAAATGTTTAACGCCAAATATTTAAGACATTAACTCATTTTTTATCAGACATCTGAAGTTGTTTCAACATGGGGAGATCGATTTTTTAAAGAATCGGGGGTTTACTAGTCACTTACTACCTGCAAAGAAGCACCACCTACACCCAATTAGCGACTTCCAACAAACTTTAAACATAATTTCGAGCCTTTTATAGGCTTACTCTCGTTTAAATGTTTAACGCCAAATATTTAAGACATTAACTCATTTTTTATCAGACATCTGAAGTTGTTTCAACATGGGGAGATCGATTTTTTAAAGAATCGGGGGTTTACTAGTCACTTACTACCTGCAAAGAAGCACCACCTACACCCAAAAGGGAATGACACTGAAGCGTAACTGAGGAACACCTGTAGAAATTTCAGTCAAATTTGTTAGGTAAATGACGTATTATTTGCGTGACATTACTGTGGGAGTGATGATCCGCAGTACCACTTGTGGTGGCATAGTGGTTGAGAAAGCTGCCTTAGAAGTATTCGAAAAGGACATGTTGGTACTTATTGACTATATCTAATTGACCTGAAACACTTTTATACGTTATTTTCATTATGGCAGCGACAACTGCAACCGTTACGAAGTTGTCTCGAATGAAAAACAGCCCACAGTTGCATTAAATTATGTTTATTTTAAACCTTGACCATGGTTTCTAGTATAATAATATAACCTTCTTCTGAAGTCATACACACAAATAAATGAAAAATGTCTTAGCCCAGCGGTCAAGGTTTAAAATAATCATAATTTAGTGCAGACTTTTGTACATATTGTGACATTATTGACACCTATCGTTATGAAATATTACTTCACCTATCATTATGAGATATTAATTCATAGTCTAGTCAAAATATTGAAACTGTGTGTTTGCAGAGGTTGCCTCGCACCCTCCGCATTGGGCTAGTGAGTGCCAGTAATGTTTCTATGGCCTCATTTGTTGAAAGGAGGCATTTAGTGAAGCTCACTAGGTGAAGAGCGCCTCCGTTGGTGATACGACCAGTTTTCGCGGAGGCTGGGTCGCGACCCATTCAACGGCTTTTGAAAGTTGGGTTGGTGCTTGCACCCCTATCCTCAGTGAATTCCGCTGCCACTCAACTGTTTCCAAAGAATAACTCAACATGACATTTTTGCCTTTCTGTATGAACGATAAAGAGCAACGCACCGTGGCAGCACTACTCCAGTGTGGGAGTGTCAGCTGCAAGCTGTCGCTTGCTTTGATCATAAATACGAGTCCAAGTGATGCTAAATGTTTTTATCTTTACACTAATAAGTATTATACTCTCAATACCCTTCAAATCGTGAGCTACAGCCTTAATTTTCATATATGAAATTAGTGAATTTACTCATGGCACTTTTGTTTCCTAGATCTGGGCTCACTTTCAGAACTCAAATTAATAATCAAATAAACTAATTTAATAAGACTGAATCTTGAATTGCTGGTGTAGCCACCTATTACCACAATAAAAAAAAACAGTGAATAGTTGAGGGAGTCTGAATGAGAACAGTGGCACATTAAAGTTTACAAAAATAATAACAAGTTTTTATTAATCCTTTTATAACTACAATGGACTGATAAATCTTAAAAAAAGGAGACAAACACAAATCAGAAAAGGGGTGGTGCTTGATTGGCAAGGCATCCATTGGGGCGGAAACTATACAAATTCTCCCCTGAATTAATGCCTTTTACAACGCAATCTAACTCTGTTTACATGAATCCACTGTGAGGCCTAATTCTGTTCTAATGGAATCAGCTACGACCAAGTACACCAGAAACTATCGTTCATGGAGATCAGGGAGCTGTGAATATCAATTAACAACCCTTCGGTGGTGCGGGGATACTTTATCCATTCACCCTGTCTCAGGCGGCAGCAGATATCGGCGCGCTGTGAGCGACGAGCGGTGCACAGTGCCAGCTGAAATGCTCTGATGTGTCCCTGAAAATTTCGTTCGGGTTATTATAATAGAGGCAACTTCCCTATCAGCGCACTGAAATCCCGGCACATTTCAGTGTGAGGTGAACCCGTTTGCTGTTCTGGTCAAACCAATTTGACTATAGCAATGACAGTGCAGACGTCAGACGGCCAACCTTATGACGAATAAGTTTACCTCGTTACTCATTATAGGTCCGAGATGATATGCAGTTCCACTGTCGGTACAATAGGAAACTGCCACTGGCTCTTAGTCCACCACAAGTTGCAGACCACAAGACTCGCCCAATAGGGAAAGACCTGCAGTTCCCCACCAGGGGAGGACAAGAAGATAAAGAAGGCAAAGGATCACAACCACTTTTCTTCAAGTCTCGGTACTGAACCGGAATTAGCAAAAACGAAACCGCCTCCACATCATACAAACCAATTGAACTCTCCTCTACTCATTGAATCTCCCCTCTTGACTGTTCTGTTGGCCTGGTAGCCAATCCAGACACAGCACTAGGGTTCCCACGCTGAGGGAGAAAGCCTCTACATATCGTGAGAGCAGCGAGTCAGCTGCTCAGAATCTCTCACGTCTAAAAAAGGATTTTAGACGAGGGGGGCGTCGTTCTAACGGTAAGCATGGCCATGTTTCGAGAAAAACAACTACTTAGACAGGACCAAAGTCCTTCATTTACTGAGAGATCTAATATTCCGAGGCCGGCCATTTCCAGTTTCTGAATGAAGGCTTTTAAGCTTTCCACACATTTGCGGCCATGAAATATATATTTCTGCCACTCACTAAAAGAACCTGGTGACTTCCTGGAGTTAGGGGAGTTACAGTATTGCCTCCACTAAACACGCGCACCAGCCACTGTGCCCGTATGAGAATGCTCGGAGTTGTATGACCTGTCCACTGTTTGTGCAAAAGCTCCGATAGCAGTCTTTCTTAAATGTCTTTCTCCACCCACTTTCCGTCGACTGGCCACCTCTGTGATTGATTGTAGCCTGGCCCAGGTAAAATGTTTTGCGAACTGGTGCCTCTTTGCTCCGACCCTAAGTGGAAAGAGTGGAATGCGAGGGCCCGTAGACCCTCTGGAAGTACAATCCACAGAGCACACTCGCACTGCCAGGTTCGCTGGCCTCAGCAATTATGGCCCACAATCCATCTCTTACCCCTTTCTCCAAGGCCTCCACTACGCCTATCAGGAACAAGTTGTCTACACTCTTCAGGCTTTCCCGGCGATGTAATGACATCTTGAGTTGTCGGGTGTTCTGCCAGATATCAGCGTCGTACTTGCACGATATTTCGGTCACGTAGCTCGTAAACTTCATCAGGTGCGACCTGAGACTGCTCCTCGAGTGGACCTGGTCCAGTATTTATGCCTATGGCCTTCCCCCTCCACCAACGGCTGCAGGCGCTTCCTCTGTAGTCCCCGCCCATTCCCGGCAACCTGCTGGAGCGTTGCTGCTCCGTTTTCCAGTTCGAGTTAGTCTCCTGTGGAGAGCAGACGTGCTACGCGTGCGCTTCCATGAGTTCGGTGTCTAGCTCAGCGAAGGGTGTGGCGGATCGCCGTCCGGCGGAGCTCGCTTCGTCGGCGGCCCCATCCGGCCCCCCAACCATGACGACCCGGCAAAGGCGGAAGGGCAATGATTTATTGACGACCACAGCGAGGCCCTGGACATGACAATGGATTATTCTTCTGTCGCGTCGTTCGAAGATGACGCTACTCGCCCGACGACGTCATAGTTTCGGCGGAAACGAAGTGATCCCGGACCTGGACTGCCTCATGTGGCGCCCATCGAAGACGGCTTCATTCGACCGCCAAAAAAGAAGCAGGCGAAGAACCAGGCACCGGTAGACGCACCTGTAGTGCCTGTAAGCAACAGATTTGACGTCACCGAAGATGGCGGGGCGGCGCCACAGGATAATGCGGCACCACAGCAGTCACAACACCACTACCAACAACAGCAGCACCAGCAACAACAAAAGCAGCAGCATGAAATTCCACCGACCGTACTGCAATATCCCGACACCTATTTGAAATTGTACGATTGGCTGACGCAAAATCTGAAGCAGCCTTTCACTGCGAAGCAGGCTGGAGGCGATAAGTTAAAACTGTGACAGCTACTGAACACTACGTAAAGGTTATGGACATGATGGGAACCAAGGGAATACCGTGCTACACGTTTCCCACTGTTCGACCGCCCACTCTGAAGGTGATATTTCGAGGAATCGTCGACTCTCTTCCCAACGACAGGATCAAGGATGAATTGTCTGCATTGGGATTTGCGGCGACGGTTGTGGACTACCATCGAGTGCCTGGCACGCAGCAGAAGTCAGGCCTACGTGTGGTGGTTCTCCCGGACACGCAAGAAAATCGTGATGTGTTTAAACTCAACAGAATTTATGCGCTCTCCGTTTGTGTCGAGAAGCTACGGAAATCAAGAGGAGTGACTCAGTGCTTCCGCTGTCAGGGCTTTAACCACGTGGCGCGGCTCTGCGCAATGCCATTTGTATAGGTGAAGTGTGGCGGCCCTCATGACAGCCGCCAGTGTCCCATACCCAAAGAAGAACCAGCAAAATGCGGACTGTGTGGCTGCAAACACCCAGCCAGCTATCGCTCCTGCCAGAAACACAAAGATGCTAGTCGATGACAGAGGGGTTTATCCCCTCTCAATGCCAAGAATAGACGAGCTGGGAACCACGTCGTCCGAAGCACACCTGCCTGCAGACGATACACTGATGCACCACAACAGGAGCGAGCTCCACTGATGCAACGGCGCGCAGCTTACGTCCTCCAGTCTCCGACAGCAGCGGATCTCTTGAGGGGCAACGCCTCTCCGGCAGCAGCCCCACCAGCGGCGTTTGAGAATGATTCGGAGTCTTTTCCGCCTCTTTGCGGCCGGCGCAAAGACGACTTCGGACGTCCCCAACCGACAAATGCGGCAGCTGACGTCAACCAACTTCTGGCGCTCATGCAGACCATGATGACAGCCGTCACCGAGATGAGCCGAGCAATTCAAGCACTCCCAGCAGTTCTTGCCACGACAGTTGAAGCGGCCATTCGTAGTTCGCTTCAAGCCACCAGCGAAGTCACACCTGCTCAACATGCCTAGGCCCAGACTTTATGAAGACCTATGTATAGCCAACTACAATGCGGATGGCATTTACCCCGACCTACAGGAGGTTCGCCAATTCCTAGAAGATGAGCATGTTGACATCTGCATGGTTAGTGAAACGCATCTGAAGCCGGACCTGAGGGCTAATACAGCAAATTATCTCTGCTAACGGAACTATCGCCCCACTCAAGGTGTCGGAACAGCCATTTACAACAAGAGGGCGATCTCGCACTATGTTGTACCTACGCCTCCTTTGCGGAAAATGGAAGCAACAGCTGTGGCCGTCGAGACTTCGGTCGGCACCGTCACATTTGTGGCCGTCTACCGCCCACCAAAGCCGCACATTGACGTCGACGATGCGAAGGCATTGTTGCGCCTTCCTGGGAAGATGTTCCTCGCCGGTGACTTTAACGCAAAGCATGCGGCGTGGAACTCACTTTCCACCACTTATGACGGACGGCGACTCCTCCACGTCCTCGAGCAAGCTGATGCGTACGCTAGTGGACCCCATGAACCGACATGCTACCCCTCCAGAGGCAATCCAGACGTCCTGGACATCGCAATCACCAAGGGACTGAATGAGTTCATGACGGCAGAAGTGCGAAATGCTCTAAATTCCAACCATCTGCCTGTCATTTTCCAGCTGAACACCCATCTTCCTCCGCAGACACCATGGTGGAATCTACGACGTACACACTGGGATGGCTACTGGGATCGGATCACCCACCTGCTGGCGTTCACTCAACTGGATGCACCCGTCTATGTTGCCACGTCGGAGTTCACCACTGCTGTTACCACAGCTCTCTGGCAGTCCACGCCACAGGCCAGACAGCAGCAGCCACTTCGTCCAGGCAGGATTCGTCTACACCCCTGAGGAGAAGGCCAACGCCATCGCCGATGTATTTGAAGCTAACTTCGTCCCTGTGAACGACCCGATTGACGTTAATCACGTTCAGCGCGTGGAAGCAGAAGTCCGACAATACCTGGACCAACCTGCTGCTGCAGGCGAGGACCAACTTCCGCCCGTCACGATGTAAGAAGTTCGGACATGCATCGCTGGTCTGAACACCACCAAGGCACCGGAGGCTGATGACAAACCAAACAGAGCCCTGAAGGAACTTCCTCTGGCAGCCTATATCTGGTTGGCTGCAGATTTTACAAACATGTTCCGGACGCTGACATATCCGGTGGCATGGAAACGAGCTACAGTTATCCCCATTCCAAAACCGGGGAAGAACAGGAAGGAACCGGCCAACTATCGACCCATAAGCCTGCTCCCTCATATCAGTAAGTTGTTCGAACGGCTGCTACTATGACGAATCCGCACCATAATGGACCAACGGAAGATACTCCCGCCGGAGCAATTCGGGTTCAGAAGAGGCCATTCCACTGAACAACAGGTGATCCGAGTCGTCAAAGACATCACACTCGCTTCCAACAACAGGGAATACTGTGGGGCAGTATTCCTAGACATTTCCAAGGCGTTCGACAGCGTCTGGCATCAGAGGCTCCTATGGAAATTGAAGCAGCACAGATTTCCCCGATCGATGGTACAGCTGCTCGCATCATACCTTCGAGGGCGTACCTTCTCTGATCAAGTTGCCAACTCCTGCTCGACTCTCCGGCACATCGACGCTGGAGTACCTCAGGGATCCGTCCTTTGGCCGATACTTTACTGCATCTTTACATCGGACATCCCCACTTCCCCCAGGGTGGAAAAAGCTATGTATGCTGACGACACCGCCATCTACACGCGCAGCCGATGGCCACAGGCCATGCACGGCAGGCTTCAGGAAGCCTGTTCCGATCTTGAAGCATGGTCCCGCAAGTAGCGGATTCGCTTCAACGTTCAAAAGAGCCAAGCAGTCATCTTTACCAGAAGACGCCCGCCGCCAGTGCCGGAAATTCGGTTATTCGGGGAAGACATCGCGTGGCTGCCCTCCGCAACATATCTCGGAGTCATGTTGGATCGTCAGCTCATCTGGCAACAGCACGTCACGGCCACCCGAAGGGAAGTGGACGAGCGCCTGGGAGCTCTTTACCCGCTGCTTAATGAAGGCTCCTCACTGTCGGTTGCTAATGGCCTCCTCATCTACAGGCTATTCGTCCGGCCGATCATGGACTACGGCTGCATCACCTGGGGCAATGCTGCCACCCGCCATATTAATCGTTTACAAGCGCTGGAGAATAAGGCCTTACGAAGAGTTCTCCACGTGCAACCGCAGTTCCCGTCTCGATACGTCCGTGAAGCTCGGCACGAACCTGAGGTCCTTCACAGATTTCAACAAAAAGCAAGACGACTGTATCAAAAAGCCGTGGTCTCGGAAAACCCACTCATAAGCAACATCGGAGTCCCGTCAGATGTCCGGGACACTTACCAAAGACCAGTCGCACTGCTCAGCAGGTAATGCACCTGACAGTGCCCCACCCACAGACGACCAAATCCATTTGACTAACAAGCCGCAAATAAAGATGACCATTTCCTCCACCTGAAGTTCCTTCTCTCTCGCACACAGACTTAGTAATAAATGCCTTAGGGTAAACACTACCTATCTTCAACCAAAGAAAGTAGTTTAGAAGATGAGGATCGGTGCTCCGTTTTCCGTCCGCTGCGGTTCTAGGTGTTCCCTCTGCGGTCCGCGTCCACCAGTCCCCCTTCTGGGTGCTCCATCTTCGGTCTGGTGCGCCTGGCAGTCCGATAGGGGCTCGTTTTCCATGTCTCTGGTTCTTCTGTTTGTGTAGTGTTGCAGCTGGCCCCGTTGCTCCTTTAACAATTCCAGAGCTGGATGCCAGGCTAAATCATGCCATGAAGTATGAGGATACCAAGATTCTAGCACAAACACCCAGATTTTGGGACAATGTTATAAGAGAATCGATAGAAATAAAAATGGCTGATGATCTTATGAACCGTGACACAAGGTACCAGCTAAGCAGAGCCTGGTATCCGGCTCTGGAATTGTTAAAGGAGCAGCGGGTCCAGCTGCAACACTACACAAACAGAAGAACCAGAGACATGGAGATGGAAAACGAGTCCCTATCGGACTGCCAGGCGCAGCAGACCAAAGATGGAACACCCAGAAGTGGGACTGGTGGGGGCGGACCGCAGAGGAAACATCCAGAGCCGCAGCGGACGGAAAACGGAGCGGCAACGCTCCAGCAGGTCGTGGTGAGCGGGTGCGGACCGCAGGCGGAACGCTTGGTACCCCAGACCGTAGTTGAAACCCCCAGGAGTGGGTTTGGTGGGCGAGGACCGCAGAGGGAACACCTAGAACCGCAGCGGACGGAAATCGGAGCAGCAACGCTCCAGCAGGTCGCAGGGAATGGGAGCGGACCACAGAGGAAGCGCCTGCAGCCGTTGGTGGAGGAGGAAGGCCATAGGCATAAATACTGGACCAGGCCCACTCAAGGAGCAGTCTCAGGTCGCACCTGATGAAGGTTACCTGCTATGTGACCGAAATATCGCGCAACTACGATGCTGATATCTAGCAGAACACCCGACAACCCAAGATGTCAAGTTCTCTACAGGTTACACATGCAGTTACATGAACATTCTGCCCATAGTTATCTCATGTGAAGTCATAAGTCACACATACCAAATGGAGTACTGCGGAGCACCAAGACCATGACTTAAAATATGAATGTTAATCTGACTTACAGTGTTGTTAAAGTGAGACAGTGTCGTGCCACTTCTCACAGTTGCATTTGCTCTAAAAATATTTGGTTAAGTCAACAGGACTGCGTTGCTCTAGACAGTTTTCTTGGCGTGTAAAGCTGACCAATTGTGAAGACAAAGTGTTGGCCCAGTACCAACTTCATATTTAAAAATGTCCGCATTGTATGTAAATAGAACAAAGTTATGTGTGCTTTCCCTGCTTTTTCACGACCTTAGAGACAGTTCTAGCCCGTCACATTGGCAAAACTTGGATTTGCTCCCTCCAAGCGAAGCTTACTGCTTTTTTAGATGGTAAGTGTTATGGGGCAAGGCGTGTGGAGAGGTGATTTTGAGGGATCCTATCCTTGTGGGTATCCGGTACCTTTCGACACACTTTGCTGATCTTGAGGAAACGTAAGTACACAATTCGCATCCATGTTCTCAGCATCTCACTTACTTGAGTTTTTCTAGAACAAAACTTGTTTCACCAAGTTGATTTATTGTAATATCCTTTAACTATTAATTCGAGAGCTTCACAGATAAGTATCTTGGTGCGTTATTCTTCAGTATTCCAGGTAAAGTTTGGTACCTGACACAATGTTAATGTCTTTCTTGGCCAGTTTAACTGAATATTCAGATACACCGTGTGGGCCTTGTCCTTGTGCACATAGACGAGGCACAACGATAATTAACCTATTATCTTCTGGTATCAAGGCACACTGCACTCGCTCCTCTTATTTATTTATTCAAATAACCCTTTTGAAGGGTATAATAAATCAGCTTTCGTCTTATATTACTATGAAATGGTTTCATTGAATAGGCAGCGGTAATTTCACTTCACCTACAAATAAGTTGGTCGTCGGCTGGCATTAATTCACAATATAACCACTAGTCTAGGAACTTTCAGCATTAAGTGCAATTTGTCACTTGTTTGAGGTGTTCAGTGTGTCAACTTCGTCGCATGAATCAGCATTGCACCATCCAGTAACTTCGTCAGCATGCTTCAAGACACAAGTTCAAGCCACACGTCTGAATACCACATACAAAATTAACAACCCTCTCTGACTTAAGGTGTAAAATAGCAATCAGACATGATTATATGCGAACAATATACGTCATAATGGCATTTGTTCAACTTCTTCACCTTAATCTTCGGCTAAATTTCAACCAAACTTGGTACACATATTACTTACTATCTGGAAATAAGTGTTGTGAGCGTAAAAACCACCAGGTACCCCACTAAGGTCAGGGTGGGGTGATAATGGGGTGATGGACAGAGAATTAGTGGAGGAAGAGAAATGGTGAGGAGGAAATGGAATGACAGAGAGGGGAAGGAGGAATTAGACAGAGAGGGGGGAAGGAGAAGACGAACAGAGAGAGCGGGGAAGAGATGGACGAGAGAGGCGGAGAGGGGAGATGGGCAGAGACAAGGAGGTAAAACGGGGGTTGGACAGAGATGTGAGGGTAGATAGAGTGGAAGGAGGAGTTAGGGAGTGAAAGGAGGAGATAGAAGGATACGCGAAGGAAGAGATGTACAGATGGGAGAAAGAAGATTGACCAACAGAAGATTGGAATAAATTTCCAGTCCATGCCAAGTTTATCAGCTAGTAAATAGTATAGAACACTGTGTCCCCCCACCACACGCGAAACCTGCTCACACGAAATGCTGCAGATTCACTAAGAAGTGACCTCATACACTACTGGCCCTTAACATTGCTGCACCACAAAGATGACGTGCTACAGCCGCGAAATTTAACCGACAGGAAGAAGATGCTGTTATATGCAAATGATTAGCTTTTCAAAGCATTCACACAAAGTTGGCACCGGTGGCGACACCTAAACCGTGCTGACATGAGGAAAGTTTCCGACCGATTTTTCATACACAAACAGCAGTTGACCGGCGTTGCCTGGTGAAACGTTGTTCTGATGCCTCGTGTAAGGAGGAGAAAGGCGTATCATCACGTTTCCGACTTTGATAAAGGTCGGATTGTAGCTTATCGCGATTGCGGTTTATCGTATCGCGACATGGCTGCTCACGTTGGTGGAGATCCAATGACTGTTAGCAGAATATGGAATCGGTGGGTTCAGGAGGGTAATACGGAACGCAGTGCTGGATCCCAATTGCCTTGTATCACTAGCAGTCGAGTTGACAGGCATCTTATCCGCATGGCTGTAACGTCTCGATCCCTGAGTCAACAGATGGCGACGTTTGCAAGACAACAACCATCTGCAGGAACAGTTCGACGACGTTTGCAGCAGCATGGACTATCAGGTCGGAGACCATGGCTGCGGCTACCCTTGACGCTGCGTCACAGACAGAAGCGCCTGCGACGAACCTGGGTGTACGAATGGCAAAACGTCATTTTTTCGGATGAATCCAGGATCTGTTTGCAGCATCATGATGGTCGCATCCGTGTTTAGCGACATCGCGGTGAACGCACATTGGAGGAGTGTATTCGTCATCGCCATACTGGCATATCATCCGGCGTGATGGTATGGGGTGCCATTGCTTTCATGTCTCGGTCACCTCTTGTTCGCATCGATGGCACTTTGAACAGTAGACGTTACATTTTATATGTGTTACGACCCGTGGCTCTACCCTTCATTCGATCCCTGCGGAACCCCATATTTCAGCAGGATAATGCGCGATCGCATGTGGTAGGTCCTGTACGGGCCTTTCTGGATACAGAAAATGTTCGACTGCTGCCCTGGCCAGCACATTCTCCAAATCTCTCACCAACTGAAAACGTCTGGGTAATGGTGGGCGAGCAACGGTGGCAAAGCAACTGGCTCGTCACAATACGCCAGTCACTACACTTGATGAACTATGATATCGTGTTGAAGCTGCATGGTCAGCTGTACCTGTACACCACATTCAAGCTCAGTTTGACTCAATGCCCAGGCGTATCAGCGCCCTTATTACCGCCAGAAGTGATTGTTCTGGGTACTGATTTTTCAGGAAGTATGCACCCAAATTGTGTGAAAATGTAATCACAAATCTGTTCCAGTATAACAGATTTGTCCCGTTTATCATCTGCATTTCTTCTTGGTGTAGCAATTTTAATGGCCAGTAGTGCATACACACAACGTGCTACGAGTGTTTTAGTGTTACACCTTTGTAAGTCACATATGCTCCTAATTTCAGTTTAAGTTCTGGGCATACACAAGAGGTATCGCCGATTTGTATCGTTGATTCGATAAACGTGTATTATAATTAACGTCTTCGGTACTGACCTGGTTTGTAGAATCTATACGACTTTTTCGATGCGTTGCCAGCACAAGGAGCAGAGAAGCGCTGCTGAGAAACGAACACCAGCCAAGGCACCTCAGCTTGGTGTAGTGACATTTCTTCACTCACCTGTAACACAACAAAATAGACGTCACACACAAAGAAGGTTAAACGGAACAAATTGTTCCAAAAAATCCTCTCAATTATTATCGTTGACAATGAACTCTAACTTTTGTTATCGAGCAACTGCATGTTGTAAATACAGTCCACATGCCAACATCGGCTTAAAGAAATGACGTAGTAGGTATTTCACCATCTACGAATCAGTGTAAGCCACACTGTGAGACCTGCCACAGTGATGCAAGTCAACGAGATTGGAACTTAGAGCAACAAGTTATCGCTGTATGACTATAATCTCTTTGATAATAATTTTACAAACGACACCAGGTCGTATAGTTCGAGTTTGATTCTCGAAATTGATCGTCATACCAAGTGGAAAAACCAGAGGGAAAAATAATTAATAATACGATTTCCGTGAAAAGCTCAATCTAAACAATTTAAATGGTACCTCAGCAGAAATAATAAAGACACTTGTGACATTTAGTACGGGAAATGGACAAAAGGTGTGCCAAACGGACCAGCATGAGGTCTATTTCTGAAAAAAATTAATTACTTGAAAGTAGTCAGAGAAATAGGAAAAAGTAATTAGTGACTTGAGGGAGAACTGAAATATCTCACGAGCAGCTGCTGCCAGCTATGTATATGACGTGTCAAAACTTCATCTCTTTAAAACCTAGCTATTTAGAGCAGAAAAAATTACACTGCTGTATAATTATGGAATTATTTCTTTAACGTTGAAAAAATAAAGTAACATTACAGCATTAAATGAAATTTGTCTGCTTTTTGTTGATCTGTATACACTTAATAATAGTAGAGTACCGATCAATGTTTGAATATATTTCATGCTTTCTGACAAAGCTTAAAAATAAAAAGGAACTAAAAAAAGACTGTCAAATACTGTGTGAAATTATTTGTGTAAAAGTAAGAAATAAAACAGATTAGAGAAACATTTCACGCGCTTTACTTCCTCTACATGATATCGAGTGTCATTCAGAGGTGCGACAAATGTTTCTCTAAGCTATTTTAATTCTGTCTTTTAGACAAAACATTTCACAAAATATTTAACAGTTTTGTTCTAATTTTTTAGTTTAAGAAATGGAACGTTTTGTAGCCATTAAGGCACTAATTAAACTGTAAAATGTAACACTTTTACCTAGGTTTTAACTATAATTGATTACACGTAATTCCATAAAACGTTTAGTAATAATGAGAACAAATTTTGGTGGCCATTTTAAACTATTACTTGCTTTCCAGCCCAAAATGAAATGAGCAACTACAAAACTGACGCATAACATGTCGCAGTAACATTTGTAACATAGTAAGATTAGAAAGAATGCCCTGAATGAAACAACACTAAACAGATGTGTAGAAAGGTGTACCAACAGTTATTCAGGATCCATAGGAGACTGAGCTATTCTTTACCATAATGCTCACAGTTTTGCATATCTTAGTAGGCAAACAGTTGTCAAAAACATCAAATCTGTTATGGCTTCGATTAACCCGAGTCGCATTTATAATAAAATTAGAAGAATTTGTATTATAGTTCTAATTACATAAGGTGATCCAATTAATCTAAGAATGTTATTGTTTTCGGGCGTGGGTTACCAAGGTTTTTGTCAGTTTCATTAATAAAAAAATTACACGTATACAACCGCGTTGTCATTTAGTCATAATAATATGTATCAACTCTTAATGCATCCTTATAATGAAAGCCACTTGACAAAACTTTCGTCCGTATTAACAAGAAAACTTGGTAACGTACCTTGAAAATTTTTATGTAAGCAATATTTATACACACAAGACAGATATAGTCAGCAGGATGTCCTCAAAACGATATCAGTCCATAGTATCTTTTCACAATCTAATAAGTTTATCAACAGAAATAGAACTTCTCTTCATTTCTTAGCTATTCCCATCGTCACAACGAATAGTTGCAACTCGCAACAACAATATTCTTCGTGACTTTGTCATTCTAAAAATACCTGAGTATTCGCACATACTCGTATATCTCAAGTGAAGACATAAAGCGCATGCAGCAGGAGGCCCATAATTAATTCACTACTGGCCATTAAAATTGCTACACCACGAAGATGACGAGCTACAGACGCGAAATTTAACCGACAGGAAGAAGATGCTGTGATTTGTGAATGATAACCTTTTCAGAGGATTCACACAAGTTTGGCGCCGGTGGCGAGACCTACAACGTGCTGACATGAGGGCAGTTTCCAACCGATTGCCCATACACCAACAGCAGTTGACCGGCGTTGGCTGGTGAAACGTTGTTGTGACGCCTCTTGTAAGGAGGAGAAATGCTTACCACCACGCTTCCAATTTTGATAAAGGTCGGATTGCAGCCTATCGCGATTGCGGTTTATCGTATCGCGACATTGCTGCTCGCGTTGGTCGAAATCCAATGACTGTTAGCACAATATGGAATCGGTGGGTTCAGGAGGGTAATACGGAACGCCGTACTGGATCTCAACGGCCTCGTATCACTAGCAGTCGAGATGACAGGCATTTTATCCGCTTGGCTGTAGCGGATCGTGAAGCCACGTCTCGATCTTTAGTCAACAGATGGGGACATTTGCAGGACAACAACCATCTGCAAGAACAGATCGACGACGTTTGCAGCAGCATGGACTATGATCTCGGGGACCATGGCTGCGGTTACCTTTGACGCTGCATCACAGACAGGAGCGCCTGTGATGGTGTACTCAACGATGAACTTGGGTGCACGAATGGCAAAACTTCATTTTTTAGGATGAATCCAGGTTCTGTTTACAGCATCATGATGGTCGCATCCATGTTTGGCGACATCGAGGTGAAAGCACATTGGAAGCGCGTATTCGTCATCGCCATACTGGCGTCTCACCCGGAGTGATGGTATGGGGTCCCATTGGTTACAGGTCTCGGTCACCTTTTGTTCGCATTGACGGCATTTTGATGTGTTACGACCAGTGGCTCTACCCCTTCATTCGATCCCTGCGAAACTCTACATTTCAGCAGGATAATATACTACCGCATGTTGCAGGTCCTGTACGGGCCTTTCTGGTATCGTGTTGAAGCTGTACATGCCATCCAAGCTTTGTTTGACTCAATGCCCAGGCGTCTCAAGGCCGCTACTACGGCCGGAGGTGGTTGTTCTGGGTACTGATTTCTCAGGATCTATGCGTCCAAATTGCGTGAAAATGTAATCACATGTCAGTTCTAGAATAATACATTTGTCTAATGAAAGCCCGTTTATCATCTGCATTTCTTCTTGATGTAGCAATTTTAATGGCCAGCAGTGTATGTGCATTGCCTGTATCTCCTGAAACCGGAAACATGTAAAATTGCACACAAACGTTCATAACGTATTTACGTGACGTTGGCGCTCAGTCCGTCGCTGCATCTACTTGTATGAGTGCAGAGCACCCTGATTCGATTCCAGGTGCTGCCAGGAGTTTTTCCTTGGTGGACGGAATGGTACATTCAGCCTGTGAGCCCAACTGAGGAGCTGCTTCAGTCAGAAGTGACGACTAAAGTCACTGAGAAGCTAACTGCAGGACTGCAGGCAGAGCGGTGAGCTCAGCCCACGCCCCTTCATACGGCATCCTAATGACACCATTACCAGAGGATGACGCGTCTGTCGGTCGGCACTAATGGAGTGACAGGTGGAATAGTCGGATGATGATGAAGATGTCTGATTTGTGGGGCGCTCAACTGTGCATTTATCAGCGCCCATAGGAAGTTCCAATATTTACACAGCCTAATCTTGCCAGGATCACGAATGATGATGAAATAATGAGGACAACACAAACACCGAGTCCCCAGATAGGGGAGTAGTTGGAGGCTTAGCTTTTTATATTGTTGTTTATGATTACAATCAAAAGAAAATAAAGCGCATGCAGCGGGAGAACCAAAGTTAATATTTGGTGCATTTTAGCTCGTACGGCTTCCACATAGCATAAATATACCGATGAGCCAAAACATTATGACCACAGTTTAAGAGCGTGTTGGTCTACTATGAAAACACGATACAGCAGCGATTCTCCTTGGTATGGATTCTGCAAGTCCTTGGGAGGATTCAGGAACTACGTGGTACCAGATGTCTAAGCACAGGTCATGCAATTCCCATGCATTACGGAGTGGTGTTTTAGGGGCATGCAGCTGGGGCCCGATATGTGTTACACTCGATGCAGATCAGGCACATTTGATGGCCAAGACAGCAATGTGAGTTCACTATAATGCCCCTCGTACCACTGTAGCACGATTGTGGCCTTGCAACACGGACAATTATCTTGCTGAAAGACGTCAGGCATGAAGTGATGGAGGTGGCCCACAATAATGTTCCCGTACCGCCATTTTTTTCTGTTTTGCCGTCGTTTCTTAGTTGTTTCAAAATTCACGTACGTGTGTTCTGCCTATGCAGCTGATTGAAGGCAGTTTCTTTATTGCCATATGCGTTTCGTTTGTTTTATTTGTGAAGCATCTTCAGTGGCCTGTAAGACATTTTTGTTTTTATTCATACAAGAAACGTATTGTATGGTAGTTACAATATGTTACTATGTTACATTTTGTTGTATTTTTCAATTTCTTTAGGTTAGAATCAACTTCTGTAGCACAAATTTAGTGATCTGAAATTATTGTTCGGCGTGACTTAGCATTTCCGGCGCTGTTAGCCCGAACGTATAGTACTGAAGAGCGGCCAGCTGCAACATGAAGACTAATGAACACATCTGTATCGATCCTTTTTGGATTTCTCACTCCCTTAACGTACTTCGCCTGAATAATCCTATGGAACGTCACATATCCTCTAAACATTTTATGTGTTATAATGACTTTGTATTGTTTTTTGAAATAAAGTAACTTGCTATTAATTCAACTAAAGTTGATTAAGTATTAGAGCAAAAAATTTTAAACGCTCATTTTATATTTCTTACAAATGTAGTATATTATGTAATAAATCGTAGGTGCCCTTTCTCCGGTTGGTGAACTGTGGTAGGTTAGAGATACTCAAGTCCTAGAAGGGGTGTTCACAGAGCCACAGAAAATTATTATTATCGTAACAACCACGCTTGAGAAGACCCACGCAGGATAGCGGTTTGATTCAAAATGGTTCAGATGGCTCTGAGCACTATAGGACTCAATATCTGAGGTCATAAGTCCCCTAGACTTGGAACTACTTAAACCTAAGGACATCACACACATCCATGCGCGAGGCAGGATTCGAACCTGCGACCGTAGCAGCAACAAGGTTCGCGGACTGGAGCGCCTAGAGCCGCTCCACCACCACGGCCGGCAATAGCGCTTTGGACTGGGGTCTTCGTGCTCCGTTCCTACTTGAACTAGGAACATGGGGTAGAATGTTTCTGGTTTGGCCCGAACCAGCCTCCATTTGTATAGTCATTCGAATGTCTGTCTTACTATAGCAGTTACGGTATATTAAGCAAAGTTTGAACGACGAACGAGAGCTGGCGGCGAACCTAATTGTGCCAATCGATTAATCGTTTTGCAAGAGATATTAATTTGGCTGAAATTAATGCACCATTTCTATATGCTTCGTTCAGAATTTACTTCCTAATACGTACAAAAAACACGTTTTTCTGGAAGGTATTTGAAGCGCGCTGTTTCCGTACTTTAACTTGTATGAATCAGTTCAAGCCTTGCGCTAAGGTAAATGAATGAATACGGTATAAAGATTATCCAATAATCTTTATACAATGTGGAGATACGATGGTTTAAAGTCGAGGTAAAAGTAGTACGTAGCAATCATTAGTACGCAGAAACGGTTTAAAGTGATGCAAGTAATTAGAAAATCCATTCCTACGACAAAATGGAAAACTTCATTTGAAAAATCTAACTTTATGCGGAGTTTACGTGCAGAAAACACATTTTTTGTGAGTTTTATTCTTACGTGCTACTTATATGTTTCAGACTTTTGCTAATAGGTTCAAATTTTGTGAGAAGGTAGAAAGATACATGTAATTAATAGTCGTTCTGTTGCTTTGTAAGAGCTTTATGCTCTGACTTGCTGTAAGCAACGTGGTTCGAAAGACAATAAAAAACCCTATATCAAATCAGTAGTTGCCCAACTATAGTGGTATAACGTCAAAATGACGGTAGAATAAGCGCTGGGAACCAGAATTAAAAATCCTCCTATCGTCACATAAGATGAGGCGTATGTGTCCTGGCCTGACTTAAGGATGTGAAAGAAGGGAACTAGCTTTTAGACTTATCTGGTAGCTCCAAAGATTTGGAAGAAACATCCTGATATATTCGCACTTTTTTGCGATTAAATCCTTCTTCCCGGGCACAGAGAGCTCCCTTATCTTGGTACATCGGCATCTTGCTATTTATGAGCTCAAATCCCTGATCCTGCAGCCAATATCCACTACATTCATCGGACACAGTAAACAGCAAATAACATTATATGGCTGAAGAGCATACGTGTAACAGCTAAAAAAGGTTTTCTGGTGGCGTAAGATTTCTGGTGATGGACTTGTTCTTGGTGGGGTACCAAGTATCATCGTACTTTATTTGACACGATGCGTTGCATCACATAACAAGGGTACTAATACTAAGAAATAAAAAAGATCAAATGTCTCAAGATGTCAGTAATTCCAACACGCTATGTCAAGATGTTTCGACTTAAACGTTTTTGAAGCTTCTTCGTAAGTCGAAATGCTAGTTCCCTTCTTTTACATCCTTAACTCTGCCCATGATATATTCGCCTTTTTTTGTCCCATGATAGGAGCATTTTTCATCCAGTTATTATTATTATCATACGTCCATAATTTCGACATCGGCGTCAATTATCTAATTCTTTCATGCTTTATTAAATCCGAGAATCGGTGGCTGATTCTTATGTTGCTAATTACTCTCTTCTCTGCTCAGTGTCAATTCGTTGTTATGAAGAACTGAAAGCGTTTCATTTTCAGTTATTTCAGTGTTGCAGTACTCATCCTGAAAAAATGATCTTCGAGAATATGGAATTTTGAACGACGACGGAAAGAACTATCCACGTCTGTGCATGCCACAACATTTACAAACGTTATGCTGGTTTGAATAACGAAACGTGGCGCACTGCGACGATTCTTACACCTAACCACCCGTGCCTACTTACGCCACTGATATACCGAGCAGCACAAACACACGATTTCGTCTGAATCCACAGGCTGAGAAAACACGGACAACGCGTCACCGGACAGGACGAACGACAAAGGAGATTGCTTGGGATCGGATTCCCTTTTCCCTTTGCTCCTTCCGTATCAAAGAGAACTGCAGATAAAAGATCGGCTGATCAAATTGACCAGACGCAGCAGTCTGAGCTTGTATTGTACCTAGTAAGACCACTTACACAGGGAAGTCTTAACCTGTAATCCTGGCGTTAGAAGCTAATTGCAGTGCAGCTCTTTATCATCAAAACAGAACGCATCTGCTCATGTATTTTGCAATAAGTAAATGTTAGTCTGTTTACCAGGGAGAAGTATTGCGACCGTGCATCTGGATAGGATAATACGACACCGGTATCTGATTAGTCAGCTGATCCGATACAGGTGGGAGGAAGAGCCCAGCAGATGCTTGCAATAAGCTGTCGACTCTGCCAAGTAATTGGCGGCGACTGCGTGTCGGCGTCACATCAGTGTCTGCGCAGCTCTCGGGCCTGTCCCCACAGAACGCGCCTTGCAGTTCCCGAAGACATCCGACAACGCGGCGTTCCAAGGTACATTCAACACACACTTAATGAAACTAGAATATAATTATGCTGTTTTAAAGGAATGTGAATAGTAACGTCACCAATTAGAGGCATGGATACCAGTCCATGTTGATATCGTTCTAAACTTGATTTTACAATTTTAATACGTCAGTTACCTACGACAAAGAGTGTCAGTATAAATGACGTTACGACTGTTAAGATAGCACTGCATTATTCCGTGAAAGTTTTCAAGAATTTCATTTTTCCTTTATGGTTTTTTTTACATATAAAGTAGTTCAAATGGCTCTGAGCACTATGGGACTCAACTGCTGTGGTCATCAGTCCCTTAGAACATAGAACTACTTAAACCTAACTAACCTAAGGACATCACACACATACATCCATGCCCGAGGCAGGATTCGAACCTGCGACCGTAGCAGTCGCACGGTTCCGGACTGAGCGCCTAGAACGCGAGACCACCGCGGCCGGCTTTTTTTACATATAACATTGGACTGATGACCTAAGATGTTAAGTCCCATAGTGCTCAGAGCCATATAACATTGTTAACTGTGACGCTATTCCTATGTACAACAGGAAAAATATAGTACGTAACTTTCCTTGAAGTCTGCTTCACTGTGTATTACCATTATCTTCAATATACAGAAATTTATTTACACCTCCAAGAAGAAAGTTTATATGAAAGATTTAATGTTACAATTTCACACTTATTAACATATTCGGTTCATTGTGTCTCATAAATATTTTTATGTGTTACCATGTGTTCCTCCAGAAGCACTCTTGTTCTTGGTTTACTGTTGCTAAAGACAGTCTGCTATATTCGTCACTAAAAACACTTTACAGCACAGAACCAAGAAGATACCCACAATTTACTGTCAACTCACTGTGCTTTGCTTTCGTAGTGTTATCGAATACTGAGTTACATTCTTTGTCGGCTATGGACAGTGATTTGTCGATAAACGAGGGCTACGTAGCAAGTAAGGTCCAATCGGTCGCATTATGGAATCCACAATGAAAATAAAAAATATTTAATTTGCAACAATTAGATACACCTTGCGGCTACTACTCTACATAGTCGCCGCTACTACTGAGACATTTGTCGTAGTATTGTACTAACTTTTAAACAGTCTCCTCATAGAGCTCAGCCGGTTGTACCTTCTACCAATTCACTAAGCTGATCTGTAGCTTGCTGTGTGTGCCAAAATGTTGTCCCCATAGCCAGCGGTTCTTGTGAACTGAGATGAAACTTACAGAGTGACATGTTCAGGCTGTGTGTTGGGGGATGAAACACTTTCCATAGAAAACGTTACAGGAGCGTCCTCATTACCCATTCAATGCGCGGCCAAAAATTGTCGTGAAGAAGGAAATGCGTGACACTTAGATTGTGTGGGTTGACTGACATCAGGCGGAATCTCTCACAGGCACTCACACGTGACGGGAGACTTTATTTCTGGCGACTTTAAGTGCTTACTGTGCGCTCAGAACTGAAAAGCGCGGCATGAGGTGAAGCGATAGACGGACATACTGGAGACAGTGCCCTCCAAACCAGTCCAAATCTTCATCGGGTTTTCACTGCGAGCGATCTGACCTTACTTTCCGAATAACCCTCGTACTTGCTAGCTGTATACCTACGCTTAGCAACGGACGTTAAAGAAGGGCCTGTGTATACTGTAGCTAGCTTATGACATCTGCCTGTTGGGGTAACGTTGTATGATGCGTAATGATTAAACGGCGGTTAAAGGATTATGTATATCCGAACGGGCATAAACGAAGCATGTCAGAAAACTTAGGAGAATTTAAGACAGTCATTTATAGAACATCTCATCATTAAAGTGCTCTTCGCTTCCATCAACCTGTCAGTATGTATATCATCCGATACTGTCATGTCATTACGTTCTGTACTGTATGCGTTATTTTCCTCTAAGTGGAGGCCTATTTATGAATTTCAGACTTAACGTCACATAATGTTTTGCCTACAGATTCCATGTCATGCTACCGGTTTAAGCTGGCTATTGATTCTTACTTTGTATGACGGCGCATTTTCCGAAACTATATTAGTACTGATTCCAGCCCCTAACACCTTTAACTGCATAAAATGAATTCTCAGTGTCGACTGGGCGATAATAAGAAACATTCCCCCCCCCCCATTTCATGTTGCTAAAACCAGTGTCGTATCCTGTGCATTTTAATATCGGTCAATGGTTTTGTTCTTTATACACAAATTAAAAAAAAAAAAATTTTCTTCACCTCGGTTCCGAGCGTTCCGGAACCTGTACAGGAAACTGGAACAGAGATCAACATAAAAATCATTTCCACACTTTTTATTGCTTATGAAAACAACATATTGCCTGTTGTAGCACCATACAGCGAGACCTTCAGAGGTGGTCGTCCAGACTGCTGTACACACCGGTACCTCCAATACCCAGTAGCACGTCCTCTTCCATTTATGCATGCCTCTATTCGTAGTGGCATACTATTCGCAAGTTCAGCAAGGAACTGTTGGTCCAGATTGTTCCACTCCTTAACGGCGATTCTGCGTAAATCCCTCAGTGGGTCACGTTGTCCATAACAACTCTTTTCAATTTATCCTAGCCATATTCCATAGCTTTCATGTCACTCTAGTCAAGCGATGTCGTTGTCCTGAAGGAAGTCATTCACAAAACGTGCACGACGAGGAGCCAACTGTCGTCCATGAAGACGAATGCCTCGCCAATATGCGGCCGATATGGTTGCACTGTCGGCCTGAGGGTGGCATTCACGTATCCCCGCCTTCCAAGACCACCAGCGGCGTACGTCCGCCCCACATAATGCCATCCCAAAACATTAGGGAATCTCCACGTTGTTGCGCTCGCCCGAAAGTGTGTCTAAGGCGTCGAACCTGGCCTGGTTGCCTCCAAACACGCGTCCGACGATTGTCTGATTGAAGGCATATGCAACACTCATCGGTGAAGAAAACGCGATGCCTATCCTAAGCGGTCCATTCGGAATGTTGTTGGGCCCATCTGTACCGCGCTGCATGGTGTCATGGTTGCAAAGATGGACCTCGCCATGGACATCGGGTGTGAAGTCGCGTATCATTAACCTATTGAGCCCAGTTCGAGTCGTAACACGACGTCCTGTGGCTGCACGAGAAACATTATTTAACATTATGGCGTTGCTGTCAGGGTTCCTCGGAGCCATAATCCGCAGGTAGACGTCATCCACTGCAGCATTCTTTGGCGGCTTGAGCGAGGCATCTCATTTACAGTTCTGTCTCTCTGTATCTCCTCCATGTCCGAACAACATCACTTTGGCACTTTGGTTCACTCCGAGACGCCTGGACACTTTTTTGTGAGAGCCCTTCCTGGCATAAAGTAAATGCGGTTGCGATCGAACCGCGGTATTGACGGCCTATGGCATAGTTGAACGACAGACAACACGAGCTGTGTACCTCCTCCTTGGCGAAATGACTGAAACTGATCAGCTGTCGCCCTCCCCCTCTCGATCTAAAAGGAGCTGCTCATGCATGGTAGTTTACATCTTTGGCGCGTTGCGTTTAGTGACATCTCTGGTCAATCCAAGGGACTGCGTCTGTTACCCACAGTCAACGTCTATCTTCAGGAGTTCTGGGAACTGGGGTGATGCAAAACTTTTTTTGATGTATGTATATGTCACCACTCTGGTTGTTACACTTGCACGTCCATGCACTATTTAAATCTGAAGCAACGTTTAAATCAAAAAAAATTGCCTCTTTGGTACCTTCCACCTCATAAAACCTTTCCTATCTATCTGGTACTTCGATTTAATAGAATCTGGTATTTTTTACTCTTAAGCTAGGTACACTGCAAATTTCGGTTTGATCCCACAATTTTATTTCTGCACGTATATTTCACATATTGTTGATCAGCTTATGAAAGGAAAACGATATTCTTGGTTTTAAGCATTTTTGTTAGTGCACTAGGATTGTGTTCCTTGTCTGACCACAAATATCTTCACAATATCCCCGTTTCTCTGTAGCCAGATGTACCAGTTACAACTATTTACGAACTACTGACGACTTAGTGACAAGGACGGATGGCCTTCTGTGCTCTACTGTCAGTGTGTCACTTAATGCTGTTCGGCATCATCGTCCCAGAACAGTTTACGGTGAGCCCCCTTAACGTCAAAAACACACAGAGGTCGTAGTCAAATGAGGCAGCTGATGGCACGTTCTGTTTACGCGTTGCTTAATTAGCTGGAAAACAGCTGGTCTGGGGGCGGCAGTCGGATAACAAGAACGTTATGTAGATCGGCTTACACATCGTTAATCGACTGCAAACACTACCTCTGTCAAGTACTAGCGATTCTGACGGCAGAATTTATCTGGGTTTAAAACGCTATCGCGCAGACAAATGTCAATTTAGAAGGTAGAATGGGGATCTGTAATTCCGCACGCGTAGCATTACGTATCTGAAACCGAACGGCTTTTCTATCGTAGCAGTTATGAATTATACACGCAAATATTCTTTGCTAATCAGTCTCTCTGTTGGCAAGGCCGTATCGAAGTCCGTACAGTGGTTCCTGAGACTAGCGTTCACATACTGACAGAAAAGAGCGACGAGGAATTTCAGTTTCTAATATATATAAATTCCCATCGGAATATCATGAACGCAAAGCAGGTAAGTGAAGAATAACCTGTAACGAATGATGAGAAAACAATAAATTCTGATTTACTCAAATACACTGTCGGCTAAAAATTAGTACACCTGGAAAGACGACGTCGATTTTAGTACGATAGCGGTATACGCCATCTGGGGGTAGTAGACGTATTGATAATTGTTTCAAAGTCGTCAACCAACAGATAACGTAGTGGTGTAGCTACCAGAGTGTCGTCTGCGTCTAGCCTGTAATAGGGAATGCTCACAACCAGAAGGTTCAGTGTGTATGAAGTAAGCAGGTAACCATGCGACGGAGACGCACTCATGCTTTCTGCAGTCTACTGAGAGAGTTTGAAAGGGGTCGAATGGCGGTCTTCCGAGTGGCGAGATAGTCCTTTAGAAGAACTGCCATACAAGTTGGACGTGCTGGATCCATACGGCCCAGATGCCCGCCATGATTGTCACAAGGGCAGCAGTACAGCAGAGGTAAGAGAGTTCGAGACCTGTCAGTACAAACTGTTCCGAACTGGTTATTTGCAGTGAGACTACGGGCACACACACCTCTAATCCGTCTTCCACATCTGCCACAGCATCTACGCGCACAATCCACTGGTGTCATCAGAGAATCACTTGGAAATGAAATGCGCGCCGTGGTCTTCAGCGATGAAAGCAGATTCTTCCTGAAGGCAATTGACGGTCGTTTGTGCGTACAACATAGACTTGGTGAGCCCCGTCTCGTAGAGTGCATTGACCCAAGATACACTGTCAATAAATTACTATTCTGGTTCACCTTTCGAGTCTCTCGGAGGGTCGCTAACCAACACCCAGTAAGTGCAGAATGTTTTTATACCCACTCTTTTGCCGTTCCTGCAACAGGAAGGTGATCTGTTGCTCCAGAAGGATAATGCTCGTCCACACGTTGCCCGTGAAACTCGACGTGGACTGGAAGACGTTCAACATCTTTCCTGACTAACAAGATCTCCACACTTGTTTCTAGTCTATACGTGTCGGATATGATAGGACAAGAAGTGAGTCTTGCCACTCGTCAACCAACAGTCAACGCAGGCATTGCAGCCTGTGAAGGGTACATCACGTACTAAAATGGGTGTTTCAATGTGAGTTGATACCTCATTCCTCAGAACTACTGGCACTATTGATCTGTAAATGTAATCATGTCATTTGCCCCGTATGTACTGTGCAACAATAAATCTTGAGTGAACTGGTAAACTCTAAAAGTGTATGAACGGTGTACAATCCGGAAGAAATCAGGTCTCACAATTCTGATATAGCTTGAATAATGAAGAATGACTGGTTAAAGAGGGAAACGTAATATTCTTGATGACGAAAAATTTCGAACAACGGAAAGTAGTGATACTGACGAGGCGATGTATACGTTTATGAATGAAATTTGTTAGATATGATAGTTATTGATGACTTATTTTTGCTAGATTAAATTCTCTAGTTACATACTCTCAGATAGCTTATGTTAACTTTTCCTCACAAGAACATCTTCACATGTATGAAGAGTTTCAACGACAATAAAAACCGACATCTCATTAATAACAATAATAATATTAAAAGTGATAATCACAAACACGATAAAATAACATGTTAATAACAGTCCGCCTACAGATATCTAAACAGTTTCTTCTTGCCAACTATAAAGAAACATCGGTAGCTCTTGCAATTGCAGGAATAGAACACGTGGACCTAGTGGAATATGTGTTTATTGAAACAATGATGTTAGAAAAAGATGACTAGGGAATAGAAAAATCGTCTATAGAGGAGACGAAGGAATAAGACCGAATACGAGCAGACATGAAAACATGGGAAGGGCGCAAGTACAAAAACGGTAGTAGTACAGAACTTTTTCAGTTTCATGTTATTTAGCCTTTGGTGCCTTAATGAATGACGGGCACCATTTCGTCATTATTTTTGTGTTTCTTTGCTAGTTATGTCATACCATTTGCGTCCAACAACGTGTATGTATCTGCGGGTTGTTCATACCAAAGACCCCAACGCTTTCAGTCATAATGTTTGAAGTCATATCCTGTTACATTCGTTGACACTGATAACCTGTCCTTTAGAGGCGGCCAAAAATGAAGTCTGTAGCGTTGGCGCTGGTGCTGCCGCTCTTCAGTCTCGTCGCTGGTAGCTTTGATCTGCCAGATCTCTGCCAGTCACCGGGCCTCGAGAGCAAGATCCGCTTCTCGCTCAAGAGCGAACGCAACGACACCGGGCCATGGATCTCCACGGTGAGTGCGTCCGTCTCTCTGTCTCTGCTTCCAGCTCTCTGTCTGTTTGTCTGTCTCTCTCTGTCTGTCTGTCTGTCTGTCTGTCTGTCTGTGTCTCTGTCTCTGTCTGTCTGTCTGTCTCTCTCTCTCTCTCTCTCTCTCTCTCTCTCTTTCTCTCTCTCTCTCTCTCTTTCTCTGTATCAACATCACTATTTCCCAATTCCACACTTAATCGAACCACCTTCAGACTGTTATTCACTCTCGAACAGCGAGCGGGAAAAACGAACACTCAAACTATTTCCGTGAGAGCTCAGGTTTCTGTAAATTTATTACGGTGATGATCTCTCCGGCCGTAAGTGGGTGACAAAATAATATCGCGTTCGGACGAGAAAGTTGGTGATTGGAATTTGGTGAAAAGATCTCGCGGCAACGATAAACGTCTTTATTTTAATGATTACCAAACCAATTCACTTTTCGTATCTATGACACTTTAACTCGTTATTTCGTGACACTAATAAATGACCGTCCCTTCCTTCCCCGTCTATCTGATAACGATCCCACACCGCGGAACAATACCCCTGAAAAGGACGGACAATCATAGTCCAGGCAGTCTGATGGATCTGTTGCATGTTCCAGGTGTACTGCCGATAGAACACAGTGTCTGGTTCGCCTTCCCCACAACATTATCTACGTTATTCTTCCAACATAGTCAGCACGGATTGAAACAATTTCGTTTTCGTAATTGTAATCCTTAGGTATTCACTTGAAGTGATAGCCTTTAGACTTAAGTGGCACATCGTGTAATGTATCCTGAATTTAACTGATTGTTTTAATACTTATGTGGATAACCTCACGTTGTTCGTTACTTAGAGCAAATTACCACTTTACGCACCAAACATATATCTAGTATAAATAATTTTCCAATTGGCGTTTATCTCATGATGACTTTAATAGACGGTAAACAAGAGCGTCACTGTAAACAATCTACAGGGTGTTTCAAAAATGACCGGTATATTTGAAACGGCAATAAAAACTAAACGAGCAGCGATAGAAATACACAGTTTGTTGCAATATGCTTGGGACAACAGTACATTTTCAGGCAGACAAACTTTCGAAATTACAGTAGTTACAATTGTCAACAACAGATGGCGCTGCGGTCTGGGAAACTCTATAGTTCGATATTTTCCACATATCCACCATGCGTAGCAATAATATGGCGTAGTCTCTGAATGAAATTACCCGAAACCTTTGACAACGTGTCTGGCGGAATGGCTTCACATGCAGATGAGATGTACTGCTTCAGCTGTTCAATTGTTTCTGGATTATGGTGGTACACCTGGTCTTTCAAGTGTCCCCACAGAAAGAAGTCACAGGGGTTCATGTCTGGCGAATAGGGAGGCCAATCCACGCCGCCTCCTGTATGTTTAGGATAGCACAAAGCAATCACACGATCATCGAAATATTCATTCAGGAAATTAAAGACGTCGGCCGTGCGATGTGGCCGGGCACCATCTTGCGTAAACCACGAGGTGTTGGCAGCGTCGTCTAAGGCAGTTTGTACCGCCACAAATTCACGAAGAATGTCCAGATAGCGTGATGCAGTAATCGTTTCCGATCTGAAAAATGGGCCAATGATTCCTTTGGAAGAAATGGCGGCCCAGATCAGTACTTTTTGAGGATGCAGGGACGATGGGACTGCAACATGGGGCTTTTCGGTTCCCCATATGCGCCAGTTCTGTTTATTGACGAAGCCATCCAGGTACAAATAAGCATCGTCAGTAAACCAAATGCTGCCCACATGCATATCGCCGTCATCAATCCTGTGCACAATATCGTTAGCGAATGCCTCTCGTGCAGCAATGGTAGCGGTGCTGAGGGGTTGCCGCATTTGAATTTTGTATGGATAGAGGTGTAAGCTCTGGCGCATGAGACGATACGTGGACGTTGGCGTCATTTGGATCGCAGCTGCAACACGGCTAACGGAAACCCGAGGCCGCTGTTGGATCACCTGCTGCACTAGCTGCGCATTGCCCTCTGTAGTTGCCGTACCCGGTCGCCCTACCTTTCCAGCACGTTCATCCGTCACGTTCCCAGTCCGTTGAAATTTTTCAAGCAGATCCTTTATTGTATCGCTTTTCGGTCCTTTGGTTACATTAAACCTCCGTTGAAAACTTCGTCTTGTTGCAACAACACTGTGTTCTAGGCGGTGGAATTCCAACACTAGAAAAATCCTCTGTTCTAAGGAATAAACCATGTTGTCCACAGCACACTAGCACGTTTTGAACAGCACACGCTTACAGCAGAAAGACGACGTACAGAATGGCGCACCCACAGACTGCGTTGTCTTCTATATCTTTCACATCACTTGCAGCGCCATCTGTTGTTGAAAATTGTAACTACTGTAATTTCGAAAGTTTGTCCGCTGAAAATGTACTGTTGTCCCAAGAATATTGCAATAAACGGTGTATTTCTATCGCCGCTCGTTTAGTTTTTATTACCGTTTCAAATATACCGGTCATTTTTGAAACACCCTGTAAGAGCGCTGCTAGTACTGTGTCCTAAATCGTTTATAGGTTAGGAGAAGCAGACGGTGTGTAGCACTTCCTTGGGGAACGCCATATGTCACTTATTTTTTACTCGATAACTTTCCGTCGATTTATACGAACTGTGGCCTTTCTGACAGAGAATATTCGCTCAGCCGCACAACTGAGACGATACTCCATACGCACGGAATTTCATTAGAAGTCACTTGTGAGGAACGCTGTCAAAAACCTTTTAGAAAGCTAGAAATATGGAATCAATTTCAGATCCGTTGTCGCCAGCGACCAAAATGTAGGTGTCGTTCACAAGAACGAAATTGTTTGAAGCCGTGCTAACTTTGTTTCAATAGATCACTTTCTTCGAGGTAATTCATAATGTTCGAATACGGTGTATGTTCCAAAATCCTACTGGATATCAACGTCAGTGTGATGGGTCTTAATTCAGCGGATTACACTTATTTCGTTTTTTCAGTACCAGTATGACATGACCAACTCTCCAGTCTTTAGGCACGGCTCTTTCATCGAACTAGCAGTTGTACAGGATTGATAAGCGTAGAGCTCTTACATCAGAACATCCTGGAAGGAACATAAATGGTAAACTATCTGGAGTGGAAGACTTGCCTTTTCTGATTTGTTTATTTGTTTGAGTGGTCTCCCTCTGTCTCTAAAAAGCACACACACACACACACACACACACACACACACACACACACACACACACACACGCACGCACACACGTAACACACGTTCTCAGGCAATGGAATCATTGCTTCATGGAGACTATTAGCTTGACTTCAACGTGTAGCTGTGACTTTGCAACCATCTACACGTTTCCAGAACATATAGGTTCAAAGTATCTTAGAGAAATTGGTTTCTTTGAAAACCACCGGCAGCCAACGCCAATTACCAAGCAAATTCTATTATGGTCGTATGTAGATGCACAAACCAAATTAAATCTAAGTCATTCATTTCTGTCCAGATTTCAGTATTTATAGCTATCACATTACACTTTTCAGCAAGTTTAAAGTTAGCTATAAGAAACAAAAACGTATGATTGAGATTAAGTTATGTATAGACGGACTAAAATAACTGCAGAAGTTAGAGTTGATACTTGCAAAAGAACTAAGTGGACTGTAACACGGGATGGAAAAGTAAGAAATGGAATATAATTTTACAGTATCAGAATTCAATAACGTTTAACTTAGACAACAACGAAGCGATAGCAACAGCCAGTGTCCTCATCAAGTTACTAAAAATACTGCAGATAAGTAAAAACGACTTTAATAATTAAATGGCTTATTGAAATCTATAGGAAGCTAACAGTTTCCATTTATAAGGAAGTCCTGATTACAAAGGGTCCAAATCCCTACTTAACACAGTTAAAGGAAGATTAAAAGGTAAGATTAAACAACAGTTACAAAAATATCGACATTGAATAAGGGAAGATAATGGGACAACAGAAGCTGTAGCATCGCTACGTATTGTTTTTAAGGGGTATTGCTCTTTAACTTTCACGAAGTGAATTGTAAGTTTTCATATGGGAACTGAAAAAAAAGAAAAAAAAACTATGGTAAAACATATCAGAGATAGACAACTGAAAGCAAACATGAAAATGCGAACTACAATTACGGTAATTCATAATGACTGAACAAAGGGAAATGAAATCAATTAATTAAAGAACTAAGATGACTATAACTTCACTAGTATAAAATATTGTACAGTTACTATTATAAAATAAATAAAAACAAAAGAAAGGACGATCCAAATGAGCAACAGAGCTGAATTTATGAGGACCGGACATACGAGGTTTGGTTGTAATCGTGTTTCTCTATTTCCGCTGTATCCATGCCAGTCTTAGCTGTTCAACACACAAAATGAGTATCTGAAACAAGAAAGAAAGTATAGTAGGATTTAAGGCACCGCCGACGATGAGGGTGTCAAAGGCGATGCCTAAGGTGGGACTGGGCGTAGGTGAGGATAGAAATCCACGATCATAGAAAAGTGTGTCAAGATTTTCGCCATAATCCCATTTAGGGGAGCCTCAGAAACCTGAATCTCGAAGGCTAGGAAGGGATTGAAACCCCTTTCCGTTGTGAAAGTGAATCTAATGACTTTCCCATTGGTCAACTCGCTCAGCTTTTGTTTACTGTGCTTTAGAAAATGCTAGTTCAAACATGGTAGGAACTTCACATGAAACTAACGGTCTCACTATAAATAGCTAGGTACGTTACTTCAAGGGGAACAGGAAGGCTAGGTGATACTACCTTCAGAGGGATCGTGCTTCTAAACGAAGCTGTGGTATTCAAGTCGACCTTTGTGTTTGTGGCAGCTTCACTGCTTGTCTGCTGAAAATAACACGAAACTTTTCTGCATCATATATTCTAATTACGAACACTTTGACATAGTCTTTCAATAGTTTATTAACACCGTTTAAGAACGAATTGTATCAATATTTTGTTGCTAAGATCACATAATATTAAACACTCGTTGATGATGGTGACGAGCGGCGGCTAATACCTCTAACGTGTTGCCCATAATGGCCATGAATATTTGACGACGATGGCGAATGATGAGGGAAACAATAAATCAAGTAAGAAGCGAACTGTGGCGATTAAATTACTTAAATTACAGAAGCTGCTGTTCATCGAGAGCTAAATTTTTTGGCACTTATTTTACTATGCTTCTTCTGTTTCAATTTCTTTTCATCATTAAACCCGACAAACTGTTACTAAACCAACATTTGTAATTGTTGTACTAGCCTTACAAACAATAAGTACAAAAACTTTTTTTGAGGGTGCATAAATTGGGAGAGAAAACCGTCAGACAAAACAGTTCAGAAACGGAATAAATAAAAATTAAGAAAACTGAAGATGGTGGTTTAAACGCTTGAGGTGTTCCACATGATCTCCCCTCGCTTTAAGACGCACAGAACTTTCATAAATACATGAGTATCAGTCCTTTGGGAGGTTGTTCAACTCCCGCGCCACAGTCGCACCATCAGTCTTGACGAACTGTCAGAGACCCATAGACATTGCACACTCTCCTCTCTTCTTCAAAGCACCCTGAAGAACGTCTCAATCATATGATTTGGAAATGTTAATTTCAGTGTTCCATTGCGATTTTTGTCACAACAACGGCGACACAGTACGTTTGCTTGACAATTAATTAACACTGTTGCTCAGCTGACTAATTGAACACACAACTGGTGTTTAGAGTTGTTGCGAGGCGCGTTTGGTAAGAAACGCAATACATTTTTTTTTTTCTGAGAGTATGTTTGTTTCTCTCAGAATTCCAATACACCGTGCTATTCCCATCTCTTTTTGCTACAAAATCCTATTTTTCGACGTAATTTCCGTTCAGTGCGACGGTCTTACGCCGCCTCACTAGGTGGTCCTGTATACGCACAGTGTACCACTGTACTGGCCGACGTCAGAACCATTGTCTACCTCTGTCAACATCCTCGTCAACGTCTGCGCACTGCTTCCCGCGGAGTGCATCCTTCGTTGGGCCAAACAGATGGAAGTCGGAAGGTGCCAGATTCAGGGTGTAGGGTGGATGAGGAAGAACATTCCAGATAAGTTTTGAGAGCTCCTCTTGTGTGTGCAGACCTGTGTGAGACTTTGCATTGTTATGGAGAAGTTTTGTGGCAGCTAACACACTGAAGTCATTTCTTCAATTTCCTGAGGGTAGGACAATACACTTCGGAATTGGTCGTTGCACCATGGGAAAGGACATCAAATAGAATGACCCCTTCACTGTCCCAGAAGACGGTCGCCAACACATTATTGGCTGAGGGTGCGGCTCTGACAATTATCTTCACAGAAGAGGTGCTGCGGTGCTACTCCATGGATTGCCGTTTCGTTTCATGTTCGAAGTGATGAAGCCATATTTTATCACCTGCTACAATGTTCGATAAAAAAATTGTCAACATCAGCCTCATAACGGGCAAGCAATTCGGCAGAGATGGTCCATTTTGCTCTTTACGGTCTTAGTCGGTGACGAACCCGTCGTGCACTCACCTTTGATTGCTCCTATTGACAGACGAGTTCGTCAGCATTACCAACAGGCAAGTCCTGTTGTACAGAAAGGTGATCCATTGAGGCCAGTCGATCACCTCGAATAAGAGTGACTGCACGTTCCAAAATAACGGATGTCACAGCTGTGTGCGGCCGTCCGCCACGCGGCAGATCGAACACGTTGGCGTGACCTTGTTGCGATGACGACAGACGCCTCGCCCGACGACTCACAGTGATTTTGTTCACTACCAGGTCTCCATACACATGCTGCAAGTGTCCAGGAACATCTGTGTTGCCCAGATTTTCAAATGGTTCAGATGGCTCTGAGCACTATCGGACTCAACATCTATGGTCATAAGTCCCCTAGAAATTAGAACTACTTAAACCTAACTAACCTCAGGACAACACACAACACCCAGTCATCACGAGGCAGAGAAAATCCCTGACCCCGCCGGGAATCGAACCCGGGAACCGGGGCGCGGGAAGCGAGAACGGTACCGCACGACCACGAGCAGCGGACTGCCCAGATTTTCCGCTAAAAGATACTCTCTGCTTGGAACGCACCTCCGTTACAGACGCCAATTTGAAAGCTACGTATAGCGCCGCCACCTATTGGAACGTCATGAAACTATGGGAGCTGATGCGGGAATATTCCACTGTGTCCCACAACAATCTCCGCATTTTTTTTTCCGACCTAAATTGGCCGAGGAAAAAAAAAAGTGCTTAACTGAACGCCTATCGTAGTTTAAGCTGCCATCGTAATTAGTGCGCTGACGTCGTCTATTCGTCAGGAATAAAAGCGGTCTGATACCTATTTGGACGGACAGTGTACGCATGAGAGCCGAGAATTAGGCTACAATTACACTACTCGTGTAGAGCGCCAAAGTACTTTGAAGAGACCCTGACCCATCGGAGGGGGATGGAGTCACGACGTTTTCTCAATAGCATCGGCTGAGTAGTGAGATCTGCTAATGATAGTACCACTCGAAGTCAGTGCTTCTGTGAATGCGCTCCCGCTGTCTACTTGTCACCTATCCACCTCGGTCGGAGGTTCGTGAGGGTATTGTTAGCTTCATTGTGCCAGATTACAGATTGTGTGCAGCAGAAGGTGATGCCCTGTGCGTCGTGACTGTGTGGCTGTGCTGCCTCGGCAGGTGAGGGGGGAGCGGTCTACGCCGGGCGGCGTGGCGGGCAGCGACTCCTGCCCCTGGGAAGTGCGCGTCGGCCACGAGGTCACCACCTGCCCTCTGCGCAGCCGCGGCGTGCGCCTCGCCGCCACCATCGAGAGTGAGTACCGCCAGCGGCAAATAGGGCTCATCTGCCACAACCTGGGGTGTTTAACTTAGCCTTAGTGCTATGCTAAGTGCAAATCATACGTTGTAGATACGATGGGTTCAACATCAGTTAGAAGGAGCACTTTTCCATACTTGTATACCTTTCCGTACGCAGTATGATTTTTCGTTAATGGTATGAGCAAATTCTTTGGGATACAGTTAAAGCTATCGCCAGTATTTTGCAAAAAGTTAACGGTAAGCGACGAAGTAGTCCTTCATGGATGCCTACGGGGTTTCAGTGTCCTGACATTCAATCTAATGACGACACTAGGCAGACAACAGCTCCGAATTGCTAGTTTTTCTTGTTCTTTGTGCAAACATCTCAAGGCGTCGAGCACGAGGCATGCAATTTGTATACGCAGTGAGCTTACTTCTAAAATTTCTCTGGAAATTCACAAATTCAATCGAAGTACAAACTTTAGCGCTGCTAAGAGCTACCTTCATTTCGTCTGTTTACGTTGAATTCTATCAATTTCAATGTGAAACAAACTGTAAGAAAAACACAGGATCTCTTTGTGCTTTTGTAGAATATGGTCGAACTCAGATATTATTCTTCTGAAAAGGGGGAGGGGGCGGGCGGTAGCTGTTACGAATGGAAGTATAGAGTTCCATTGTAAGAATTGGAAAATTTTCTAAAGTTTGGTGTGAAATAAATGAAATTATGTTTGATACCACAGTTAATTAGTGAGCTGCGTTCTAAAGGTAGATGGGTCATTCCATGTCAGTTCAACCATGGGCTCCAGTTCATAGTCACAGATTTGACTCAAATTCAGCACATTAATTCTACCATGTGTGGAACACTCGTGTACAAAGTATTAGTTTCCCCTGCCAATTAGGTCCAGAATTATGACTTGTGAAAGAAGGTGTCATGACCCTGAAATTGCAACCCGCATCTGGCAATCTATCTTCAGACCAAACTTCAGGTCTTAATAACTTTGAAACTATTCCACACAGTCCAATGAAATTTTTACAACCCAGTAACATGCATTTAGAGAACACCACTCCACGAATCAAAACACCAGCAACATACTTCTGAGGGAAAATAAAAAATTCCAAAATGTGATTCAAAAGTGCAATACGTTAAAAGGTACATTTTGTAGGTGCCCTCTATGTCAAATATAATTCACTCAAAAGGGGTATAAATTTTTTGTGGTAAACTTAATGTGGCCTAAACACACACATATGCCCATATCAGTCACGAAAACTGAGTTACATGCAAACGAAAATGCAAAAATCTGAAAAATTACCTGAAAAACATGGATTTTCAATTTGTGGTA